>NW_020664435.1:30664804-30844249 GCF_002925995.2 Terrapene triunguis
CTCCTTGCATCCCTTACCAATATAGTCTATTGCCACGTGCAGCCTGGCAAATAACAGGCCTGCATTTTCTTTCGCCCCTGCGTGCCCGTGGCAATCCACACCTTCTCTTTCAATGCCCCTCTCCTGATTCTTCCTCCTGTCCCAGCCCTCTATTCAGTGAATGATTGTTCTTCATATTTTCTGCTTCACAGACATAAAGAATGCATTCCAATATAAATGCATTTACAGGGCCTGAAAGAGGTGATTGCAGTGGTGCAAACAAAGGTGTCTATCCCATCATCCACAAAAAAAGGAACCTAAGGAATGTAATATTCTCCCCTCAGGGCAGATGCAGAAAGTTACAGTTACTAGAGCATTTGCACTGACGAGAGAATAGACCTCCAAGATTAGTTACACAACTTAGCTGCCTCAACTACCTTCTGTATTTTGTTATACTGAATTACTGAATTAGATGGATCTATTGGGGATCAATTTATTGTGTCTCGTCTAGAAGCAGATAAATGGATCCCCGAACGCGCTCCCCGTCGACCTCTTTTGAATCGGCCCTTTCTAAAAGTGTTCTTATTAAAAGAACGCTTAAAGAACGAAGGAATTTTGTTGCTTTTTTTTAAAACTTATATTTACCCTAAAAATGCCCATACAACACGCTCTAAGCACCTTATCATACAATGAGACTTACAATGGTAAATATGACCACACAACTGCAAAAAAGAATCATTTCCAAATAGTGAATTAACTTAACCAGTCAACAAATCAAAGCAGCAAAACAAGATTCTTAGCATTCCTGGAATGTACCTCCAGCTTCCCCAAATAGCCATGCTTCATAGATGGGTTTTGCTATTTCCAGTATCCTGATATTCATATTACAATATTCCCTGTATTACGTATGGTGGGTATTGAGATTCATTTTATCAGTATCTCACGGGATCAGACCAACCTAGGTAAATGTTTGCAATGATACAGGAGGAAATGCAATGAGATATCTTCTATCAAGTTAACAATCAAAGCCCATGATGAAGAAAGCTAATAGGTTTTTATTTCAATTCATTCATGTTGCAGAGAGTTAAGGAACTGAAAGATTTTTCTTTCAGTTACATTGATGAACATGCTGTACAGGTCACTTATCAATGATCTATTTGGATTTATTCTTACACTGTGGAAGACAAATGCATCCTTGTTCACAGAGCGAATGTGCTGCAGTCTGATAGGGAAAAGTCAATAATACTTTTTTTATTTCCTAATAGGGAAAGAGATGCAGTCATGACAGATGGGTGCATTTGTACTACATCAGCCAAAGGCAGCACTGAAGTGCATATTTCAAGGCCACATATACATGTATTGAAGTGTGTTATTGTTCTTCTAAATGGAGGTACAAAGTTTTTAAATACATATTTTTAAAATATTACAGAGTGATCAACACTACATGACGCACAAACATATATAAAGTAGTAGATGTGCTAGATTTGGGCATCAAGCCAAATATGATTTTGGTGGCCCTACGCCCAGAGCACTTACCTTTAGCACCACCACCCGCAATTATAATGACTTTTCAGTCATGCGTGGTAAGGAGAAGAGTTGCACTGTATTTGGCTCCTTAAATCTTATAAGAATTCCATCTGTTGGATCTCTGGCTGAAAAGGCAGCCTGAGCCCTATGCTATCTCAGCAGTTGATCTTCCAGACCAACCCCTGCCACCAAAACACACATTCAACCTGAAAGTCTTTGTTGATAGTCTATAAATATTTATCAACTGTCTGTCCCAGGTAGTTGTTGCTATGCCAAGCTATATGTCGTTAGCGCTTTAATTCTCACAGTGTCATTGCTAGATCAAGGATTTTTTCTCCATTATTTTACAAGGGGTAGAAACTGGACTTTTAAGCTGGTAATTGCCAGTATTATTCTTCCTTCCATTTTTGAGGAGCAGTACTACCTTAGAATTTTGTGGATTTGTAGCTAATTTTTATACGATTTTACATTTTAGACAAAAACAAACAAACAAACATTTCCCTTTGTCAGGGCAAAGGATACTTTTCCAATCCTTATAGTATCTTTGTCAGATCCTACCACCCTTACATAGATTAGTACCTTACTCCGCATGTAGTCCCATAGATACGGGTGGCAGAACTCATCACTCCAACCAGAGAAAAGCATAACACTGAAACACCAAACTAAGAGGCAGGTTCCAGATTCACAATGCCGACCATATATCATTGGGGGGAGGGGGGAAATCTTCGTTCACTAACCTATCACCTCCAAGAGCTATTTTCAAGTGGTGGAATAGAGTGTGATCCCATATTCAGTGTCCACCACACAAATCTTCTTCCTACAGGCTTAACATGCTTTGAAAACTCTGTGAACACCTTCCTGGAGAACTGAGTTAAAATGTTAAACAGAATTCTTGTGCAAAAGGTGCTAACACAGTTTGGCACAGGTTAGCACCAGTTACAGCCCCAAACTGGATTGGCAGCAGTAATAGTATTAATGCTGGCATTTTTACAAGCACTAATATTCACATCCAGTTATTTAAAAAAAATAAGTTGACCAGAACAGAGAAGAGATGTAATACAAGAGCAAGGACTACAGAATGGAACAAATATTATAGCAGTTCCAGCAACACACAAGCCACTCATTTGTGAGATAACAGAGCACCTGAGAGCTTTCATATTACGGTGATTTCAGGGAAATGTTTTTTCAAAAGTAATTATTTTTTCATCCTTGGAGAACAGGATTGGTAACTAAGAGTTCCAGGTTTCACTTCATGACCTTGGACAAGAATTTAGCTTTTTTTTGTGCTTCTCTCCCTCCCCATTTGTTAAAAACTTACTTACCCAACTCACAGGCAATTATTAGATGAAAAAAGCTATATAAGTATAATTACTAATTATTAATACGTAACTAATAAGCTTACCTTAGCATAAAAACTTACCTCATCATGTTAACTCACTGATTTAATAATTACCAAAAATACTGACAGTCATTTCTGCCTCTGCTAGTACTACCTTTTATAACACATTTCCACACACACACAAATGTGGCAATGAAAACCACAACCTTCACATCTTTCCTTATTACAGTCCAATACTCCCATTAGAGCCAACTCCATTGTTTGAAAGTGATTCACTTTCAGCCCAAACTATTTGCCACTAACTTAACTTTGGAAGGCGTTCGTCATTCTGGAAAGTCCAATAATCAGAGTGAACAGCATTGAAAAGAACAAAAACTTACATACCAACACCTACATTCCAAAACACCATCTTTCAGCTGAAATATACTGTCACCTTCTGTTAAGACACACATATGGTGATGTCCTTCTCCATTAAATGGTTGCGCACTGTGCACTCAGAGCAGAGACTCACTTCCATTTGTTCCTAGAGCAATAAAGTCACCACAGCAGACAGCTGTGTTTAAATTAGCTCCCTCTGTGTCTGTCTCCTTCACTGCTGGGTCCAAATATAATGGGGGGGAGTCACAACCCAAAAGGGGGTCACAAGACTATTGTAGGGTGGTCATGAGAGCAGCTCTGAAGGCAGCACCACTGCCAGCAGAGAAGTAATGGTGGCATGGTATTGGGAGGGTCATCACAGCCTGAAATATTTTCAAAGGAGATCCCCCCCCAAAAAAAGGTTTGAGAACCCCTGAAATATAACATTGGTGCCAAGGATCTTCTATCCCATGAGTGTCCCAAAAGGGACACTTCAGGTGAAAGTTCAACTAGATGGATGTAAGCAGAGTCAGGATGAGCTCTACCCTGACATCTGGTGGTGAATTATGGCCAGTGTGGAAAAGAACCTCGGGCTGATCTTGTTTGCATAGGCACACCCACACGCCTAGCATAAGCCCACAGCAACCGAAAGTGGTTACTTTGGCTGCTGTGGGATCCCCAGTTTCTCTGTTATTGGGGCAGGAAGAATAAAGTGTTGTTACCCTGATTATGTGAATCAAGGCCAGTGGAACTGTTGTATGACAGAGGGACCCACCATTAACTAAGTAGCACTCGCTAGACAAGGGGCATGGGTTCCAAAACCCAGTGAATTGAGAGAGGCTGGGGGCAGGTATTTGTACCTGGTGGTGTGGGCCACTTTTGTGAGCCTGAAACACCAATTGCACCACCCCCTTTCTCCACTGTTGAATGTCAGAGCTAACTTTGATTTTATTAGGTGTTAGTTACAGGCTGCTGAGTTGAATTCACTTTGGGCCAATAGTGCACCAGCACTGGGGCTCCCCTACTACAAGCTGACATCACTAAAGAGCTAAAATCACTAAGAGCTGAGATTGTTGAGTGCTGTGTTAAATAGTGGGGGAGCCTGAAGCTATATTGCTAAGCGGCTGGCAGAGCGGAGCAGTTTGCAAGGTGGCTCGTGGAGCAGCCCACGGAACGGGGAGCGGAGCTGAGCAGTTTGCGGAAATGGCTGGTGGAGCAGCTGGCAGAGTGGAGCAGTTTGTGGGACGGTTGGAGCGGCCCATGGAACAGCGATCGGAGCAGTTTGTGGGACGGCAGGAGCAGCTCGTGGGCGGCTGGTGAAGTGGAGCAGCTTGTGGTGAAGGCTGCAGTGGAACCCCACGGAGAGGCAGGCAGTCGGCCTCGGACCATGTAAGGTGCCCCTTAACATCCTGCACGCCTCCTTCCTCTCCCCCCCGCATTTCCACCCAGGTTGGGGTGGAGGGGTAAAACCCTGCAGATAAACTTTTGAAGTCTGGGGCTGCACTGACCAGGGGCAGAGACGTTTGGGTTGTTGGACTTTTGGGACTTTGGGTGATTCTTGGGTTGCTGGACTCAAGAGACTTTTGGGGTGTTGGACTTTGGGGATTTTGGGTGAATTTTGGGTTGCTGGATTCAAGAACCAAAGGGAAAGGACACGGCCCAATTTGCTGGGGTGGGTCTTTGCTCATGGTTTGGTCTATGAACTCTAGTTGTGGTGTTTTCCCAATTTAATGCTATGTCGTTTACCTCATGTTATTAAACATTTTCTGCTACACCGAGACTCTGTGCTTGCGAGAGGGGAAGTATTGCCTCTTCGAGGCGCCCAGGGGTGTGTGTATGATTTTCCCAGGTCATGAATTGGACTAAGATCAAGGCAATCACAAAAGAACCTCGAAACCATCAAGAAATACTGGACAGACACTCCGCAGTTTTTGAAAAAGAACATGGACAGATGAGCAACTGGTCAGTGAAGTTCACCGTTAAGTCTGACAGCCAGCCAAAATATTGCAAGTCCAGAGTTGTGCCTTACACTGGGAAGCCTCTGATAGAAGATGATTTTGACTTCTTAGCGAACATTGGAGCCTTGTCACTCATTTTGCACAGTGAGTGGGCTACACCCATCATGCCAGAGATTAAGAAGGATGGCGCAGTCCGAATGTGTGGAGATTTCTAAGTGACACTGAATCCAGCTTTATGTGCAGACCCGTATCCACTCCCTCATACTGAAGACCTAAGTTCCCTCTAAGCTGTGCGACCGTGCAGCCACAGTGGCCTGGAGAGGAGAGAGGTAGACAGGGAGTGCACCAGTGGTGCACCTGATTTTATAAATTGTTTAATTAGTGTGTTGCTATTCTGTGGAAGAATAATCCTTAGCAATTTGAAAGTCTGTTCACTGCAACTTTTAATTAGGTTATATAGTGCTTTATGTCAGCCATGTACATGATATATATATATATATTTGGGACGTATTCTAAAGTAGGGTGAAGGAATGTGGTGTCCTACCCCTTTAAATGCTTGGGCACTCTGAACTCAGAGCAAAGCCTCATTTCTGTTTGTTCCTGTTTATTGTTCTAGCACAAAGTCATCACAGCAAAAAGCTGTGTTTAAATCAACTCCCCCTGTGTCTCTCTCTTCACTGCTGGGTCCAAATATAAAACATACCTTATTCATCTTTTCTATTGTGTTTTACAATCCAGCTGAAGTTGACAACTTCCTATGGATGAACATTTGTCACAAGGGTAACACATTCCATGATTTTCATGGTTTCTTTTAAACGTCCATGGATCTGATCCAACCTGCGTAAATCATAGCGCGCAGCTTCAGAAGCAGAAAGTCCATAGCCACAAGTTTCACCCCACTGGCAAAGGACCAACAGACTGAAAGGCGGTAATGGCCAGGAAAGAGGCATGGCCTGGATGGTGGGGCGATGTACAGCTCCATCCCATTAACAGCCTCCACTGATAAAACTCTCGAGATGGCCCTGGCAGAAATTAAAGCTGCCTTAAGCAACAGAGCTGGCCAAAGTACGATGGGCAACAGAAACACCATCAGGTCCTTGTGGAGGTGAATCCTCCTGGAGTACTGGGGGACTCACTGATGCATGCCAACAAGGATGAATCTGGTTCTGTGACTTTTGAAATTTGGGAATTTGGGAGGAAGTAGATGGGCGCCTGGCACTGTAAACAGCTGTACAAACTTCACTGGGACTGTTTTAATAGAATCCTCCCTGGGTAATCAGTATTAGCATTGCCAGCATGTAGAGGACCATGTTGGTGTCTGATGTATGTCCATATCACTAACGCAACAAGATAGGTTCATAAATTCAGTGATTTTTGAGCCAAAAGAGACTGGTGTGATCGTGTAGTCTGACCTCCTAAATCACGCAAGCCATAGAATTTCATGCAGTGACACCTGCATCAAGCCCAGAACTTCTGGTTGCAATATATAGAATAGTTTTTAGAAAGACTTCCAGTCTTGATTTAAAGCTTTAAGAAATGAAAATCCATCACATCCTTTTAATTCTGACAGCTCACATACTCAGAGGACTTGTACTCATCTGTCAACAAATAGGAGCATAAATTACAGTAGGCAATAGGGAAAAGGGAAACTGTAAGGGCTAAAAGAGATTTTGCAGAGCAACTTGCTAAAGATTTTTTGTTTTGTTTTTTAATCAAGAAATGTTTTAAGTGTATCTAACATGGGGGGGTGGGAGGGGCTAGGGTGACCAGACAGCAAGTATGAAAAATGGGGTCAGGGCGTGGGGGGTAATAGGAGCCTATATAAGAAAAAGACCCCAAAATCGGGACTGTCCCTATAAAATCGGGACATCTGGTCACCCTAGGTGGGGCAGGTCTGGAAAAAAAATCAGTGGGTCTGCATGGTCACCAGCGGTCATTCGGAGCAATTTAAGGAAGATGAAGATGAGGAACTAAATGATTTCTTTGCATCAGTCTTCACTGCAGAGATGGTTGAGGAGACACCCATCCAGAACTGCTCATTTCTGGTAACAGAGATGAAGTACTATTTGAGATCCAGGTGTCAGAGGAAAAGGTGCTGGAACAAATTGATAATTTAAAAATAATAAATTACCAGGTCCAGATGTTACATCCAGCAGTCTAAAGGAGCTTAAGTATGAGGTGACTGAGATGCTTGCAAAAATATGCAGTCTCTCATTTAAAACAACCACTGTTCCAGAGAATTGGAAGTTAGCAAATATTGTACCTATATTTTAAAAGGACTCTAGGGTTCATCCAGGAAATTACAGAGCAGTAAGTCTTACATCCCTACTTGGTAAATTGGTCAAAATGATACGTAGTTAAAACTAGAATAATAAAACATATGGGAAGTTCACATGATATATGATAGGGTCTAACCAGCACTGTTCTGCAAAACAAATTCTAACTTCTTAGAATTCCTTGAACAAGTCTACAAAGTAGTGGATAATGGAGAACTGGTTTACTGTTTATCTAGGTCTGAAACGTCCATGCTGCACACTAAGCCATGGCTCTGATTCAGGTTTGACCCCATGCTCCATTCCATCCACATACAAATCAGTCCAACTTGGGTCAGCAAGTACTCAGGAGCTGGGTCGTAGGACTCTGCTGGCAGGGGTGGGTCAGAGCCCAAGTCCTGCTGTGACTCAGGTCCGAGCCCTGTCATTTTGCAGGTGGATGCACCTCAAACCACAGATTTGAGTCAGAAGGTCTGCATAGTGTAATGTGGATGCATCAGCATGGCTGCGAGACCCAGGTCCAGCAATTGTAAACCCAGGTTTATAATGCAGCATGGATACTCAAGCACAGGCTTGGAAACACTGAGTCCACAAGCCTGAATCCCACAGACACTAGGACCAGTGTAGTTTAATATATTTATAAATGATCTGGAAATGGGGGTGAGCAAAATTTGCAGATGACACAAATTTTTCATTAGTCATATCCAGAGAGCACTGGGAGGAAATTCAGAGAGACCTAACCCAGTTGGAGGAGTAAACAACACTGTGGCCAAGGAAGTTCAGCTTTGACAAATGCATAGTAAGATACACTGGAGGGAAACATTTGAAAAACGTATACATCATACAGGGTTCTAAATTAACATAACCAACTCAGCAAAGGGACCTAGGCATCGGTGTGGACAACTCGGTGAAAATCACAGTGTAGGAGAGTGTACTCACCACACACACACACACACGGTGTAACAGCTCTTTGCTCTCTAGCTCACCTTGCTGGCAGTAGCTCCAGTCCTGTAGTGGTCTATCCCTGCAGCTCAGATCTCTGGACAGATCACATTTTAGTTCCACCCCTTCCGGGATAACAAAAAGTCCAACAGAAAATCCAGTGTCCTTACATCTGGTCCTTGGTCCCAGCTCTTAGCTTCATGGTCTTCCCACCCTTCTCTTAGGGTTTTAAATTGTCCTTATCCCCTTATGTCAGGGAGCTTCATGCCACCTTCCCAGTAGCTGGTTGGGGAACCTATGCCCAACCTCCACACTGGGTTCTATCACAGGGACACTAGGATGAGCAGCCATGGTCTGCTCTGTCAAATACCCTGCCACTGCCTCTCTGGTCTTCTTCCTACCATTAGTCTTCCTTCAAACCTTCTCCCTCACCCCTTTCTGGGCCCTTTGTAATCATCAGTTCCTCCCCAAGTTTCTCTCCAAAGGTTTGGTTCCTCTCCTTGGGTCAGGATCAGCCACTGAAGCTTGCTCCAGGCCTGTGTCTTCCATGTATTTTCCCTCCTAGGGCTTCTACCTCATCCTGCAGGAGGCTTCCTGTTTCCCTCAGGTCTCTCCATTTCCTACTACCAAAAGAATGACCACAGAGTTCTTCCCTCTCCTCTCACAACCCCCTTTGGCTCCAGACTTCCATTTTTATAGCACCACCCAGCTCCTCCCCAGCTGGGATTCATCTTTAATTAGGCCTGACTTCCCTCCAGATGCAACTAGGTGTATTAATGGGCCTCATAGGCCCACATGAGCCTTTTCACCAGCTGTGTGGGGTAGACATTCAGCTCAATGTGCAGCTGTAGCCAAAAAAGCAAACAAGAAGTTAGGGTGTATAAAGAATGGGATGGTAAATAATACAGAGAATATTATAGTGCCTTTCAGCAAACAGCTAGCAGCCAAGAGTGGAGTTTCTGTGGCAATTTGAAAGTGGGTGTTTAGGAGGTGGATTTTTTCCCCTTCCCTTTCTTCTTTTTAGGCATAGGGTCTAGAAAGGAAAGACAATAATGGTTAGTGAGGCAGCACTAGAAGTGACCTGAGGAGACGAGGAGACAAAGAAGATATTTGGATGCAGAAGCTGAGGTATGTACATCATCCTTGAGTAAGTATCTGATAGAAACTACTGATGCATGGAATATCAACTGATAGAGCTCATGGCAAAGAAGATCCAAGGATTTGAGATGGAGATGATGATGGAATTCAGATAGGGCCTGGAAGGTATAATGCAGGAGAAGAGAGAGCAGGTGGTACAGACAACTCAAGATCTGTGGACGCCTGACAAACAAAAGGACCTGGAGGGGGCAGACTGTCAGAAGAAGAGGGTGATTCATGGAAGAATGTGACCACAAGGACAAATCAGAGGATGAGACTAGCTGGTAGTGGTGAAATCGAGATGATTAAAAGGTTTGCCGCACTGGGGAATGCGAAGGAGAAACAGAGAGAAGATGGGGTGACAAGGAAGAGAGGAAGGGAAGCCAGTCTCTGCAGAAGGGAGAAAGAGATGATGGAGATAGCCAGGGATCAGAGAATAAGGAAAAATGTGGATGATGTACAGGGGACTGAGGAGACAGAACATAAGATAGATTCATACAAACCCTGGGAAGAGACAGGTCTATGTGATTGGGGACTACATACTCAGAAGAATCGAAAAGCCAGTCACCAGACTAGATCAGTGAACAGAAGAGTGTTCTGTTTGTCAGGAGCAAGGATATGAGATGTAGACATACAACTAAAAAAGATCCCTGATGGGAGTGGGAAAAAATTCACTGATAGTGCTGGATGTCAGGCTGAATGACACAGCTAGATTCCCACTGGAATAGATCTAGGATGACTACTCTAGGCTGGCTAGGATGCTTAAAGAAGTGGAAGCTCAGGTGATCTTCAGTCGTATTTTCTGGTCTGGTCTGTAGAGAAGTGTGAAGGCATGACAAGATAATGAAGATCAATAGATGGCTCTAGGATTGGTGCTCTGAGGAAGTTTTTGGGTTGATCGATCATTGGAAGGCATTCACAGAAAGAATAAAAAGAGAGAATAAGGAAGGATGTGGTTGGGAAGGAGTTTAAAGATAATCCAGATATGTCCCAAAAACTAGATGAATACTTCGCCTTGGTTTTCAGTAAGAATGATAAGATGGAACATGTGCATGAAGACAGTATGGCTGATGGAAATGAAAGTCTAGAAATGGAACTTACCGCATCGGAGATGAAAAACTTAAAGATCTTGATGTGCTTAAATTAGGGGAACCAGATACTTTCCATCCCAGAATACTGAAAGAATTGGCACACGAGACTGCTAGTCCAGCAGCATGGATTTTTAATAAATCCATCTATTCAGAGATAGTATCATACAACTGGAGAATAGCTAATGTCAGACCTATATTTCAGAAAGGGGAAAAAAGTGTTCTGGGCAATTACAGACCTGTTAGTCTGTTCTTAGTAGTATGCAAGATTTTAGAACAAATTGTGAAGGAAAGAATAATTAAGTTCATGGAGGTAAATGGTAAGGGGATGCAATGCAATATGGGTTTATCAAAGAGAAATCATGTCAGCTTGACTTGATTTCCTTCGTTGAGAAAATAACTCATTTTTTAGATAAGGGAAGTGCAGTAGATCTAATGTGCTTGTCAGCAACCAATTCATGGACAGTCTGGCTTAATGGTTAGAGCAAGAGTCAGCGTGGAACTCAGAAGAGGCGGGTCCTGAAGCAGGGCCAAGGGTCAGAGCTGGGAGTCAGAAGCCAAAGCCTAAGCCACAGGGTTAACTGGAGTCCCAGTCAGGAGGTGTAGCCAGGGATTGAAGCCAGGAGTCAGAAGCCAGGACAGAGCTGGGGGCTGGGGCAGGAACAGGTGCAGGCTGGTACTGGCACAGGAGCAGGGCTAGAGACAGAAGAAGAAAGGACAAGCAAAGAGCAGCTGCAGGCAAGGAGCAAGTTGAGCAGCCAGTGCTCTGCTGTTGCTGCTGGGCTTATACACCAGGCTTCTGTGGTTAATCAGGCAGTTCCAGGCCAGTGAAGCTGGGCCTATTAGTTGCCAAGCAGTGAAGTTAGCAGGGAAGCCAGCCAGTAGCTGGTCCTAGATGGCCTGTTCCTGACAATACTTAGATTTCAGTAAAGCATTTGACACAATACCAGATGGGAAATTATTAGTTAAATTGGAAAAGATGGGGATCAGTACAAGCATTGTAAAGTGGATGAGGAACTGGCTAAAGGGGAGAGAGCAACAGGTTATGCTGAAAGGTAAATTATCAGCCTATTCAGAGTTCCTCAGGGATCAGTCTTGGGACCATTCTCACTCAATAGTGTCATTAATTACCTTTGCACAAAAAGGAGGAGTGTGCTAATGAAATCTGTTGATGATAAAAAGTTGGGAGGCATCGTCAAAACAGCAGAGGATCAGAATATTACACAGGAAGATCTGGACCTCGAAGACGGGAGTGACAGAAATGAGATGAAATTCAGTCGTACAAAGCACGAGGCTATGCACGGGGTCGAATAAGAATTTTTGCTACAAGCCAAGGGCTCATCAATTGGAAGTGACAGAGGAGAAGAGAGACCTGGATGTGTGGTTTGATCACAGGATGACTATGAGCCACCAGTGTGAGACAGCTGTGAAAAAGGCACAGGCAATCCTAGAATGTATCAGGTGAGGCATTTCCAGCAGAGACAGAGAAGTATGAATGCCATTGTAGTTGGAATGCTGTGTACAATTCTGGTCATGCAGGTTCAAGAAAGGTGAATTCAAACTGGAACAGGTGCCGAAAAGAACTGCTAGAATGAGCAGAAGAATGGTGGCCCTATCTTATGAAGGAGCCTGGAAGACCTTGCCTTGTTTAGCCTCACAAAAAGAAGGCTGAGGGGAGATATGATTGCTGGCTATAAATACATCAGGGGAGTAAATACCAGGGAGGGTGAAGCGCTAAAGGACAATATTGGCACAATAAATGGATATAAACTGGTTGTGAACAAATTCAGGATGGAAATTAGAAGAAGGTTTCTAATCAGAAGTGTGAGGTTCTGGTACAGCCTCCCAATAGGAGTTGTGGGGGCAAACAACTTAATTAGTTTTAAGATGGAGGTGGACAAATTTAAGAGTGTCACTTATGGCAGGATTATTTGTCAGCAGCCCTGGAGTTCACTTTCAGTTTATGTCTTATATTCCTAAAAGCTCATGCTTCAGAGTTTCAGGTGGCCAACTGCAAGGGTCAGGAAGGGATTGCCTCCTCCCCCCTCCCCCGTCTCGATGGTATTCCGTTGACTTTTTTTATCTCGTTCCTTTGAAGCATCAGGCCTGGCCACAGCTGGACATGGGATGGGATGGGATGGACCGGACCAGGGCTCTGAGGAAGCACCAAGTATTCTCTATCTCATGTGCTTGGCTGGCTGGTTCTTCCTCAAATGCTCTAACACAGGGGTAGGCAACCTATGGCACATGTGCCGAAGGCAGCACGCAAGCTGATTTTCAGTGGCACTCACACTGCCCGGGTCCTGGCCACCGGTCCGGGGGGCCTTGCATTTTAATTTAATTTTAAATGAAACTTCTGAAACATTTTGAAACCTTATTTACTTTACATACAACAATTGTTTAGTTATATATTATAGACTTATAGAAAGAGACCTTCTAAAAAGGTTAAAATGTATTTCTGGCACGCGAAACCATAAATTAGAGTGAATAAATGAAGACTCAGCACACCACTTCTGAAAGGTTGCCGACCCCTGCTCTAACAGTTAGTTAGAGTCTAACTACTCACCATTTTTCAGGGTCAGGAAGGAATTTTCTCCCTAGTCAAATTGGCAGGGACGTTGGGGATTTTTCACTTTCCTCTGCAACATGCAGGTGCAGGTCACTTGCCAGGATCATCTGGGAATATCTCACTTAATCATTTCTCTGCCCTTGCGAGGACCTTAAGCACTGGTGCATCTCAGTCCCCCCCCACCCCCATTCTCTCCCTGTGGAATGTAATAATCTAGTCTGCTGTGGGCTGTAATACTTTGGTTTAATATCAGTTGTTGGGTTTAGTGTGCAGGCGTCTATGGTTATGCACATAGGAACACATTTTTAAAGGTATTTAGGTGCCTGTCTGGAACTTTAGGGGTCTAAATCGCTTTGAAACTCTGGCTCATAGAGCCTGATCCTGTACCACTGACATCAATGGGAGTTTTGTCATTGATGAACCCAGTCTAGAGGGCCCATAGTTCTTTGAATCAGGCCTGTAACCCTCTCTTTTCTGTCGATTGGAGTTCCAATACTTCAATTATGTGCTCGCTATGGTTAGCGGTTTGTTTTAACACGTTTGCTTTATTCTTGTCTCACTGCTACGATGTTGGAACAAGGCTGTAATTTGCACTTCATCGGAGGTGTTCTCTACTGGGTTTAGATAGGTTTTGTACTATTCATGGTCATATGGTTTACCTGTATCTTAGTGTTGAATGTAGCTAGGTTATTTTTAAGTTTCTAAGATGCCTGTTATTATTTAAAGAAAACTGAGTGGAATAGTTTATGAGGTAAATACATTTAATGTGTTTTAGAGATATCTGCCAATCAAGTCTTCAGCCCAAATATAAAAGGAAGATTGTTTTATAAAAGATTAAAGGCTCCACTCTGTGAGCCCAGTTCCAGCTAAAAATTGTTCCCTCTCACCATGAACTGTCATAGCTGATTCCATCTCTCCCTTGTTTCCATCCTCTTTGATAAAGCTTTTCCGCCATAACCAGAATGACCTTTACACCAGGAATAGGTTCACCTAAGGTGCATCAGTTTCCATGCTAAGTTAGCCCATGATTCCTAATTGGACACAGGTGCATCAGTTTTCTTGCTATCTGAAAAAAATATACATTGAAAGGTTTAAGAACCACTTCAAGACCCAGTTGCAAAACTAAAAACTTTCAACATGGCCTGTGCCTGGAAACTAGAGACAACAATGACCTATTAAACTCAAAGGGCTGGGCTGCCATGAGTGTGCGTTCCAGGGGTTAGAAATGGCCTTGTTTTACAGAAATTGGCTCTCTTATTTCCAGCTAAATTGGTAGAAGGTTACATCTCGATATATGAAAAGTAACCTGGGGAAATTGCTATCAAAATACTGTGTGCTAGTACGTTCCCTGTGCTAAGCACTTTAATGAGAACTACCATTAATGGATATTCAAAACACTGCGAGTCTGATTCTGATCTCATTTGCTCTCATTTTACACTGGCTTAAAGTCCTTTGACTTCACTGATTTACACCCACGTGAGAACATTGTCAGGTTCTTCCTCTACACATTATTGCATTCCATTCTTCCTCCTTAAATTAGGACTCCCCCTTATAATTGTTTTTTTTAATCACAGGAAAACATTAATAACCTACCTACTCTATCAAGATATAGCTGGCTCTAACCTTGCAAACACAGGGAGGAGATTGTTCTGCCCTTTGGCAGATAATATGTTTTAATTGAACACAGCCTCTATTCTGGTGCATTCTGATTTGCAAATTCACTCAGATGTATCAGCATTACTTTCCTGGATGGCATTAGTTTGTCTAACCTTATGTGCAATATAGTCGAGCTTCGTAAATTACTGTTATGTTTGCAGTGAAGAAGGATTTCTGAAGTCCATTAATCAGATAACATTTTCTTAGCTAAACTATACTCTGATTCAGCAAGGTTCTTAAACACATGCTTAAAGTTAGGTTAATCCCATTCCTACTCAGCAAAGCAGTTAAACACATGAAGTCAAAAGGATTTAAGCATGTACTTAAGTGTTTTGCTGAATCAGACGCCTAATCTGTATAGTACAGATACACTCCACAGTGCTTCTGTGGTTGTTGTGGATATTGGAAATACTTTTTAGTCTGAGTTTTATTGTTTTGTAAAATAAAAACAAAGAAAAAGGAAAGTGTTTGCATACATACAATGGTACCTTACAATGAAGAGGAAAACATGAACTGGTACCTACGAGTATTATACAAATATATATGTCTCAAGTGGTTTCATGTAATATAGCAAAATTACATTGGAATTACTTCTAACCTCTGATGTTTGCCAACCCCCTACAAGAAATTATTGTTTTCACATGAAAAAAATAAGCTGATTATACTGCCATACGAGGTCATTTTTGCAGATGTGGGGCGTTACTGGGAACATGGATTTTTACCATCATAAAGACTCTACTGCTTTGTATTTCTGTTTGATCTCTTGATCAAATCCTAGCCACCAGGATTAACTTCTCACTGTCTGGCTTCCTGGCTCCATTCCAAAATCCAACAAGGACTGCACCCATCACAGAAATGTGAAACTCCACATTCTTTAATGGTAAATTGATTTACTCAGGGAGAGTACATTCAAAATGCATGAACAAAGTAGACAAGAATTTAAATGGAATGGATACATGTCCCTTTCAATACAGGGAGCTATTTGACATGTTCCACATCAGGGACTTGGAGAGCGGAAAGGAAAAAAAGAATCAAACATCTCAATGCAGTTTTCACACATACCCTAGCCTGGATCATGATTCCAACCTCATATCAGTGAGCCTCTATTAACTTCAGTGAGTGACTAGCAAGAGCCGGGCTTTTAGGGCCTTATCCAAAGTGCATTGAAAGTAATGGGAAGAATTTCATTGACATCAGTGGGGGCTTCGGAAATCAGTGGGCCCTTCATTAGCAAGTCATTATCTACAACAGCACAGAGCTAGGTGGTTTAAGGTAGTGGTGTGCTCATGGACATGGTGTCATCGAAGTAAATGAAATTAAAAGTAAACAGGATCACATACAAAAACTCATCATTATAAGGCTTGCACCATCTGGCCCACAGAATTAGACAAAATACTAAATACATAAATGGATTCTCAAAATTCAGGCTGTTCTAAGAATTAGTTAAGGGGAGGTTGGGCAGTGTGGATCGCTGCCTGAAAGAGAAGAAAAATCTGTACTGAAATAGGTATATATTAAAAGTGTGAGACAAAGGACACACTGTACTGTATATCACTCTTAAGTAAATTGCTTCATAGCAAGCCACCCTAAATCTGTACAGCTATTGCTTGGAACAAAACGGAAACCTAACGTACCTGCTATAGCAACATCCCAGTTTACAATGATACTGGCAACAAACTCTCAAATCTAGCAACAAAATTACACACCTTAACATTATTCCAAATCCCAAACTATGTTAATGACATATTTGCAAAGATCTGAATACTGATAGGCTTTAATGAGTGCTTTCTTTATATAATACTAATCACTTCTACAATAAAACACAACTATTATTAATTATTATTATTTATTTGTATGTCCATAGTGCCTAAGAACCCCAGTCATGGACCAGGATCCCATTGTGGTTGGTGCTGTACAAACAGAGAACAAAAAGACAGTCCGAGACCTAACGAGTTGACAATCTAACTATAAAGCAAGAGATAACAGGTGGATAGAGACAGACTGCTGGGAGATTACAAGGAAACAATGAGATGGTATTGATCAGCATGACAGGCAGTGGTCTCAGCACACCAACAGCCTACATCTACATGTTAAAGAGGGTTTTTTTGAAGGAGGATAATGAGTTAGTTTTGTGGATATTTACAGGGAGCTTCTCCCATGGGTGAGGGGCAGCATGGGAGAAAACACAAAGTTGCTTGTTTGAAAATTTAACAAGCAAGTGATGGAGGCTGAGACCATGGGCTGGTCAGAGGCAAGAGTCAATCTTTCAAGGGTAAATGAGGGATGATCGGTAGGGAGGGACTAGGCCATGAAGGGCCTTGAAAGTGAAGACAAGTAGTTTATGTATGAAACAATAGAGAAAAGAGAGTCAGTGAAGGGATGAAGAGAGGGGTGACACGGTTAAAGCGATGGGCTAAGAAAATGACCTTTGCAGCAGCATTCTGAATGGATATGAGTAGAGCAAGGCTGCATTTGTCTAGGCCAGAAAGGAGGATGTTGCTGTAATCAAGATTTGAAATAAGAAGAACCTGGGTGTGAGATTTAGCTGTGTGGACAGACAGGAAAGACTGCATCTCAGAGATGTTATGTGGAAAGAATCTGCAAGACTTAGATATAGCCAGGATGTGAGGACCGAGACAGAAGTCCAAATTGAAGGTGACACTCAAGCTATGAGCCTGAGTGACAGTCAGGATGATGGTGTTCACAGTGATTGAGAAAGAAGGCAGCAGGGAGAACTTGGAGGGGGGAATTAAGAGCTCTGTATTAACCACGTTGAGTTTGAGCTGATGGTTAGACATCCATGAGGAGATGTCAAAGAGATAGGCTGGGATTGTAGTTGGCACGAAAGGCAACAGGTCTGGAGTAAAGTGATAGATCTATGAGCTGTCCACATAGAGATAACAGTTGAATTTGCAGATGAGATTATGCAGCGTTAAGAGGTAGACGGCAAAAAGAAGGGAACCAAAGATGGAACCCTCCTCATATCCTTCCCCCAGCTGGAGAGGGAAGGAGGAGAATCTGAAGGACATGCTGAAGGAGCCACTAGAGAGGAGAACCAGTAGAGGACAGGGTCAAGAAACGCATAGTCACCTCTGTCAAAGGTGGCTGACAGCTCAAGGAGGATGAATTTGGAGTATTCTTTCTGCTAATTACTTTACTGTGGAAAGTCTTGGTTAAAAACTGGATCTGGAAGAAATGGCCTAAATCAGAGCAGTTTGCCATTTCTGCCACGAGACAGTTTGGATATTTTGAATGACTGTGGGGCCCTTTCATATACATGTGAGTAAAAGTTACAGCAAATGCACCAGAATTTTCTATAACAGACCTAGCAGTCAGACTTTGATGAACAGGAAACTCACCAGTATCTGAGATCCATTTGACTGGCACGGACTCCCCACAGCTGACATAAGTATAACTCATCCATCAGTATGAAAATTATCACACACATGCTCCAGAGTATGAAATCATGTTCATTTGAGAACTGTCCTTTTTCATAATATTATATAGAACTGAAAACCGTTCTTAGCTGCAAAAGGCAGCTATTTATTGTGCAGACAATCACTTAGGTCACAATTCAGCCTGTCCAAGCCATGGCTTTCAGCAACAGCTTTGAATAGGCAAGGCTATCTGTCCTTCTCAACATATTAGACCTAAATTATGCAGCAGGTCACCTGAGTTATGTTGCATCATCTTCCTAAACCCCTCTCCTCCCTACTGCCTATGCCCCCAGTCCAGCCCAATCAGAACAATGTTCTTCATTGTTCTTCAATAAGAAATGTAAATGATTTTATGTTCCCTCAAATTTTAAAAGTTCAGTGTGTTGCAGACTTCTATTTTGACAATGATTAAGTGCATTGTATGGCAGAAGTTGTCAGGGAAAGCCTAAGTGTTTTGATTGCTAGGTAGGGGACAATTTGGTCACTTGACATCCAGAAAGCAGGGGCAGATTGAAGAATTACGGCCTAGTGGGCATATGAGTGAGGCAATGGGAGCAACGGCAGGTCCTGGCAAAGAGATCATGAGATTTGCCCAGGCTGCGGGAGGAGTAGTGCAGAGCTGGAGATCCAAAGGATTAGGGCACAGGCTAGAAGGAGGTGCTGGAGGTGGGAGCAGGACATGGGAGTGGGAGAGGGTACAGCAAGGCTGAAGCAGTTGGGAGGAGCAGCCCAGACCGATCTAACATAATTTAGATAAATTGTTTTGCCCATTTCTTAAAGAAAAGAAAGGCTTCTGATGGCTTATAGAAGATTTGAAACATATTCTATTTGGAAACACTTATGCTTCTTTGTGCTAGTTTCCTGTTTCTCATTTCTTTATTACAAAGGATATTTACATTTAACACCCTCTCCCCCCAGGATTTTTGCTGTGTTAGGAGTTCAGCTCAGCAATGATTGTCCTTTGTTTATGGCATCATAATATTTTTTATTGTAATCAATTAGGTCAAAAAAACGAAGGCACTGGGACAGATTGGCATTTCTAGTGTACTGCTATTCTCTATGTACACCTATATACGTGAGATCAGAAGCTTGCCCATTGTCTTCAGGGAGGGGAAATGAACAGAAGCAGATGACATTCTTGAAAAGCAAATATCTTATTCTCATGCAAATGTCCTTTGTAATAAAAGAACAAGAGAAAAGGAATTCTAAACATGATCTAAGGAGGATTGTTTCCAAATTGAATATGGTTTTCTAATGCTAAAACAGTGTTATGACCTGTTACCCTCAGTGAAGTGGCAGTATTTACAATTAAAACACTTACTAATATAATCGATTTGATCTGGGTGCCCTAGGACTGCCAGATGCCCCAGAATTACTGGGAACCATAGAAATGCTTCTTAACCTCCCCAGGCCTGTATACTATGCATACTTTATTAATCAAGAGGAATTCTTATTCTGGAGTTCTTTGTGAAAACATTGGAAGGGGATTTATCACAGCCCTGAAAAGAATCCCATGGGAAACCACGTTATGGAGTTAAAAATTCCTTTATGGCTCGCAGGCTATGCTTGATACAACAAATGATTATATTCTAAAGGTATCAGACACAACAGAGGTGGCACAAGACAAATGCCTTAGCCTCTGATGTTTGTTGGTGCTGTAACAAAAAGGAACCCTGATACATGCTAAAGGACTGTCCATCAGTCAGGAAGCTGTGAAAAGAGGTGCACACAAGGATCAAAACAGTGCTTGGATCCAGCGCCAAACCTCAGCTGAAAATTATATCCTACGTTATTTACGTGCTAAAACAGGTTTAACTCCACCACCAAGCCTTTGCTTCTGTCCTAGATTCCAAGCCAGAAGGGACTGTTGTGATCATCTAGTCTGACCTCCTGTACAACACGGGACATAGAACTTCTTGAGGGCAGCAATGATCACCATGCACCTGATTCACAAAATTGGAACAATAGGCTATACCCAGAATAGAGTAGCAGTATTCAGGCCTGAGTTATCTGCCAAAAACAATAGCTTATGGCCACACAGCGCCATTATATGAATTCAAGGAAATATGAACCCCATTTCTAGATACATTTGGTTAAAAAATATGTTGAGGTGGCTCAAAGAATGCCAGACCTCCATTCCACCTGACCCCTCCTCTTTTCTCTTCTCACCATCCGCTCCCCTTCTTTCCCTATTTGTGTACATCTTCTATTGTATTAGTTACCCCCACCCTAACGTATTATGTCTATGTAGTGCTGTGTGGTCTTGCAGCTTTGACAAGTTGTAAAATTTCATAATGCTATTGGTGGTCCCAGGAAATGTGCAGTGTTTGAAAACATACACACTCCATAAATCATTTACCTTTTTGTACTTTTCATTGAATGTTTCTTTGTGAGAATTCAATAAAAAAATGAATCACAACAAACTGAATATGATTAAGTATTTTCTCTTATTATCAGCAACTCTTTAACATGAACAAACGCTGTCAGCTTTTATATTTATTTGTTATTATACAAGGTATACTTATGTGAAATACTGCAAAGAGACATTCCTCTCTGCCCCATTTAGAAAGACATAAAATTAAAAAAAACAAAAAGAAAAAACAAACAAACCCCTCCCCCTGAGCAACAACATTGCAGGCTTCCAAATCAAGTGGTGGCTCTGTTATGTGTGTTGTTTGGAGCTATTGTATATCCATTTAGGATCCATCCTGCATTTCCTGGACACCTACAAACCTCATTGGACCTCGTCAATTGCTCTTGGGGTAGTCTCTTGAGAGGTCCCAGATTTCTCCCAATTGGTCCCCCTCTATTCATCTCCAATTAGCCCAGTCCATCAGCTCGACCTAAAATAAGTCAATCAGCCCTTAAATCTGGGGCTTGCAGTCTTCCTTTGTCTCCCTGTCACTTTCTTAGAGGCAGCCTGGTGTGGAGCTTTTGCCCCTCTACTGTCCCCGGCATTTCTGCCTGCCCTTCCCTCTCTGTTCTCCTTCCTTTACAGCTGGGTTTGTTTTGCTTATTGGTGGAAGCTGGGAGTGCATGCTCCCTGATTGGCAGTTCTGGCAGCTGTGTTGGGGTGTCATCAGCCTGACTGTCTGTAAGTGGGGAAGACTCTCTTATCCCTTTTGCCTATGCTCAGTACGGGTTTTGTAAACCTACTGGAAATATTGGATGCGCAAGGGTTACAGAACTGATCCATGCATCTCTTATCTTCGCCGTCACCAGGATATGGGACACTGCTTAAAGTTAACCTTGAATCAAACAGAGCTATGTTGATTTACACCAGCTGAAGATCTGACTCAGTCTTTTTACACTCACCCGAAGTGACTCTGCATTGGTCTGTGTGGATATTATTTTATGCTGTAAACCAAAAATCCTGCTTGAATCAAGAGAACAATCATTCTACATTAAAAAAGGACTTCTTTTCTTCCATTGAAGAGAGATCCTCCATGCACAAAATAATAAACAGTGCGGGCCAATGGAAATTTGTAGTTTCAATGAAGTCACTGGAGTTACACCACTGTAGATTTGAGGAGAATCAGACCCATAATCTCCCCTTGGAGAATATCTTTATTGCAGACAGTAAACTCTGCTTTAGTTTTTGCATGTCACCTTATGACCCACTTTGCTTTTTATAGGAGACGCTATGGGCAGGTGACTACTATAGGAATACCAGATCTGCAAAAGTCAGAGTCAGAACCACACATGCAAGGTTAAGAAGTGTTCAAATCCTGGTTTTTGGGTCAGCTCATAATAATGAAGTCAAGACAGACTGCCTGGAAAATTTTAATCCAAACACTAACTTCCCTGCTAGAAGCCAGAATTTCAGTTCAGATCCATCTCTAGGCATTATTGTGTTTGAAAGTTCGGCTGTTTGTTTAAACATCTCCCCAATGTGCGTGTCTTGGGACTATTAATGTTACCTTTTAAAAAATAAAATATAAATCTGTCTTACTAGTGTACATCTTCATAGCATCTGAGTTCTATCATTCTAATTTCCCCCCTTATTTCCCCACCTGAGGTTTTCAATAGCAGAGGACACCAGTTAAAGATGAGCAAGTCTCAAAGAGCAAAGTCTCAAACAGCAAAGAATCCATATTATATATATATATATATATATATAAAAAAAATAAATAGAGAGGGGCGGGGAGGCAGAACAGGACAGTTTGTGTGGACACAATGCATCACTGCTGTTTATAGCAGTGCAATCCCACCTCTTCAACTACCACTGACTCTGTTAGCAAGACTTCACTTCTTTAGGCTTAGGAGGCGGGTCATTGTAACTGTCCTGGGATTTTTCTCTTATATCAAAACACACATTCTATCTCTATCTTGCCCATTTCAGAAATTGTCTCTCTCTCTTCTTTTGAGTGTCTGGCTACTTGAGGACATTGGGGAAAGAAACTGAAGTGGGAGGGGATGCAGCCAGAAGTGGTGGAGAGAAATTAGAACAGGGTGGCACTGGGCAAAGAGCAATAGAGAAATAGCCCCAGGTGGGAGCCAAGATCTGATCAGGTGGCTCTGGGTGGAGAGAAAATTAGTTGTAGGAGGGCATAGAAAATGGGGGAGTAGCATCATTTTCTGCTGCCCTCTCGGCCCTCTTGTCCCTCCCCACCGTACTCTTGCTTGCTTGGCGGGCTGGGGGAGGAGGTTTAGCAAGAACGATGAAACACAAACTGATGTTTGCATGGCTAGGGATCAGCCCTGTTCTCCAAAATTAATTCTACAGACAGATACAGACTGCAAGTAGAATGATGAAAAATTGGAAAAGCAGCAAGCACTCAGCTCAGCTCAGCAAGAGTCTCCAGAGGAGCAGGTGGTTGCATCAATAGCTACTAGGGTCATATGACAATATTATTAACCTTTGGTACCCGTGAGCCGTGGCAGGCGACAAGGGCCAAAAAGTAAATGTCAGTCTTTATGACCAGCACCTCGCAGTGTCACATATTTATTACATCGGTGAAGTGAACGCATCCGGGATACACAAGATACCTCAAACTGGGAGTGATCAAATGCAAAAACAGACATTTAGCAGAAAGGAATCATCAGGGAAGCAATTTATTGAGTTGCAATATTCTTCTTAGTTGCACTGAAAACATTGTGCCTGTTCATTTTTAATAGAACCCAAGATGCAGATGATAAATATCTATAGACACAGCAGGCTAATTTATATCTAGACATATCTCCTGCCGTGCTTCACTGTCATCTTTCAACAAATCACTGACCATGCCTGGGTGGCCAGAAACCACTATTTATTCATGCTGTTTACTCTGTTCCAACATTTAATCATTTTTACCCCCCAGCTCTCTAGAAATAATCAGTTTGGGCTTCCTCTAGCATTGATCAACAGAACAGGATATAATCGACTTGATAACTTATACTCTTATGTTTCATGCAAATAAAATTGCAGAGTAGCTGCCACTGGCTCACCTGAGCCAGATGGATATCTTGCACAGTGCGTTCACCTAATTTTCAGCAGTCCAATTAATATCTAACTCAGGAGGACCCACTAGGGCCCTACATTCCACAAAATAAATCAGAAGTCTCTCACTGACCTCAATGCAAAAGGGCAGTTGGAATTAGATCCTGACAAGCCGGCATCTGGAGTTAAGGTAGAGAGAGGATACCTCCTCCCCTCTCCTGGCTTCACCCAAAACTGTCATTTGATAGAAAGAGTCACTATTTTTAACTGGCCTGCTGGGCCCTGATTTGCCACCACCCGCTTACCAGCCCTTCTATCTAGCTGCTGGAGGACCAAGTCTTGTTGGTTTCACCAGCTGCTGATCCTGGAAGGCCTTTCTAGGCAAACCCTGGAGGTCCAAACTTGCTGCCCTTCCCTTCTTAAAGGACAGTTTCCAAGGCCAGGGTGCATCAAGGCAGTGGGGTCTCCGGCAGGGGACAGCAAATGCCTGGTACACCAGTACAGTACCACTGTGACTCTTACAATCTAATAAAGAAAAAAAGGTAACTCTTTGGGCCAGGGACCTTGTCTTTTTAAATAAAATAATAATAATAATAAATAATTACATCACCGTAAGCTTTTTTCTAGCCCTTTTCATCCAGTGCCCTCAAAGTCCTTTGTAAAGGAAGGCACAGAGAGTTTAAAGTAACATGCTCAAGGGCATATAAAGCATGAAGTACACTTACCATATGGTGCTACCTGAAATTATTTCTGTATTGGGGTAGCACCTAGAAGAGCTAGTCATAGAGCAGGACCCCATTGTGCTAGGTGCAGTACAAACAGAACAAAAAGACAGTCCCTGCTCCAAAGACCTTATAACTGATTCTTTGAATAATGCTGCAGATAATAAAGAACTGTTTGTCTCTATTTTTACAGGAAAAAAAATAGAGGCAAACTGTGCCGAGCATTAGAAATCCACGGAAGTCTGCAGGTGTTGAGTGCTTCTCTGCATCTGGCACTTTGAAACGAGCATTTTCTTCAAGTCTTTAGCCCAATCATCCAAAAAATACAACGTGTGAGTGATGCAGCAGGATAAGAGCGAAGGATGGCTCAGGTTCTGAATCAAATCAAAGCTGCTGGGAATTGGAGAGAGATACAAAGAACACAGGGAGGGTGGAACAATTCTCTCTACTTAGGTTGTTATACCTGAAGACAGAGAAGCTTTTGCAAAATTGGGCAGAGGAAAAGCATCCATTCTTCTGCCCATTTGAATTGACACGTCTGTACGGATAAGTATCGTTGCTGAGGTGCAGCTTCAGTCAGAGCAGTGTGATGGGCAGCATTCAGCAGGGACTGAATAAGACTAAATTGGCTGAGGCAGAGGTAAAGGAGAGGTGGGAATCAGAAGCAATAGTGAGCTAAAGAGGAGAAATGAAAAGGGAAGAAAGGAATGGAGAGGAGAGAGGAAATTGGGAGTCGGGGGAAAAAAGGCTACATGGGGATGTTTTTAAGCTTCTAGTACCAAATGGACACAGGTGTCACACAGGGCTGAGCCCTAGTTAGTCCATGCTCCCTGTGCCCTTGTTAAACCTTGGAAGCTGGGAATGGGCGACAGGGGATGGATCACTTGATGATTACCTGTTCTGGTCATTCCCTCTAGGGCACCTGGCACTGGCCACTGTCGGAAGACAGGGATACTGGGCTGGATGGACCTTAGCCACCTGTGATAAGATAATTGTTAAGGTGATCTAAACCCATTGCCACTATCTTGGGATCTTAGGGATAGTGTTTAGATCACCTTAACAATTATCTTATCACAGGTGGCTAAGGGCTCAATCCGGAGAGGTGATGTGCAGTGGCACCCGCCTCTCCCAGTGAAGACTTAAGAAGCGCTCACCTTCTTGCAGGATTGGAGCCTAAGATTCTAGGGGCTGTGACAAAGTTCCTCCTCTATCTTGGTGGGTCCTGCGCTTATTGGCGGATTTTTTTGCCTCAGAGATTCACCATGTGGGTTGGGGAACAGCCCAGAGACCTTCCCCTCTGGAAGAACCCACAGTCCAGGTCAATTGGGAGGTTTGGGGGGAACCCAGGCCCACCCTCTACTCCGGGTTCCAGCCCAGGGCCCTGTGGACTGCAGCTGTCTATAGTGCCTCCTATAACAGCTGCATGACAGCTACAACTCCCTGGGCTACTTCCCCATGGCCTCCTCCAAACACCTTCCTTATTCTCACCACAGGACCTTCCTCCTGGTGTCTGATAACGCTTGTGCTCCTCAGTCCTCCAGCAGCTCTCACTCTCAGCTCCTTGTGCCTCTTGCTCCCAGCTCCTCACACTCACACCACAACTGAAGTGAGCTCCTTTTTAAAGCCCCGATTAGTCTGCCTTAATTGATTCTAGCAGCTTCTTCTTAATTGGCTCCAGGTGTCCTAATTAGCCTGCCTGCCTTAACTGGTTCTAGCAGGTTCCTGATTACTCTAGTGCAGCCCCTTCTCTGGTCACTCAGGGAACAGAAAACTACTCATCCAGTGACCAGTATATTTGCCCTCTACCAGACTCCTGTACCCCACGTGTCTGGGTCTGTCACAGGGCGTAATCCAGAAAAGTGCCTAACTCCAGAACAAACTACACGGGCCACCAGCAGAGATCAGTGGGATGAGGAAGGAAAGATGGGTTAGCAGATTAGGCTCTGTGCTTGGAGTCAGGAGAGTGGGCTTCTACTCCCAGCTCTGCCAGTGACCTGGGGAAAGTCGCTTCAGCTCTCTGTTTCCTTGCAGCCCTTTGTCTGTCTTGTCTACTTAGAGTGTAAACTTTTTGAGGTAGGGAATCTACACAAGAACAGTTGCAGCCTCCAGGAGCTAAAATAATAGTAATCAATATGAGTGCAGGGATGGACCAACAAGGCTCATTTAATTGTATTAAATATTGTACCTACATGAACCTGGAGGAAGTAATGCATTGTATATGTATATTTGATATTGAGTGTCTCAGGTTCATATCTGTATCTTACTTCATTTTAAAAACCTGTATCACTATAATAATGAGTCAGATATTTTCTATATATCTCATACATTTACTTCTTTGCAATGTGATTCCTCCACATGATGAACAGCACATGCCCTATAGCATGAGTCATTTCCCCCTGTCCTGGGTCACTGAACTCAAAGACACATTGGTATGTAAGTGATGCTGAAATTTTCTCCTCACTTTCAGGTGGGTTTGTGAGAGCTATTTCTGACACTTTTCTCGCTGCATGAATCCACATAACTGTTTCCCTCTGCTACTCAGCCCCCTTATCAAATTCTCTAGCTTGAAATCAGCTCATTCCTAGCTAAGCACCTTGTGACCCTACAGCTCGATCCCACTGAAATGACTTCTTGCACTAGGATGGATTTGCAGCTCTTTCTATCTAACACAGCACAATTTTTCTCACTCAGCAAGTGTTTCCTGATGGCAGGATTTGGTTCATGGAAATTACAGAGAGGGGACAAATTTCACTGTCAGTTACACCAGTTTAAATCTGCAGTAACTCCATTGGCTTCAGTGGCTTTACTGCAAATTTGCACCAGCATAAAGAGGAAAAAATACAGGATTGGTCCCTATGGTTTATAGTGCATTGTCCTGCCTAATTTTAAATAGCCACAGAAATAGGAACTACACCACTATCCTTAGGCCACTATTCCTCCATTCAATCATTTATGTAATTGAGGCCTGATCCAAAGCCCACTGAAGTCAATCAATAGACAGATTCCCTTTGGATTAAACCCTCAAAGCACTGAAATGACCTCAGACTTGTCTAAGGCTACATCTACACCACCCCACAGTTTAGAATATGGGGATATGAATAGCAGTGCACCCCAAAGTGCTGTGCTGTAACTTGCCCATGTGGATGCTGTGGGCATGAACAGAAGGGTTCCTAGTTTGCATTAATGTAGTTCTGTTTGAAGGAAACTACATTATCACAACTAGGAACCTTTCAGTTTGCACCCGCAGTATCCACACGATGGAGTTACAGTGCAGCACTTTGGTGCACACTGCTATTCATACCCCTATAGTTTGAACTACGGGACAGTGTAGACAAACCCTAAAGGACCAATGGGCTGTACAAGTATCTGGTCATACTAAAGTATCTCAGTCTGAGTGTCATTAGTAAAAATATTGTTAATTATGCTTGGCTAGAACAGCAACACGTAGTATAGAAAAGCACTGCCATGTCCAAACCTTCCAACTAGTTCCTTGTGTATCAGCAGAACAGTGAACTCATCCCATTCAAGATGTTTTGAAATCACAGATTTCCAATCTCATTTCTTTGGGAGGAAGAGCTGCATCCCAGGCAGGGTGCTTAATGCCTAAGGAGGTTAATTCAATGAGCCACCTGTGACTCTATGGCCATTGAGACATCATTAAATGTTAGGTAGCACGTGGATTGAAGCAAAATCAGTTGCTACTAAAATTTTTAAGCCCTTAAAATCATTTTTGCATCAAATTATTTATTTTAATTAATTTTCAAGTCAGTGAGTATTAGACGTGTGTTTATGGTAGTGCCTAGTGAGTCCAGCTGAAAGGAGGACCCCATTGTCTCTGTTCCAGACATTTCAGAATCTGAATAGATGAGGCAGACAAAGGGTGGGGGGGAAAGGTCTGTTTTTAACACTACTTTACAGATGAGAAACTGAGGCATGGGGAGATTAGATGAGTTGCCAAGGTTTCCACAGGAAGCCTATGGCAGATGATAGACCTGAGCTCGGATATGGTGAGTTGCAGTACGGCGCCTTTACCACAAGACCAAGCTACCGCTTCCTCTTTGATGTCTTTTTTTAAAACAAATTGATTAATAAAGTTTTACTAAGACTAACAAAGTACAAAATGTGTTAATTGTTTAGTCAAATGTGGAAGGTCTCAGGGAAAGGGGAAGAATCAAAGAGATTGAGTGTGACCAGAGTCCCAGGGGAGCCAACTGAGGTCACTCAATTAGGGCAAACTGCAAAGTATGGGGCAAACAATCCCCAAAGTTGGTGGATATTCCAATACATAGATTTACCAAGCCAGCACAAAACAGCTTACCTCACTGGTTACCCAGAAGCCAACAACACAGTTCCCTTAAAGCAACCCAGTCTTAAGTCTCCACCCAGACAGCCAAGTCAGATATGATGAGGATTACTGAAAATCTTATTCGTCATATAAAAAAGTTCTGCCAATACTAAAGGATTGGACACGTTACCTCTCAGGTTAATGAATATTCCAGATCTTACCCAAATACACGCTTATAGCCAATTTTATTAACTAAACTAAAATTTATTAAAAAAGAAGAGAGAGTATTGCTTAAAAGATCAGGACATGAATATAGATTCATAGCAGAGGTGGTAAGCTTTGTAGTTGCAAAGAGTTCTTTCAGAATCAGTTCATAGGTTATAGTTGAATGTCCACTTTCAGGGTGATGTCAGATTAGGGCCGGAGATCTCAATCTTGGGTTTAAGCTTCCTCTGCATGAAGCATCAAGCAGATCTGAGATAAAAAGGATCAGGACCAGAGGCATCTTTATACAGTTTGGAGTTCTTTGGCGAACAATAGGCAACTATGGGGACTTTTGAAGTAGACCCATTTCCTAAGCATCGCCGGTAATTATCTACACAGATTAACATAAGCGATTGCCTGTTTTTCCACCATTCGCAGATGATTTGCTATACATCTCAAAGAGAGATGAATACAACGATATCCTAGGTTTACAGTTCATTTAAATGTTAAGATGTCCTTTTGATCTCTGAATTAACAGAATACAGCATAGACAGGGACTGTCTGATTATATCGTTAACCTCTACCAATATATATGTAAACACACCAAAACACAAACATTATCTACCACTATGTCTTTAAGGGTTGAATTTGGGTAATTTATCCTGCAGGATGCTTTAACACTTTCTGGTCTTGCATCACATTGAGCCAAACAAGAACCTATTCAAATGTGGCTATTATACCCTGCAAATATCACTCCCCTTGAAGAAATGCATGGGGAAGATTTCAATGGAGGAGTATGTGAGGAGCACTAATGTTTGGGTTAAAGATGTTAGTGGGAGTTGGAAGGGGCTAAGTCCAGCCACTAGTATTTTGTTTCTGGAGGGACTGTAGTACTTGCTGGGTGTCCAAAACCAGGCAATAGACATCAAACTGGTCGTTCTTGTTCAAACTGGTGAATATTTCTTTGCTTCCATTTTCAGTCATCAGATTTTTTTAATATACATTTTTCAATGCCTGTTGATCAAATTGTGTGGTAGGAACGATGGATTGAAGAAATGGAATTATCCCTCTCCCCAAAAAGAATTATCTTTGTCTAGGCAGATGTATTCCTTTTTTTCAATGTGTTTTGCTTCTTTTGTCTTACGGCTCCATTATATTCCGGCTGTTCAGTGATGGTTGTGCTTAATATTTGCACAACTACTTTTAAAATGTAGACCTGTGTGACAAGTGGTAGGATCAGTCTAATTTCCATTTTTGAAAAGCAGAATTTAATGAGCTTTTCCCCAGTATCTTAGTACCTCCTCTGCTGTCTGTGATTTTTCAAAAACAATTGTCAGTGGTACAGTAAGTTAATTAAAATTTTTTTGTAAGTGTCTTTATACCCGAGGAGCCAGTCCTCCAGACACTTTGTCCTCCGTAGAATCAGATGTAAATACTTCTTCATTTGCTCAGGAGCCCTGTGCTGTCTGAAGTGCTGCCTTTAGGATGGGACGTGTTTCCACGGCTCAGACCAGTGGTGGTTATTAAAGCTCCAATGGCACACACTGCATTTTGCAAGAGGAAAATATTTAACCTGATACATTGGCCAAGCCATTTGCAAAGACTGAAAATTGTACCTATTTAATATTGAATTATCTTTGCAGTGCGAGGTAAGCTCTTCTAAAATCAAAGTTAGAGAAGTGATTTCTCTAAGAAAATACAGTAAAAATGTCTGTGAGATACTGTAGGTGTTCAGGAACCAAATCACAGGAGATTTGCCAAATTAAATACCTCTTTCGTTCTCTTCAGGTTACCCTCCCCTTGGAGAATGTAATGGGAAGACTGAAAATTAAACCGTTATTTCTGAGCAAATTCATTCTTCCTCTAACCCTTCAAGGCAAGGCCAGATTTCTTTTCCATTACACATAATAATTTGGACTAGTACCATTTTTAGAAAAATAGACCTACTAAAAAACAGACAATCCAGCTATCCCATTCAGCAAATGATCTTTAAGGGATAGCCCTGTCGGCACGTAGCAGAGCTAACTGAATTAGTGCTGTAGTACAAAAATAAAATAAGCAACTATTTTTTTCTTCAAAATGAAAGGACACCCTGAGAACTAGGAGGGGAGTTGCTTTCACAATCCCTTGACCAGTCACACTGTGGGCCATATTCTCGGCCCCACTCTCACAGTCCAAAGCAGCCATAGGGCCAGATTAACTGGCCCCCCAGAGGATTCCCACTGTGTAAGAGGAATCCTCCAGGTGGTACAGAGCTGGTGTAGCCTTGTCACGCTCTCCCCTCAGAGCGCCCACACGCAGGCACAAGGAGTGTGTCAGGCAAACGGCCCTGCAAATTGGTGGTCCCTGACTGCCAAGACAGCTCTTGGGCATTGGCAGCAGGTGAAACTTAGCCTCAGTGCTGCTCTATTCTAATCGTGTCTTGGGATTGAACTGGTGCCCTAGGAACAGGTGCTCCAAAAGATAACTGAGGCCTGGTCTATCCTACAAAGTCAGGTCAACCTAAGTTGACTTGTTTCGACCTAGTTTTGCATGTGTCTACACCTAAATTTGTCTCCTGCCAATGTAAGCACCCGTTACCTCAACGTAATAACAGCACCTCCCCAAAAGACACAGAGGCACAGTTTACTTACTTGTATCGATGTTGGGCAAGTGTAGACACTGCATTCCCTGTGTCAACCCTAACAGTCCTCCAGCAGCTGTCCCACAATGCCCCTGTGACAGTGGTCACACTGGTCACAATTTTGGACTGCACTGCCCAGGGGTCAAAGACACCAGAAGCCACCCTTCCTCATTTAAAACTCCCACCATGTTTTTGAAATGCCTTTTCCTGAGTGGCCACCCTAGCAAAACACCTACTAGCCCACCTTTGTGAGCCGCCAACCTTGCCAGCTTCATGCACATAGAGAGCTACCAGATGCTCTCCTGCCTGGAGCAGGAAAGAGGTCAGGGATCTCCTTAACCTGTGGAGAGAAGAGGCAGCTTCCCTGGAGAAGAACAGGCGCCAACTTTGCCGGGGGATGCTCCAGGCCTGCCTCTTCCTATCCCTGCTCCACTCCAGGCCCACCTCTTCCCACCCCCACTCCACTTCCTCTCTGGAGCAGCCACATCCCCGCTCCTTTCTCCCCTCCCCCAAAAGTCCTAAGCGTGGCCAAACAGCTGTTTAGCGGAGCTTAGGACTTTCTGGGAGGGAGGGAGAGGAGTGGAGACGTGGCGCTTCCCTGCTCCTCCTCCTCCCTCCCAGAAAGTCCTAAGCGCCACCAAACAGCTGATTGGTGATGGGGGAAGCACTGGGAGTGAAGGGGAGGAAGCGGAGAAAAGAAACTTGTGCAATGATCCCTTGTAAAGTCACTGCTCTTCCACACAATCTTACAAGCAGTGGACAGAGCAGGCAGCCAAACGACATTATAAGGGAGCACTGCACAACTTTAAACGAGCATGGTCCCTAATTGAGCAGTGACGTAACTTTGAAACGACGTTAAGCGGGAGGATGCTAAGTGAGGAGTTACTGTGGTGCTGTGTGAAAGCAAAGGAACTTCAGCAGGCATATCAGAAAGCGGGGGAGGCCAACAGCAGATCTGGGGCCATCTGCAGACCTGGTGCTTATACAACAAACTGCATGTCATATGTGGCATGGACACCACCACCCCGCAGATGACCTCCCAGGAACCCAACGCAGAGACCTCACAGTGCGCAGTGAGGACGATGAGCTGGAAGAGGAGAGGGGTGGGAACTGGAAGGAGACATTAACCATGTGACGAGCCAGGCGCTGTTTGAAACTCTGCCGGAGTCAAGGCAATTCTGCCAGGGAAGTGCAGATGAGCCCAGTGATGAAGGGGAAAGGCGCTCAGGTAAGTGTGTTGTATATGCATTATTCCTTATAAGCATTTTTTACCTTCTCATGGCCCTAAACCTTCTCTCCCCACTGCCTCTTTCCCCATTTACAGAACAAAGACACTGACTTCTGATTGCTCACTTTATTTGTAAAATGTTAGAAAATATTTTTTTTAAATGAGTATCGGAGTGCAATTTACACAGTCCACATCAGCTCAGTGTCCTGTGTTTGGACAGAGGTAGAGGCAGTTTCCACTTTTCCATTCTTTGGCTTGTTGAGCTAGGCGGGGGCGGGGAGGGGGGCACAATTCTCCCCATGCAGAGTACTTTACCTGAACAGGGATGGCCTTTTTATTCTCTTGCGCAATCCTGATGACCTGTCCATGGAGACACCCTGGCACCAGTGCAGTAAACAGGCTAGCTGCATCCAGGTCTGGGTGGCTTCAGGACACCAGTAGCACATGGGCTCTGTGTGCCTCTGTCACTCTCAGGAGAGAGAGATCAGCCAACATTACCACTGCCTGTGAAAATATTGGCAATATTAACTGTACTTTCCCTATACTCATACCCAGGGGCGTCCAGTGTCTAAACAGGCACCCCACATCCCCACCCCCCCAGGCTGTACTCACGATGGCTTGAGCTGCAGAACAATGATGTAACCAGGTGCTCCAAAGCTAAAGTGACAATTATCATTTCTTATTAAAGCTGCCCTTGGAAATAACGTAAGGGAGTTTTTAAGACCTTCTCTCTCTTTCCATTGTGACTGTAAATCTAATACCATATTGTCTGTTTTAATCCTCAGCCTCTGGCCTGGTGCCCTTGAGAGGTGCCTCCCATGCCCACTGAATGTTTTACCCTGATCAGGTGATGAAAGAAGCAAACCAGAGAGGATGTGGTCTGAGAGATCCTCCAGTCCTCTACAGGGAACTCAGGGATTGGAGGGGCCAAATGTCTGGGATCAGGAAGAAGGACCAAGAATGGAGAGAGCAGTTGCTGCAGGAGAGGCAAAGGGACCGCAAGTTGCATTGGGAAGTGCATGGCAGGAATCAGGGCCTGCCGCTGAGCCGGTCTATGGGCAACCTAATGAGCACAGCTGATTGGCTACACCATCTGAACGGTTGGAGGTCAGCAGATCGCAGTCCAGATGCTGCTCAAAGCATTCGCCAACAGCTGCAACAGCTCCTGCAGCTGCATGATCCCCACTTGCTCCTGTCATTTGACTCCTGCTCTAACCTGGGGCTCTGACTGCCAGCAACTGGCCCCTTCTCTAGCCACTAGGCATGACCACCTAGGTCCTGGTCTCTGACAGTGGCTCAGGACATTACGAGTTTGCTCAGGCAACAAACACAGATGTTTCAGAGCATTATCACGCTACATGTTCAGAGACCCTAGACACAACAGCCTTCCCATTCCATGGAAAACTCCATGGCCCCAACATAACAGGTGCAGCGTGACATGAACCCACATCCCCACCAATCCCTGCCATGGGGGTGGGGGAACTAAGGAGAACCGTGACTATTCCTACACTAATGTTTGAAAGCCACAGAATGAGCCACAATGTGCTAAATGTTTGGTAACATGAATGAAACATTGTCAAATGTTTTTAATACATTAACATAAATGTTGAGTGTTTACTTGGGGTTTGAACTATGGGTCGCCCTCTTACAGTGCTGCTAAAATGTTTGGCCTTACCTATTTTCACTCTCTTTCCTGTTTCTTTCCACACAATAAAGTTCTATTTTTGAAAACTCGAGACCTGGTTAAATGCCCCTAACCCCTATTCACACTGCAAACTGGGATGGGTACTGGACTATGCCACACCTAATGCAGGTACCTTACTCACAACCCTCGGGTGTGCTAGCTTACTTACCTTGAGACACATGCCTCCGGGCCTTAAGTGTGGCCAATAGGCAGTTATGGCATATGTCTGCCCATAGACACGAGCACAGTCACTAGTGTAGACATATCCTATAGGGTGCACTTAGATTTAAAACAAAAGTTTACAGTGCAGATTTGATGAGGGTTCTTATTAACTTGGTGTGCTTATATTTTCCTCCCTTCACCTGCTGCTGGCAAAGGGTGATTGACATTTCAAACTAATGGCCGAGCTTAGGCTCTGATAGTAACAAATGCCATAGCAAAGAATTGCTTGTGTTTCTTTGAACAATGACTTAACATGTAGGAGTTTTCTCTGTTAGTTTGTGGCTATAGTAGGGTAACATCTGAGTTTCATACACAGCATCCCCTGTTGTTCATTGATTATGGAGGTAGTTCCTTTTGGAAAATAAAGCAAAACAGAGGTGGGAAATATCTTTACGTTTGCAAACATGACCTTTTCCATTCATCCACCTCTGATGCCTGAGACGGTTTTGCAGTAATTTGCCTTTAAAATCTTGGTAAAATCAAGAAATCAGACCAGGATGCAACACTTGTTCTTTCCCTTTGCTGCTGAATGCAAGAGTGTGTAAAGAGAGTCGGAGAGAAATGGACATCATCAGCTGACTTGACCTTTTACTGTTAGGCCACTGAGATAGTGTCAGGTCAAGTGTTCTCCTTGTTCCACTGAGGAGCACATAGGGATAGAAATGATGCTACTGTCAACATATGAGGAGATAGCAGTGGCAATGATGATAATACCACAAACATGGTACATCTTAGACAGAAAAGACAAGGATCCCAAACACACAATCACTGGTAGCTGCAGAAGTACATTCACCTACTTTTATGAATGGTGTAAGAGACCTCCTAGTTCCTTTTCTATTAAGGCCAGGATGGCTTTCATGTGTCATTGTCATTGGAGGTGAGTGGAAGGCTGATCCCCCATTCATTCCAAACATGTTCTTAGGGTATTTTTTAAAAACAATGAATGGCATGGTCCAGAAAGCATTAAGGTATTGCCGTGACTGAGTTGAGGCATGCATTGGGCCCACTTCTTCTCTCAGTTGCACCTATGCACCACCATTGATTTCAGTGCCGACCAATACTGTCATATGTACCCCCATCTGTCTGTTCGTGTCCACCAGCCTCATGCTTTGGGGATGTCTACGCTGCAATCACAGAGTGTGATAGCAGCATGTGTAGATGTATTCAAGCTAGCTGTAATCTATCCAGCTCAGGGACCAATAGCAGTGAAGCAGCAGCAATACAGACTTCAGCCTCTACACACACACACACACACACAAAAACCCTGGGAATTACCTGGGCAGCTAGCCTATTCATGCTGTCGCAGCTTCACTGCTATGTGTGTCCAAGCTCACTAGATTACAGCTAGCTCAGGTATGTCTACAGAGACTGCAGTTACACTCCCCGACTGTAGTGCAGACATACCCGTAGATTGTACACTTTTGGGACAGGGACCTTCACTTTGTTCTTCGTACAGCGCCTAGCATAATGGGGTCTTGGCCCATGACTGTGGCTCCTAAGCACTACTGGACACAACAGTAAAACAACAATTGGGATTCACACCATAAAGTTGACTTTGACTCATTAGTAATGTGCTTCTTGTGTGACACACTGTGGGTTAGTAGAGAAAGAGAAAGGGCACAGAAAACAAACTCACTACAATAGCGTCACACAGGTGATGCTCTGGGAGTTGAGTTTTTGGTCTCTCATGAAAATTCCTTTTCCATTGACATGGTGCAGTAATACATGCTGAAAATAGATACAAAATATTGACGTGCATCTCTCAGTACTCCAGCCATCTGTTTTAGTTTGTTAGCTCAAAAATAAAGGCTTGCAAAGCTAATAAACCCAATTTCCAGGAGCCTTTATAAACCTACAATATAGTCTACTCAGAGAAAAGAATTCATCCTGATAATCAGTCAATAACCTGGTGAAAGTAATTACCACTGAAAAGTCCATAACATATACACCCAAGGCAGAACTCACTAATGCCTTTCAAGTACGTGATATAGCAATGTATTGACCCTCAGCAATTTTTTGTTTATTTAAGTTCTAGTTTTTTTCTCATTCTTGCCAACAGATCAGCAGACTCAGTAATTTCCAACGTGCACAGCACTCAGCTTTGAAAACTTCATTCAATTCCCAACCAGACCAGCTATTCATTAATGCTTGGGAGATGGCTTTTAATAATTAATACAAGTGACTTCTTTAAAATGCAGCTCAGAGAAAAATTAGCCTCAGTTTCAGCAACATGAAATGAGTGCTCTTAAATGGTACCCAGCAGCTTAGTATTTGAGTGCCTATGAAGCACATTGACTCAAATCAAATAATTTACTAAGTGCATACTCCAGTCACAAATTGCTAGGTTAGGATTACATTTTCCCTCTTGATAGGATAACCCATGACTGCCCATTATTAGGTTCCTTGTATTCCTCTAAAGCATCTGGTACTGGCCATTCTTGGTGACAGGATACTGGACTAGAAAGACCATTGGTCTAATCCAGTCTGGTCATTCATAGATTCATAGATTCTAGGACTGGAAGGGACCTCGAGAGGTCATCGAGTCCAGTCCCCTGCCTGCATGGCAGGACCAAATACTGTCTAGACCTATGTTCTTAACTAGTATGACAACTCAACTAACTATGGTGACATCAAAAATGTTGCCAAGGCGGTGGCCATACATTTTCATTTATTCTTCTACCTACTCTCTAAAATTCATTTCCATTTAGTAATCATGAAAATAATAAAAATCAAAATAAATGTGAGTCCTTTTGTGTAAATTTCCTGCCTCGTTAAGTCCCTATGTTTCTTTGAGAAGCTCTATCATTCTGCCACCGAACTGACCATCTGTCTGTCTGTGTTTACATGGTGTTCCTAAGGCACCTATCACCTTGGTTTCTAAGCAATTCCATGATTCACCAACAGCGCATGGATATATTATTGACATACTATAGAAGAAGTCACAGCCATAAACATATATGTGTGCTGTGTATTTTAATATCCCTGGGTCCTTTAATTAAAAAAAGATAAATCACTTGAGAATCACTCACATTCTTATTTGCTTATCTTACATTCACGGATGCGGTGTTATTATTCCTGGAAGTAGCAGCTTAATGTGTTGTACTGATACTTCTAGGAAGAATATCAACCATAGTTTTAGCAATGCTTGCAGCTACCTGATTGTGTTCCTGGCTGTTCAGAGAGATCTACGCTGTCTGATGCATCTCTGGTTTTAGCATAGGTTCATTAGAAAGCATGCAGAAGGCTATTTCCTATAGTCTTAATACACAGGAATCTTCATCTACAAAATTCAGAAGACAAAGGAAAGGCACTTTCTTCTTCACGTACATTTTTCTCTGACAAGTAATGTGCCCTTACATTTTGGGCACTTTGATACCTGGAAAGATACTGAAACAAATTATTATACCCTCAATTTGTAAGCACCTAGAGGATAATAGGACCATAAGGAACAGTCAGGATGAATTTGTCAAAGCAAATTATGCCAAACCAACTAATTTCCTTTTTTGACAGGGTTACTGGCTTATTTGATAGAGGAGACGCAGTAGATGTGCTATGTCTTGATTTTAGTAAGGCAGTCCAACATGATAGTCTCAGAAGCAAACTAGGGAAATGTGCTCTATAATGACATTACTATAAGGTGGGTGCAAAACTGGTTGAAAGACCAAACTCAAAGAGAACTTATCAATGGTTGCTGTCAAACTGGGGGGGGGGTGTTTATGTAATGGTGTCCTGCAGGGGTCAGTTCTGGGATTGGGTACTATTCAATATTTTCATTAATGACTTGGATAATGGAGTGGAGAGTGTGCTTATAAAATTTCAGGTGACACTAAGCAGGGAGAGGTTGCTTGGCCTTGGGAGGACAGGAATAGAATAAAAAATAACCTTGACAAATTGGAGATTTGGTCTGAAATTCAATAAAGACAAGTGCTAAGTACTACGCTTAGGAAGGATAAATCAAATGCACAAATACAACATGGGGAATAACCAGCTTGGCAGTAGTGTTGCTGAAAAAGGATCTGGGGGTCAAATTGGATCGCAAATTGAATATGGGTCAACAACATGATACAGTTGCAAAAACAGCTAATATTCTGGGGTGTATTTACTGGAATGTCATACATAAGACCTGGGAGGTAATTGTCCTACTCTTCTTGGCAATGGTGAGGCCTCAGCTGGAGTACTAATTCCAATTCTTGGTGCTCCACTTCAGGAAAGATGGACAAATTGAAAAGAGTCCAGACGACAGCAACAAAAATAATAAAAGATTTAGAACACTTGATCTATGAGGAACGATTAAAAAAAACATAGGCATGTTTAACCTTGAGGAAAGAAGACTAAGGGGGGACCTGATAACAACCTTCAAATACATTAAGGGCTGTTACAAGGAGGACGGGGCTCAATTCTCCATGCCCACTGAAGGTTGGACAAGAAGTAAGGGGCTTAATCTGCAGCAAAGGAGATTTAGGTTAGGTATTAGCAATACATTTCTAAGTATAAGAGTAGTTAAGCTCTGAAATAGGTTTCCAAGGGAGGTTGTGGAACCCCCATTATTGCCAGTTTTTAAGAACAGGTTGGACAAACACCTGTCAGGGATGGTGTAGGCATACTTGGTCCTGCTTCAGTGCAGAGGGCTGGACTTGATGGCCACTCGAGGTCCCTTCCAGTCCCACATTTCTATGATTATGAAAGCCTTGTCTGGAGCATTAGTTGCTGATTACCATTAGAAAGGGTGACATTAATATCCCTGCCGCTGTTTGAAAAATATGTCCTGGAACAACAACTGAAGATTCCAGGGCACTTTATAGAAGATGGCAAATATCACTACTCAGTTTAGAGATGGACAAACTAAAACCCAGAGAAATAAGGTGAATTTCCTAACATCACACAGCAAGTTAGTGCTAGAAACTGGAATACAACTCATGACTGGCCAGTGCCCTCTCCAATGTGACATGCTGCTTCTGTAAGTATTAATGAATGTCGCTCAGCTATAGGCTTGTTCCTCTAAAGCCAGACACAGCCATTATCAGTATAAATTCTCTTAGTAGCTAGTAGGCAAAATATATACATTTCACCTAGTTTAGCATATCTGCTCAGGATATTTCCATCAGTGAATAGCAACAGCAGCAGTAACAATCTCACTAAAAACAACAAGATCATTTCTATTTCCCAGAATAAAAGTTCTGTAAATAAATTGAAACAAACTCCCTATTAGACAATACCGAAGCACCAAGGAGATGCCATTTTTTAAAAAGGTAGTGCAGCTAAGAGATATTACAATTCATGGCCACAGTTTTGTGTAGTTTAAAATATAAAACACCCAAGAACACTCAGCCAGTTGGATCATTTGGCTGCTTAAACATTCTAACAGCTCATAAGGAGACAGAAGTTGGCAGCTTGGAGGCATGAAGCAGCTCATGGTCAAACTCATTCACACAGTTGTATTTGTCTTTGCTTAAAGAAATCAACAAGTGTAAACACTCAAGTAGACTTTTTAACTCAAGTAGACAATTCTACCAGTGAGAGAGGGTTCAACCTCCTTTTGGGCTCAGAACTGATCTAGATATCAGTTTGTTCAGTGTGTGATTGGTTGATTATACTGACTTACAGTACACTTGCAGTTTTGTTCTGCCTTGCCTCTGACCCTGGTATTTCAGAGGAGGCATTTTTCCAAGCAGCAAGGAGTATGTGTTTGTGTATACACATTAGCTAGCCCTTGGAGTGTGCGACTATATTATGCTTCATCACCAGCACTTTGTAATAATTGAACCTTTACAATATACCGTGCAACAATGGAATTCCTGTGGACTAACACACAACACTTGTACATACAGAGCCATACCGCACCTGTACACGGTGCACAAAGATAAATCCTTATTAATATCAAATGCATGTGCTTTTTAAGGGCAAGATTATGCCCGCCCCCTCACATGGGTGAGCAACTCAGAAGAGTACCCCTGTAACAGAATAGCTGGCTCTTTAAATGAAATTGAGCCCAGTTCTTTTCCCAGTCCACTTGTCCCCTAGTTTGGTGTAATGACGGGGGTGGGGCTGCCCCATGGAATTATAAATGAGAGACAGCCCAAAGGCAATAGTGTCTACAGGGGGAACTCAGGAGAACAGAGCTAGATTGAAAGCTTCAGGGAAGGGATGCCTCTGAAGAAGGGAGTGGGTGAGTTCCTGGTTGAGCAGTGGAGCCAGATCAGAAAAGGCAGGAAGGCCGTTTGGGAGTCCAAGGCCTAGGGTGACCAGACAACAAGTGTGAAAAATCGGGACAGGGGTGGGTAATAGGAGCCTATACAAGAAAAAAGACCCCAAAATCGGGACTGTCCCTATAAAATCGGGACATCTGGTCACCCTACCAAGGCCAGAGAGAGCTGAAGGCTCAGCGCAGCAGAGGACAATGCCTGCTAGATCTCTGAGCTGGAGAGCTGAAGCCAGAGATGGCTGAAGGCTGGGGAACAATGGAGGAATGACATCTCCAAGCAAGAACTAGAGCCAGTCCTTAGAATGAAGCAGGGTAGTGAAGCACCTCAGCTAGAGGAGCTGGGGCAAGATACGGTGAGAGGCACAGTGAGAGATGCCATATCTGAGATGAGGTTGCTGAGAGATGCTGGAGCTGTACTTGGTGTTGATGGACTACTGGGATTTGAAAGAGTGAATGTATTGTTTGCACTGTGCTGGGGAATTCTGGTTTATGATTGTAATGAATTAACCCCACAAAGGGCTATTTAAACTCAAAGCCTGTGTGGAATTACTAGGGACTCTGGAAGAAAGGGGAGACTGAGGCAGGCACAAGGGTCATGCCATGGCCTACCACTGGAGGATACCCCAGGTGGGGCTGCATAGTCACAAGCCCCATTGAAGCAATACATGGATCTTAAATGTCAGTTAACTTTGCAATCAATTCCAGACAAATCAATAATTAATCATTGTTAAATGCTGCAGCAGTATTGTAATACATAGTACATAAGTAATGTGTCTGTGTAATGTACAGGCATGATTTTAATATGTAGAATTTAGAGTATATATAAATTCTATTTCAGACTATTGAAGCTTTCTGAAAAATCAAACAGGGTAATCCTGTTTCTGTCCAATATCATTCTTAAACAAAGATCCACTGTTGGATTTGGCCTTCAAGTGAGGTGGTATTCAACACACATACTACATTTTGATAACTTTTTTCTTTATTCACTGTGACCACTATTAAACAATTCTCATTAAGGAAGTTGAGGGCATGAGGGTTACATCAGAAAGTATTCATTTTGGATCTACTGTTTAACAGTGATGCTATATCACCTGTTACAACTAATCAGCAATTTAACATGTACTTAATGAAGACTCTCTGACCACTTCCTCAAAATTTTCCATTGGATATGCAGAGTCGGCAGCATGATCACACACTTATTTTGTAAATATTAATACATGAAAATTAGAGGTCTGGCTGCAAATACCAAATTCTGCATATTGAAATCCATGCATGTACATTATATAATACTAATGTACTATTTAATGGATTATATATACACACACTCACAATCTGGTATTTGCAACCATGTATTTCTATGTACACACAGACTATTTTTGTTCAATTTGTTAGAGGCAGTTTCTGCTTTGCCCAACTCCAGACTATTCACTTACCAAATATACCCATGAGTAGGGCCCTACCAAATTCACTGTCCATTTTGATTAATGTCATGGTCATAGGATTTTGAAAATTGTAAATTTCATGATTTCAGATTTTAAATTGAATTTAAATTGTAATTCTAGAGGTCCTGACCCAAATGGGACCTGCGGGGGGAGGGGTCACAAGATTATTGTAAGGGGGTTGCAGTACTACTACCCTTACTTCTGCACTGCTGCTGGCAGCAGCGTTGCCGTCAGAGCTGGGTGGTAGGAGAGCAGCAGCAGTGCAGAAGTAAGGATGGCATGGTATGATATTGCCACCCTTACTTCTGCACTGCTGCTTTCAGAGCTGGGCCCTTGGTCAGCAGCCACTGCTCTCCAGCCACCCAGCTCTGAAGGCAGCACAGAAGTAAGGGTGTCAATGCTGCGACACCTCTAAAATAAACTTGCGACCCCCTTGCAATTCCTTTTTGGGCCAAGACCCCCAATTAGAGAAATGCTGTTTCCCCCATGAAATCAGTGTAGTATAGGGTAAAAGCACACAAAAGACCAGATTTCATGGGGGGAGACCAGATTTCACAGTCCGTGATGTGTTTTGCATGGCTGTGAATTTGGTAGGGCCCTACCCATGAAATAGTCCCAATAAACAAAAGAAGAAACTCCCAGTTTCTGAACATTTACCATATTATTAGCAACTATAGAATCATTTCAACAACCAATGGTACTTTAAAAGATGATATAAACCCTGCCCCATAAAGAGAAAAAAAAGCAACTGCTTTACTACTTTGAGGCTTTGGAGAATTGTTTAATGAAGAATGACAAAGTCTCCACTTGAATTTCCTTAATAATTGCTTAACTTTAAATAAACATGGGGACACAGAGATCACAAGAGCAAACTGTGTTCAGAGCTAGAAGCTTCTCTTTCTAGTAGCTTTCACACAACAGTCTCCAGACTAAACAGATTCAGTCCAGCCACAGGTAGCTATGGAGTAGGACAAGTTGCCACTTTTTACTAGTCCTGTCCACTTTAAGCCAATAGGAAGACAACAATTCACATAGATGCTTGTTCAGCTCACCCATACATTTTCTGAGTTTAGCTCATCTGCATACATATACATAACCCTTTAGTGGCTGGGTTAAACATGGTGAAAATACATACATAACTGTTACATATCCACCCACTGGGTGACAATAAAAAGAGGTTTACTTTGCATTTTTATACATTCTCTTCTATGCATATCTTACCATATAGCATGTTCACTTTTTTACCAGATAATGAAATCAGCATTGTAAATAGTCTTAACCGGATCCAAAAATGTTACTCATTGTATTTGGGGTCTTTTGGAAGTTGAATGCTCTCCTTGTATGTCTGTAAGGAGTCAGCCATAGGACATGGAAATGAATGGTTTTGGCACTACAAGGACAGCATACATGGACATACCTTATATAGTCAATATGCATAGAAACACTTCTCTTTGGACATGATGTTATTTCTGTGCTTGCACCATTATCATAACCATTCCTGAGTTTGTGGCTGCTGCAATGTTTAGTTTTCAAACTGGCTATAAGTAAAATAGATCTCGTCACCCACACGCAGTAAATCTAAGTTTTGTTGGCTGAGCCTGTTTGAATGACTTGTAATATAACAGGTGTCTGCAGACATTCAGCCCTTGGGAGATTTTTTGGGGAGAAACTGTAAAATTAACCAGTTTTGTCAGATATCTTGCAACACTGACTTATTCAGGTGGTGAGTTAGCAACACAGCTTTGCAACATAAGAACTTCATAGATATTAATAACTAGGATTGCCTCAGAGTCATTTACAGTGGCAAAGACCCAACGTTTAACACAAGCTGAAAAAGAATTGGTTTGCTTATGATATTGTGCAATTCTGAAGCAGCAGGGCAAGTTAGGGGCTGAAGTTCCTTCCACAGCATATACTAACGCAATACATCAGATTGTTCCGGATCCCTGGTTCCAAAGAACTCGCAGACCATCTTTCAGGTTTGTGCACATAGGTGCGGGAACTAGGGGTGCTGCTGCCTCACCTGGCTTGAAGTGGTTTCCATCATATACAGGGTTTACAGTTTGGTTCAATGGCTCTCAGCATCCCCACTGTACAAATTGTTCCAGCACCCCTGTTTGTGCAATTTAAAATGTGATGGGAAACATTCAGAGCATTTTTACACTTACTTTCGAGTCAGTCATAAAATTGGCTCTGGGAAACAATGAACCAAAAGGGGTGAAGATTCTCTCAGAACCAATGGGATGAAATTTTTCTCTCTCCCCTTATCATTACCCACAGATAGCCCAAATCCTGGTCAACGTCTCCCTTGATGGCAGATGTGTGGGGTAACTTGCTGGCCAAAGTGGAGCCTTCATCCATGGTGTGCAATGATACCCCCCCAGTGCAGCTAGTCCAACTGCGCAGTACAACTGCTAGGCTGCCATGCTGTGGAAGGCCTTAAGCATGCACTCTCAGAGGGTGAAATTCACCCTATGAAAATAAGGATAATCCCTCCTGAATAGTGTTAAACTTAACAGACACTCTCCACTATATACAGGACTCAATAAACATTGCATAAATGACTGGAAAATATTTAAAATTACTGGGCTCAATTCATTCCTGCTGTAACTTCACTGACTGCAATGGAGTTCCACCAGGAATGCATTTGACCCGTTATGCTTAAAGGGAAGCAGTTGCAAATTTAGTCATCTTCTGCAACAGTTTGGGAAAGGAGCGCAATTATTCTTGGCTTTGGTTTATGCTGCACATTGTGACAAGCTGACAACAAAGTAGCTTTAGGGTGCTTAGCAGGTACAATTCATTTTTGTTTTGGATCCATTCCAGAAGACAAAACAGGGAATCAAGTATCAGAGGGGTAGCCGTGTTGGTTTGAATCTGTAAAAAGCAACAGAGGGTCCTGTGGCACCTTTAAGACTAACAGAAGTATTGGAGCATAAGCTTTTGTGGGTGAATGCCCACTTCATCAGACGCAAGTAATGGAAATTTCCAGAGGCAGGTATAAATCAGTATGGAGATAACGAGGTTAGTTCAACTTTAATGGACTGACTGTGAAGAGTTCTCTGCACAAATGGTTTCAACTGTTATACTCCAGGCATTTTCTGGAGAATATTTTTTGGGGGGGGAAAAAGCCATTAAAAAAGTAGCTAGGTATTGTTACACCCTTTTTGACCTGAGTACTTAAACAAAATTTGGGGTCTAGCAGGTTGCTTTGGTTAGGAGGAAAAAACTGATGATGCTGGAATCAGATATTTCTTGGATGCAATCCTGTTTATTTAAAAGAACATACAAAGGCCTGACTCCCTAAACACAGCAGAAGCCAGTTCCTTTGCTCACTGTTCCAAGTCCCTTTTCAGCCAGCACTTAGCCCAAATGCTCTCTCACTCTCCTGGCTTTTTTTCTTTTCTTTTCTCTTTTTTTTGTTTTTTTTTTTTTTTTTTATAATTGTCTTTTTTTTTTTTTTTTTTTTTTTTGTTTAAAAAGGGTCATGTTCACTGTGCTTTTTCTTGCTGTAGCTTTGGTTTTCTACTACTTTTCTCAGCTTCTCTGGTGTTTTTCCTGCTTCTCTCTCACACACAGGCAACTGCTCCAATCCAATCAATCCTCTTCCCCAGGATTTATCAGATCACAGAGGAACTTGCTTGGGGCACATGGTTCAGCTTCTACTCCAGCCTGGCATGTGGTGGTGTTTTGTCCAGAAGCCCCTGTTGTTTCAGCTATCTGGTTCTATAAACGAGCTTCGTGGTGTTTACATCCACCCTGAATGGGGGAGAGCTCTTAAACCCACCAGCTTCACGGAGTTTTAACATATTCATGCTACAAAAAGCACTCTACCATTACCTAGAACTTCTAGAACACATTTTAATCACCTATTATCTGTTCAAATAGTGATTATGATCTCTAGTCCTGTGACCATTATATTTTTAATTTTATTAACCTGGATTACAGTTTGACGCAATATCAAGTTCTGCTCAAATTGTCTCATCCTTTTTCACATCTATCCATTGGCTCCTTCCCTTGCCTTCCACATCAAATTTTAATTCCTTGCATAGTTTTCAAAGCCAAAGGCAACCTTAAACCCTCACCTTTATCTCCTTTCACTCCACCCACGCTTTATCCTTTACAGCTTCCTTCTACTCTTGTTTTCAATTCAACCTTAATTTGGGCATTTCCTAATTTTTGCGTGTATGACTTGCAACCTCAATTTTCATAAGGTTATTTTGTGTATTCTAGGTGGAGCTGGGAACAAGACCTATTTTTAAGGTTGCTCGATGCTTCCCATTGTAAGATCCTATCTTCAGCTATTTGTAACTTTGCCAAAATTTAAACATTTGGGCTGAACTTTTCCACATTGTTTGTCTGCTTTAGGCTGAATTTTTCTGGAAAGATTTATCAAAAACAGTTGAACTTTTTCCTAGGCTAGGGAAAAGGTTAGGGAACAATACATTGTTTTTCCACATTAAAAATATTCTTACAGGTGTTATACTGAGAAGTTGCAATTCCCCGATGATTTGGAGCAGAGACTCAATTTGTCAGGTGGTGGCCTTTTGACAACCCTGTGACATTCTGCCCAAATTTGGCCACCTTTGAGAAAAACTCAGTTTGCAGGTGCCCACGGAGCTGGCAGAAGGGATGGCAAGGGGAGGAGTGGCCACAGCATTAGTGCCTACTACTGCAGGAGCCTGTCAGGGGGCGTTCTTGCCCTTTTCTCTGCCCTGGCCCTCCTTGCTGACCAAGCAGGCACCAGTGGTAGAGGTGTTTGTGGCAGTGGAATCTCTGCCCGCTCTTTCTACCACCATCCCAGCGGGGGGAGGGTGATGGTGTTGACAGAAATATTGGTGGTAGCCATGGGGGTAGATGCGAGAGAAAGCTGAGGGGGGGGAGAGGTGGCAGAGGAGGCATCAATGGTGGCTGGAGGTCCCCCTGCCTGTTTTCCTCCTCCCTCTCATGGACAGTCTCAAGAGCAGAAGCCTCACCTGTGGCTGTGTGGGGATCCGGCCTGAAGGGCAAGTGACAGGAACAACAAGTGGGGCATGGGGGGAGGGGGAATGATAAAAGTATAGGGCCAGGGGAGGAATGGAGGGTAACTGCTCACACGAGGCTGAGCGGGGGAGTGCAAATATGAACTGGGGCATTAATCACATAAATGAAGGGGCGAAGGGGGATTGCAGTAACGGGGGGAATTGGTTCCTCTGGCTGGACTGGGAGTGAGAGGGCATGTAAGGGGGGAGTGCAGTGAGTGGGGGAATTAAACAAAAACAGAGGGAAATGGGGTGGAAATTACACATGTGGAGGTATATGTGGGGGCACAAGGCAAGCGGGTCTGAGGCAACAATCAGAGACAGAGAGGAAGGGAGCACACCAGAAGGGAGATAACAGATGATGGGCGGGGCGGGGGGGGGTGTGTGCCAGCAAACCACGAGGGGGGGCATGAGGAAGCAGGCTACAAAGGGAAGGGAACATGCAAGTGGGGGTGGGAAATGAATGAATCACGAGGGGAAATTGGGGACAGGGCAGCAAACTGCAAGACAGGAGGGCAGGCAGAGGAAAGGAAAAGAGGCCCAGCAGCCCAAAGCAAGCTGAGGTGGAAAGGGGAAAGAAGGTCCAAGGGGGAGCATGTACATCCACATGTGCTTTCAAAGAAGGAATACAACAATAATGCTGCTGCAGCCCCAGGGCAGGCAGGCAGACACTAGGAGAGGTGGGGGAACGGATGGGGTGGAGGGAAGATGCCCTGCCGCTCTCCCCCAAATTCCCCAGCCATAGCAACCAAGCAGTAGGACAGCAGCAGCAACAGGGTCAAATTGAGGTTGCACAGGTGTGACTTTGCAACTTTAATGTTCTTAACATGGTTTGTGTGTGTGTGTGTTATATATAATTAGTTGATGCACAGATTAATTTACTATAAAAATAAAGCCCATTAGCTTGGTTGATGGTGCTGCTTCCCCCCTCCCCGCCATTGTCTTTTATATCTTTGGCTGGTAGCCACCAAGTTAACAGCAGCAAATTAAATTAAGCCAAAAAAGACATTAAATATTTGTATGCAATAGACCACAGTAAAAATATTCAAGTGCTTTATTTGAACCACAGGGATGAAATTTTACAATGATCCTTTATGAACCAGTTCTATTTATTCCAAGAACTCCTTGTTCAAGATCTTGCTTTATGGCTGATTCATTGACACAAGAGACCACGCTTTCAAAATGAACTGAACTGCAATTGTTTTTTGATGAGGGTAAAAAATGGTTTAATCTAAGTGAAAGTTTCACGTTAGAAGTTGCGAATGGAATTTTGGATGACAGGATGATGAATACTGTATGGACTCAGCTTCGGGTGTAAATCCTCTTTCTTTTGTGGTATGGAAAAGAGAGGAGTCAAGAGTTATTCAGTCTGTGTGAAATTTTAAAGTTCCAAAATTCTATTTAGATTATAAAATTCATTCTTCTGCTGAATTCCTACGCAGATGCTCAAACTCTTTTCTTTCCAAAGCAAGGTTAACAATAAAAGTAACAATTAGCTCATATACATTTTCTGACAAAGGTGTCTGACTACTACTGTGCTTCCATATCTACTGACACTCTTGTGTTATAAATTAAGGGTTTAACATGAAGTACAAAGTTGAGGCAGAAACTCTCGCCACATCACATGAATTAATGTGTATTAAAATAGAATTCTGCCAAGTCTAAAGTTAATACATGGAGTAAAATAATAAACTCTGTCCCAAATCGGTAAATAAGTCTCACTATTCATTGACAAAGTTTTTATTCTAGTCAATTTAATCTCTATCTTGATTCTTGTATGGGTCGGTCCTTACCTGAGCACGTAATGATTTAGTCAGACAACACCTGTGAGACAGGGAAGTATTCTGATTTTACACATATGGAAACAGGGGCACAGAAGGGCAGACCCTCAGCTGGTATAAACTGTCACAACTTCATTGATGTCCACGGTGCTATGACAACTTACACTAGTTGAGGATCTGCTCCAGAGGGACGGACTTTGAGTTGCCCATCATCACCCAGGAAGTCTGTGGCCAAGCAGGGAGTAGAATCCAGCTGACCCAAGTCCTAGGCCAGTATTCTAGCCAGCACGTCATTCCTCCTACTTCCTAGCATTATTGTGTGGGAACGAGGAAGGGGGGAAAAGGGTTATGAGGGAACTGTACTAATTTTTGTTGTAAACTACATAGCATGTTGTAAAAACTAGCAAAGGAAGTCTCACAAATCAATTCATATTAGTGTACAGTATTTATTACCTTCCCATAATTTCTGGTCAATTATTTTGATATGACAATTTTGAAATAAACTTACATTTAAAATCTACATGAAGACTATGGGCTTGATATTACAATATTAATTTGCTGATTTGCCCTCTTAATCCACATACAAGGTTCATCATTAGAAGAGACTGTACATTTTCCTTCACTTTACATGTGTCCATAATAAAACACAAGCTCCAAAGGTGGAAGGGTGTAAGATGAAAAAGTATCACATTTTAAGTGGTTCTTTGACCAAAAATGCACCAACTATATATTAAGCCAATATGTTTCCTTGTAATTTTGATTTACTTATAGTATACCCTTTTGCAAAATATACAGCTGAACAACCGGCACAATAATAGTGTCCTTTTAATACAGGAAAATAACAAAAGAAACAGAAAAGACTAGAGGTTATAAAAGTTATATTTGAGAATACCAGACTGATTCAAAGTGTTTCCAACACAAATAAGAAAGGCCATGCACAATATTTTTGTTAACAGAATGTCCTCAGTAGTCCACGAGAGATTGGTTTGCATGCAGCATATTAACAGAAGAAGGTTCAAATCACAAGAAAAGGAACTTTCTCCAATTATCTTTTAGGTCTGTCTAGGTCATCAATTGCTGCTAGCAGTTTCTGTCTTGCTTTTTTGTTGATGTGTGATCCCAGACAAACATTCACCAGATTGGTCAACTGCTTGGTGGAATATTCCTGGCCAAATAAAGCAGATCATTTTATATCAAACAACCAGACAAAAATATGCAGTTAAATAAAAAAAATTGATCAATTTTTCAGTGTATAGAAGCTTTTGGTACACAAAAAAATATATTTAAACCTGCTAGCTTAGCCAGGTCTGGATAATATTCATGTGGTTGTAAACAAAACAGTTAGTGTTTTGCTACATGGCAGATTATAATGGAAAATGCTTACAGTTTAAAAGAGTGTTGGACAGAAAGTAATTCTGTGACTACTTAAACATCTTAAGCCACTTAAAATGTATTTTCCATTCCTTAGAAAAAAAATATGCTAACTGGATAAACCTTTAATACACTTGCAACAATTTGCTAAAGAGACAGTGACTAACAAATTAATGACCTGTTGCTTTTGACTTCTCACTTCCACTTGGCTTTTACTTAATATTTTTACCAATAGGATTTTCAACATTAGTTTTACTGTATGATAAAGAACAAATTTTAAAAATATTGTAAAAATTAATAGAATTTTTAACACCTGTAAAAACATTAGATTTGCCAGAATTCCCCTTTATTTTGCTGAAAAGGAGACTCCAAAATGTAAGTTCCACCAGCAAATACAAATGAGAATTATTCAGTGTAGGTCAACAAATGACTGCTTACTATTTCTCATAGTTCAAGATATAATGAGGCAAATGCATTGCTTTCACCCAAGTAAAGCAAACTTCTAGCTGGATTTAAAGTAATCCTGAAACATAGATTCAATGTATCATTTCAAAAGACTTTTCATCCTAACAGTGCGTGGCCCCAAACAGTACAATTATTGATTGTTGAGACTGCAGTAGCACTAGACACTATGCAAACACAGATGGAGAAATAGCTAAGATAGTAAGTTGGATTCTGGCTCCGCATTTTGGATGAAGGAAAAAAAATTATGCTTCTTTTACTTTTTTTTTTTTTTGCTTTATTATTTTGTTTTAAAAATCCATTTGCAGAGACGGAGGAACTTAAAATTTATAGCTTAATTATAAACATTCATTTTGGATGATTAATCAGTGCATTTTATGTTCCATGAAATTTCTCAGATATTTTTAACTTTATTAAGGGATGGAGGCTAATAGTGAGAAAGAACTTTCCACAAAACTGGCCAATTTCCTTCCATTTGTTTCCCAGAGTTCCAACAGCAGCATATAATGGACTTCTTTGCATGTCATTACCCATTATGCTCTTCCAACTTACAGCTATTTAAATTCTGGTGTGTGAACCATGGGAACTAACTCAAAGTCCCAATTTGTCAAATTCTCATTAGACAGGATTGTGGAAGATTTTTCCAATTTTTTAGTCAACATATGGCAATTTTCTTGTACTTGGATCATAATACTGTACCAGCTTCACCTTCTCAGAATACATTGCTGTCTGTACTAACGAGGCTGAACTGGGCAGGCATTGTTTGACTGAAACACCCCCAACAATCATGCTGATGATTATGCTGGGAAAAGATTCTGCTCACTCACTGATGAGCCAACCTCAACTCGTTAACCCACTTGGACATAAGAGTGGCTCTTTGAAGGCATGGCGGTTGTACAGTATTTTGGAAAGAGCTCCAAAAGGCTTAAAGGCGTGTACGGTTATATAACTGGCATGAGAAAAAACTATGTACACTCAAAAGTTACTACTTACAGTATCAGAGGGAGTCTGAAGAAATGTTGGACTCTCAGTGTGTGTCAAGAATTAGCGACTGAAAAGTCCTAGTAGATCATCCAGTCCATCCTCCCCTGCCAGTGCTGGCTTGTCCTCTAGCATACTTCTATTAGTGTATTGTCCGGTCTGGTTATAAATGCTCCAAAATGAAGGGAGTTCTCAGCCCTTCCCATGGAAGTATTATACAACTTTTAGATTTTGCAGGGAGATTATCCTGATATTCAGCCTAAGTTTTCCCTTTCTTATTTGTATCCTTACTTCTACATATACACTCTTATACCTCGCTAAGCATTTCCTCTCCTTCCTTCCTGTTCTGACCCTTGAAGTATTTTAGACTTATGCTGTCACTATTCAGCCCACCAACCATATTTCATTATTGCAATGCTTTCTAAAAAGCCCCTCCAGCCCTCTTGATCCATCAACTGTCTTTGTTACAACTGGTCATGGACTACTGCTGTCAAAGTAGCAGACTCAAAGGAAAAGGAAAGAGTTGTCCCTGACTGGCTGTTACATCCCTGTCAAGTGAACACAGAGTGCTGTGACCACTCATCTGCCCTACAGTCTTCTTGTGTGGGAGTACCAAAGGGTTTTATTTTGTTGTCTGTTGTAGCTAGTTAGGGGTGCTTCAAACTACAACCGTCAAGATGATCCCATGTCCTTTCAGTTGGTGAAGGCTGCCACTAGGTCCAGTGTGGTGGAGACTGTCAATGTCTCCTGAAGGTCGACAGGGGATTATTATTCTTAAAAAGGCTGCTGTGAGACCTTTGTTCAGGAATCCAACTCTTAATGTTGACAGGTTTGCTAACTACTGACCAACCTATTTCTAACTCCTACTTTTTGTAAAGGTTATCAAGTAGATGGTGGTGAGACAACTCAGGCAGTTTGTGGCATCCTCAGATGTTCTAGATACTGGTTCATTAGGTTTTAGATCTGGGTGTGGGGGTAGGAACCACACTGGTAGTATTATCTGGCCTTCTCTGTCTAACAATGGATACAGAGAAAATGTTTACACACACACTCTTGAACTTAACTGCCACTTGGGACACCATTGATTAGAAGGAGTTTTTTATGCACCTGTGGACTGTGCTGCGTGAGTGGCTCTTACCTTTCTACTCCCCACTTTTTGGTCTGCTACAATCTAGACCTCAATCTTTTGGCTAACACCTGTAGGATCCATATGTTTGCCACAGCATTTGGAGAACAGAGGATTGAGGGCAAGAAGGGATTTCATTATTATTATTATTATTATTATTCTTTCTGTGGAGGGCTTTAATTCTTACACCTGATCAGTAAGTGTGTGTATTTACTGTTAGGGTGGCATAAGCAATTTATTACTGTAATTTTCACAATAAAATATCTTAGGTAAGAGCAATGAGAGGGTGGCATAGACACTATTATTAGGTTTAGCATACATAAACAAGTAAGTAACATGTATGCAATGCTGCTGGGGTGTCTCTAACTTGCATGTGACATTCTGTTCTACTTATTTATGTTACTGGACTCAGGGCAGCTGGTCGGCTTACCAAATCTTGCCAGCATCAGGTCTTGAATAAGGGTGAGCTGTTGGTTGTTAGTTTTGCTTATATTAGGCTTACACAGTAGGCCCCAATCAGGGTCCCATTGTGCACAAACATGTATTAACTAGATAGTCCATGATCTAAAGAGCTTAAAATTAGGGCTGTCGATTAATCGCAGTTAGCTCATGCGATTAAACGCAATTAATGTTTTTGAGTTAAAAAAATGAATGGCGATTAATCGCAGTTTTAATTGCACTGTTAAACAATAGACCAATTGAAATTTATTAAATATTTTGGATGTTTCCTACATTTTCATACATTGTATTCTGTGTTGTAACTGAAATCAGAGTGTATATTTATGATTACAAATATTTGCACTGTAAAAGTGATAAAACAACAGTATTTTTCAATTCACCTCATATGAGTACTGTAGTGCGATCTTTGTCCTGAAAATGCAACTTAAAAATGCAGATTTTGTTGTTACATAACTGCACTCAAAAACAAAACAATGTAAAAACTTCAGAGCCTACAAGTCAAGTCCACTTAGTCCTACTTCTTGTTCAGCCAATCGCCAAGACAAACAAGTTTATTTACATTTACAGGAGATAATGCTGCCCTCTTATTTACAATGCCACCAGAAAATAAAAACAGGCATTTGCATGGCACTTTTGTAGCCGGCATTGCAAGGTATTTATGTGCCACATATGCTAAATATAAGTATGCTCCTTCATGGTTCGGCCACCATTCCAGAGAACATGCTTCCATGCTGATGACACTCAAAAAAATAATGTGTTAATTACATTTGTGACTGAACTCCTTGGGGGAGAATTGTATGTCCCTTCCCTGTTTTACCCACATTCTGCCATATATTTGATGTTATAGCAGACTTGGATGATGACCCACCATATGTTCATTTTAAGAACACTTTCACTGAAGATTTGACAAAATGCAAAGAAGGTACCAATGTGAGATTTCTAAAGATAGCTATAGCACTCGACCCAAAGTTTAAGAATCTGAAGAGCCTTCCAAAATCTGAGAGGGATGAGGTGTGGAGCATGCTTTCAGAAATCTTAAAAGCGCAACACTCCAATACAGAAAATACAGAACCTGAACTACCAAAAAAGAAAATCAACCTTCTGCTGGTGGCATCTAACTCAGATAATGAAAATGAACATGCATCGGTCCGCACTGCTATGGATTGACATGGAACAGAATCCGTCATCAACATGGACACATGTACCCTTGAATGGTGGTTGAAGCATGAAGGGACATATGAATCTTTAGCGCATCTGGCATGTAAATATCTTGCAATGCTGCCGGCTACAACAGTGCCAGGAGAATGCCTGTTCTCACTTTCAGGTGACATTGTAAACAAAAAGTGGGCAGCATTATCTCCTGAAAATGTAAACAAACTTGTTTGTCTGAGCGATTGGCTGAACAAGAAGTAGGACTGAGTGGACTTGCAGGCTATAAAATTTGACTGTTTTATTTTTGAATGCAGTGGTTTTTCTGACATAATTCTAACTTTGGTAGTTCAACTTTCATAATAAAGAGATTGTACTACAGTACTTGTATTAAGTGAATTGAAAAATACTATTTATTTTGATTTTTTTACAGTGCAAACACTTGTACTAAAAAATAAATTCAAAGTGAGCCCTGTACACTTTGTAGTTTGTATTGTAATTGAAATCAATATATTTGAAAATGTAGAATGCATCCAAAATATTTAAATGAATGGTATTCTATTATTGTTTAACAATGCGATTAATCACGATTATTTTTTTTAATCGCTTTACAGCCCTACTTAAAATATAGGCTAATGGGAAGATGCAAGAGGGAGATGAAACTATCAAATGGGAAGGGGAAGGAAGGACAGAAGATGAATTAACAATGAGTGAGCACATATTCGTATAGACTAGCTGTGTGCACAATAAAGCTCACCACCTGCCAGGCGGTTACCAGTGCAATGGCAGGATTCTGTAGACATCCCAGCACAAATTAGTTATAAGGAAGGATTTGGAAGATGATTAAGTAGACTAATGGGGATTTTTCCTCCCACAGGTAATCTAGTGCCATGCATAAAAGATTAACAGTAACTCTTTGTGACATTGTGCAGTCTATGGTTTTATAAAAATATGATAATAAGTGAATATAATGTAACTGGGATATGCTTCATGCAAAAGGTCTCTTGTAAGGTATCATTACAAAGCTTATAATCTACTGAGTGTGATCATCCTATTTGTATAAATGTATCACTCTTGTATCTGAAACTAGAAATATGAAATATAACTCTGAGGGCCTATTGTAATTATGCAAAGTGTGGGCCATTAATGGTGGTTTGGAATCTTGATGACTCCCATTAACAGGACCATTGTCTACAGATGGCTGCGAGTCTTCCTGTATATGTGTGTGCTGGCAAGTGGGTAATGAAGTCTTGCAGTGACATGTGATCATGTCACCTGAACTGGAATCCATCTTTAACCTGGTGCTTTTCCAGTGTGGGGGGAGAGAAACCCAGAGGGACAAAGGGTTCCCGCCTTATGCAAAAGATATATAAATGGGTGGAACAGAACAAAGAGAGAGAGAGAGAGGAGCCATCATGAAGAATCCCCTAGCTATCACCTGAGCTGAAACAAGAGCTGTACCAGGGGAAAGAATTGTGCCCAGGCCTGGAAGGTGTCCAGTCTGAGGAAAAAACTTACTGAAGCATCTCTAAGGGTGAGATTATCTGTATTTAGTTTGATTAGACATAGATTTGTGCATTTTATTTTATTTTGCTTGGTAACTTACTTTGTTCTGTCTGTTACTACTTGGAACCACTTAAATCCTACTTTCTGTATTTAATAAAATCACTTTTTACTTATTAATTAACTCAGAGTATGTATTAATACCTGGGGGAGCAAGCAACTGTGCATCTCTATCAGTGTTATAGAGGGCGAACAATTTATGCATTTACCCTGCATAAGCTTTATACAGGGTAAAACGGATTTATTTGGGTTTAGACCCCATTGGGAGTTGGGCATCTGAGTGCTAAAGACAAGCACACTTCTGTGAGCTGTTTTCAGGTAAACCTGCAGCTTTGGGGCAGGTAATTCAGACCTTGGGTCTTTGTTGGAGCAGATGGGAGTGTCTGGCTCAGCAAGACAGAGTGCTGGAGTCCTGAGCTGGCAGGGAAAGCAGGGGTAGAAGTAGTCTTGGCACATCAGTTGGCAGCTCCCAAGGGGGTTTCTGTGATCCAACCCGTCACACTCTTCACTTAATAAGCTAGATATTTGTTTGGTACACACCATTATGAGACATGGATTGGTCTTCCATGTTTTCTATCTGTTGAATATGCGTTTATATGTATTAAAGGCTTATAATGGAAAATTATGGCACCTTAGGTACAAAAAATGATTGAAGCATGTTTGGTGATCCATGTGTGCAATGGAAAATCAATAGCCATGTACATATTACACACACACACGCACACACTAAAGCACTGAAAGAGTATTGTTATTAATGTGATACCATCACCATGAAAAAAATCGTCTTGATAAAAAGAAAGTATCAAAATTCAACTCTTACCCTGTGCTCCTTGATCCAGCGCTCCATGTCATTTTCAGTCAGATAGTAAGCTTTAATGTAGGTCTCCACGAATTCCTTATCCGGAATAGGCCTAATGTCTGTTAGCTTTTCTAGTTTCATTAAAAACTGCTGGAAATCCAATTGCATCAGGGCACGCCCTTCATTGCTACACTTCTTGACATTGGCATAACTAAAATGGGTAACAAGTGAAGAGAAATGACTAAAAGGAAGTGAACAACATCTGTGAGATAAGTGGGATTCATTTGTATCTTAGGCCTTAAAACCATAAGGATGCATATAATTATGGTTCTGACTTGAGGGCTAAGAGTTCACTCTCTCACTCTTCCAGATGCAAAATTATTTTCACTGTTTATTATTTGTATTACCATTGCATCTAGGAGTCCCACTCATGGACCACTGTGCTGTACAAATAGAACAAAAAGACAGTCCCTGCCCCAAAGAATTTACAGTCTAAATATAAGACAAGAGACAACAGGTGGGTAAAGACAGAGAAAGGGGAGTCCCAGGAAACAATGAAACAGCATTGGTCAGCATGACAGGCAGTGGCCTCAGCACATGAACAGCCTAACTGTTGTCAATGTTTTTTTGTTTTTTAGGCATCATGGCAAAAAAAAAAAAAAAGTTTTAAAGAGAAATTTGGAGGAGGATAATGTGGGAGCGTCAGAGACATTTACAGAGAGCACCTCCCAAGCTTGAAAGGCAGCATGGGATAAACCACGAAAGTGCTTGTCTGAAAATTTGACAAGTGGGTGATGGAGGCTGGCACTGTGGGCCAATGAGAGGCAAGAGTCAACATTTTCATACTGAATGAGAGAAGAGAGGTAGGGTAGGGATAGGTCATGAAAGGCCTTGAAAGTGAAAACGAACAGCTTACATTTGATGCAATAGAAAAGGGAAGAGGCAACCATTGGAGGGATTCAAAGAGAAGATGACATGGTCAAAGTGACAGGCCAGGAAAATGGTCTTTGCAGCATCAATATGAATGGATTCAAGATGGGCGAGACTACAGTGTGTTTGTAATCTGAGGGGAAGAGACGGGGAGACTAAGAGGTTAAGGAGAAGACTAAGGGACGGGATGAGAGTGGCTGCAAAGGAGATCGGGAGATGGGTTGAGGATGGCGTCACTGGGGCAAGTAGAGGGTATTAGAGGATGCGAACAGACAAGAAGCTTCTACTTTTCCCCTGTCACATATGCAGGAGAGCATCGTAGGAGCAGAAGGGGGAAATGAAGGAAAGGGAAGGTCATGTCATACTCTGTCAATTTTCTCTTGGAAAAAAAATCAATGTTTTCAGGTGTGCAGAAAGAGAAGTGGAGGCAGAAGGAAGGGACAATTTGAGGAGTGAAACAAAGGTGGTGAAAATGCAGCTGGGATTGTAGGTGTGGGATTCAATTAATTGGGAGAAATAAAGTTGTTTAGCAAGGAAGACGGCAGCAGGGCCGCCCAGAGGATTCAGGGGGCATGGGGTCTTCGGCGGCGGGTCCCGGGGCAGAAGGACCCCCCACCGCGGGTCTTCGGGGCACTTCGGCGGTGGGTTCTGGAGCGGAAGGACCCCCCGCCGCTGAATTGCCGCAAGAGTTTTCCGGGGCCCCCGGAGCGAGTGAAGGACCCTGCTCCAGGGGCCCTGAAAAACTCTCGTGGGGGCCCCTGCGGGGCCCGGGGCAAATTGCCCCACTTGCCCCCCCTCTGGGCGGCCCTGGACGGCAGAACTGAAGGATGAGAGAATGAATTTGCAGTGGAAGAAGTCAGCCTTTCACAGGATTTCTGCAAGAGATGCTCAGCAGCATGAGAGCAGGAAGGGAGGAAGCGGATACTGGGGATGATCCAGGGCTGGGGGTTGGCAACGAAGACCTTGTGATGGGAGAGGAGGACAGAAGAGTTACAGGTGGAGGACAGGAAAGCATGGAGAGAATCAACTCATATTGATAGAAAAAGGGAAGGAGAGGGTGGAGAGCAGATGAGACATCAGTGCTGATGGACTGGAGTCATGGAAAGACTGAATGAGAGGGCATGAAGGTGAGGCTGATGGGCGATGCTGAAAGAGGCCACGTGATAGTCAAAGAGGGGACGACCAAGTCAAGTGAATGGCTTTTTGGTGAATGGAAGAGTTAAACCAGGGCTGCAGGCCAAATGAGGAGGTGAGGGTGAGGAGACGTGCAGCCAAGGGGTCAGATGGGTCATTAACATGGAAGCTGAAGTCACAGAGGATCAGTAGAGAAGATTGCGAGGAGAAGAGAGCATCAGGAGCTGAAATCAGAAGGGACGACTGATGGGGAGAAGTTGGGTCGGCACTAGTGTAGGTCTGGCAGCAACATGCTGGGGTCGAGAAGAGACGAGGTGGATGCAGTGGTGTTCAAAAGAGAAGAAAGATGGGGGAGGAGGAAGGGAGGGATTGGAAGCAGCAGGAATGGGAATGGTGAAGGCCAATATTCCCATCACAGTCTCATTCAAGGTAAGGAGTGAGAGAGAAGGAAGGCCCTCTGTAAGAGATGGCACCTGAAGAAGCAATGTCAAATGTAGGGATCCAGGTCTCTGTAAGAGACAAGAAATGGAGGGAGCAGAATACAAAGGGGTTATGGATGGCTGTGATCTTTTTAGAGCTGGAGTGGATGTTCCAGAGACAGCAACACAAGGGGAGGACAAAGGAGGATGGGCGTTAGGATAGGACAGTTGGCATGAGGAGAGCTGTTGTGGTGGTGGTGGCGGCGGCTATGGGTGAGAAGTGGAGAGGTTGGGTAGAGAGGTACGGGAAGGGTTTGGGTAGATGTCACCAGAGGTGAAGAGGAGGAGGATGCAGATGGGGGACCTAGGCTTATGCTGGCAGGAAAGGGAAGATCAAGTTGCAAAGGGAAAAAGGAGTGGGCAGAGGTGGTTGGAACTGTAAACGGGTGAGGGTAATGAGGAAGGGAAGATAGAGTCAGCAGGAAAGAAGGAAGGAAGGAGAAGGAGGAAGTAGGAGGATGGCAGATATGATGCAGAAGAGAGGTGTGGTGAGAGCCACGGGTGAGTGGACAAGAACACAAACAAACAACAAAATGTTAAAAGACGTGCTGCTGTCCCCAGTGCTGAGTACAAACTGGCAGTATTGGCAGAGCCCTCCATTTACAGTCCCTGTTGGGAGTGGGGGGACTATGGCTGAGCCCCTCACTTGTTTTCCTATCTCTCCCTACCACAAACAATAGTGGATGAATGGGTAGGAAGCTTCCTGCTCCCTCGCATCTTAGTGGTACTGCTAGGCTGGTCTTCAGGATGGAACTCCATATTAGCAAGTCTCCATCCCCTTCCTGGCAAGGGCATCATCAGACAGAAGCACAGTAATCTGGCTACCATTATATCATATATTTGTATTAGATACTATTCTGTGTTGATCTTTTCTCCTCACTACTTTGTTGACGTATGGTCCTCTAAAGACTGTAAGCTATCTAAGGAAAGGATGTGTCTTATTTTACGTCCACACTTTTGGGCACTATACAGTGTCAATCATCAGTAATAGCCATGTGTCTGCACACCCCCACACCTGTTAGCATATTTTAGGGACCAATCCCTTAATGAACTCCATGTAGGCAAGCTCCTGTGCCTGCAAAGAGCCTCGCTGACATCAGGTGCAAGAGTCCACCAAAGTGGAGTTCACTGCTTTATGGAATCTAAGGCCCTCACCTTACAAACATTGCCATTAAAAAAATATTTACTGAAGACTAACTTTACAGAGGCGTTCATAGACCACTTACCCTTCCACAATAGTTCTATTGGCTAGTCGTATACAATGCTCCCAAAGAATATTTGACACTGGCAATGGAATACGGACTTTTTTAGACACCTCATTCAACCTTCTGTTAAACTGTTCAAATTCCTGGTGAAATAAAAATAATACATTATTACATAAGCATAGAAGAATGATTACACTGTACACTTACCTAGCAAGGAGGAAAAGATGCAGAGAGATGAACCAGAAAAGGTGTATGAGCGAGCAAAACAAGAGGCACTTAATGTAAACAGGTTACAGTGATAAACATAATAGTAAGTAAGATTGAGAGCATACCAATTTCTTCTCATCTACTGACGAATCATTTACAGTATTATTTCTTAGATATCTAAGTGTGGATTTAGTTGCCTCATCTTAGACACTGAAATGTAAAAATTTTGGCCCTAATATTATGAAATCCAACCTATAACCAGTGAAAAAAAATCCAGTGATGATCCATTTATTCCCAGTCAACTACCTGTATTATCTAACTCTACAAGAGTAGCAAGGAAATTTAATAGTTTTCCATTCATAGGGAACCTTTAACGCCAGATAATTCCAAATTACTTCAAAACTTACACCCATCCAGGACTATCATCATCCACCACGGAAATGAAACCAACTCTGGGGACCATGCTAACTATAACAGCACACGGCAACACTATGTAACAGGTTAAGTTGGTAAGTATAGAACGTTGTACCCAACTGAAAATACAATGAATTGCTGCTCCAGATAATTCATTCAGTCCAGCCAATTTCAGCTATGACTGATAGTAGTTACTAATGTCCAACTATGGCTATTTGGCGACTTTTGTGAAATGAGCGTGTAGGTCTCATGGTAGTGTCTCCATCATTAAAAAAAAGTCTGCTAACATTTGTATCAAGTGACAACTTTGTAAACGTTAAATGAGCATTGTCCGTGAACTATCCCCCCATCCCAGAGTTAGTCTTTCTAGATCAGCCTTGAAGCAATCTGACGTGGTAGGGCAGGGAAAAGCTTGCATTGCAGCTGCTCATACTGTACCTATTTATAGTTAAATAAAGGACTTTGTTCCAGGGCTGTTAATTAGCACTTTTTAACAAACACAAACAAATTAAGAACAAAAAACAACTACAGAGTGGGAATTTCAGTAGAGAGCTTGAAATACCCAAAACTGGTATTTGGCTAGGACAACAGTGCTAAATGCATTTCCTCAAGAAAAATTGAGGCACCAAAACTTCCTTGCCTTAAATGGCAAACTATCTACTATCATGAAGGTGGAGATGCCTATTCCTCCATATTGGTGAAACATGAGGGAAGAAACCAACTAATTTATCTACTTCCCTTAGAAGTACATGTTCACAGTGAATAACTGGGTGGAGACTTCTGCAAAATCTATTGGCTATTACATGCAACACATTGTTTATGTCACTCAATGTCAGTGCTCTCCAGATGACAACCAGTATAGGTAGCAAAGAGTTCTCTCTTCCCAACTAAATAGTCACCCAGAAACTACTGTATGTAAACTTTTTAGTTACATAACCTAGAGACCACAATGGAATAAAATTGCCTTTGTTCTTGTCCTGAGGCTCAAATATATCCGCTGTTCTGTGTTTCATGGAAGCCACTCCACTACTGAACCGTAAGTAGAAAAATTGCTTCAAAGGGCCCAGTTAAAAAATAAACAGCATAACAAAGGCAAACTGCAAAGATTTACAACCATCTTCCATTGCTATAATACATTTTCACTCGCAGATTCTCACTTCTTTCCAATATTTTTCCTTAAAAGTGGAGACTGGATATAATGGACAAAAGTGTAGAGGTGTCTGTTACAATGTGTAGACTCTACATTTTTATAAAATACATACTAGATTTCACAATTCACTCCATAAAAAGGAAGCCTTCCAACCTCTCTTTAACGAGCTGAGAAATGTTTCTGCCATTAACGTTGTAATTATTTTCTAAAAAGACCTTCATACAATTTAAAAAATTGTTGGTGTGAATATATATTTAAAGCAAAGTATAAATTATGCTGTGCTGTATGTGGGAGGAATTCCTCCTGAGCACTAGCTTATATGTAATGAAGAGCCTTAGGCAATTAAGATGCCCATTTCTCATCAGCTTTCAGTGGAAGCTGGATGCCTAACTGTCTTAGGTTCCTTTTAAAAATCCAGCCTGTATCTTTATATTAGTATCTTATATTAGTATCTGATATGTACATTTTCTTGCCCTGTCTCTAGGGCCCAAGAAGGGCTTATAATGTTTTTAGGATAACTTGCAGGACTGGTTTACCCTACAGGATCTATAGTAAATGTCAGATGATACAACCCCTCAAAAGAATCCACTGGCCATGTCTGATGTGTTTAACAATGCAACTACTTTCTACTAGCCTTCCACCTGCCATTCAGAGTTTTATCTTCAATGAAAACTGCAGAGTTATTCAGCTATGATCTCTTCCACCCAAAGAGTGCTAATGGGTAATAAGTTTTAATAAACTTGACAAATTGAATCTATGGACAACAATGGAGTATTAAATGTACCCTGAAGTTTACCGTATTTTGCCAGTAGCAAGACAAAAAAGGAATTCGGAAAGTACACCCCCATCCTAATGAACAAGAATAAATCACCACATTGTAGTCCTCTAATCTTGTCTCTACTACAGCTTTACCATAGGAATTACAGTAATAATTGTATCTTTTTGTAGGGTTATATCTAATACACTAGGTGTTTCCCGGAAAATATTCACCTTTAAAAGAGCATCAACATAGACATTGTGTTGTGACATGATCTCTTTCACATCCCACTTCACATTAGCCATGAGGAGCAGCATCTGTTCATAATCAATAGCTTTAGCAGCTACAATCCAATAAATTGGTTTGCGTAGTTCACTGGCAGTTGACACAGTCTGAAAGAGAAGTTAAATAGAATTTGGTGTAACAGAACTTCTTGCTAACAAAAAGTAATGTACGACAATACCATGCAAACACCCTCATAATATAGCACAAATTATGAAACTTCGGTTTAAAAACGAACAGTGAATGGCAGAATCCTGACCTGAGAATAGAATTGCTGGAGAAAGGGTTTCTTGGCCGCAGGCATCACAGCATCAAGATGGGACTGAAGGAACTCAAACTGCTCAGCCAAAAACACCCTAAGAAAGCATATAAAATTCATTGTGATCCGAGTACAATATTTAACGGGCATCTACTTTTTATTTCTTTGCAGCAAATGGTCTTGGAAGCAGTCCAGGCATAAAAGCGCCTTTGAAAGCTTTTATCTTTAAAACTTTGTTTCCATTTTTATGTCGATAGTCTGTCAGGAACTCCTAACTCAGTATTTTATACTTTTGCTCCTTTCCATTCCCATGTGGATCATGGTAGATCATACATAAAGGGCCTAATCCAAGGCCAGCTGAAGTCAATGGAAAGATTTAGATCATATTAGATTCCTTCAGGTGTTAACATCCATCAATTGATGATTTCCTTCTAATTTATTTGAAAACAGCAATCTATTTATTGTGTTTTATGACTTTAAGATGGACCTCTCAAAAAGATAGGCAGTGACCATAATTATTTAAACACCTCATGGATTTTAAAAAGGTGGTTTACAGTAAATAACTTACAAGGATTCCGTGGCTACCACTCTCTCTGCCAAACCATACAGAGTATTGCCAGATGTTAAAACTACCAGATGACTGAGGTGTGGACTTGGCACTTTCTCCTTTCTCTCTTCAGCAGCTGTGAGGGTGCCAGTGGTATCAGTAGAGACTTCCTAAAACAAAAATTTAAAAGACTGAAAAAATTAATCAATTGTAAAATATGGAATTTCAGCATCAAACTAGAGTTGAATCAAATTTGACAACTGATTGTCTCAGGGAATGGGTAATATAAAGCCTCTCTAGTCTAGGTTGCAAGTGAAATCCAGTCCAGATCAATGGTGACCAAAGTTGTTACCATTAGAACATTTAGTATCCTAGATGAAATGACTTGTCTCAGTCCAGTTCCTAGTGGACTGATACGCAGGCCACAGAAACTAATGCAGTTTGCACCAAATGTGGCAGTTTATCCATACACACTTTGATTTAACTGCATAGACAGTGAACCAGCTTCTCACCCCTAGAGAGGATCTGACTTTAGACACATGAGCAGGAAGAGTGTAGGGAAGTTGACACTGCTGCTGCCTGTGCTGTCCTTGTTTGGTGGCTAATAAGGGACTCTTCTAGGTTGTGATTTTCACCTGTCACAAAATTTACAATCAAATGGAAATTATATATTTAAAATAACTCTGATCTTATTCTGTAGGAATTCCCATCCTGCAGAAATCTCACTTTCATATTACTTAGGTGGAAAAGCAGAGGAAAATAATTTGCTCATATAAAAAAGTGGAAGTAGTAATCACCAAATTTCTCATTACACAGTAGAATGCTCAGCTGGTACATGACTCAAGACAGAAAAAAAATGCATAAGGCCAAGGAAAGGAACTGGTTATGACAAACAAGTTACACAGATATCTAAATGCAAAACTCAGGGTATGTCTACACTGGGACACGCAAGAAAATTAATCCAAATTAACTTTCAAAGTGGATTCGTACCCTTAATTCATTTTATCTTAATTCACAAAGCGAATTAAACTAGATTGAATTAATACCACTTTAATTCTGAATCAGAGTGTTCACATGGGGGTTCAATGTGGTTTAACTATCTACTTTGAAACTTAATTCAGATTAATTTTCCTGAGTGTTCCTGTGCAGACAAGCCTTTAGAAAACAATGGAAAATTTTAGGTGTGCAAATAAAAGCATCCAAAGCAGAGAGATTCAGTTCTGACATTAACCAAGATGAGCAAAATCACATCAGAGCTAGCTGATCTCATAAGATTTCCATGTTTTCCCAATCTTGCAAGATTTCTGCCATTTGGACACAAAGTTTTATGAGATTTCAACACCATCAGATCTAGTCCTGATTCCTGCTTTTCTTCACACCTGAGCACCATTCTCAACTTAATCCGTTGGCTAGAGGATCCCCAAAAAATCATATCGCAAGAAGCTGCAATTTTATCAAACACAAAGAAAGAAAGAAAGGAAATGAATATAGTCTTTGTAGCACAGAGCATCTGTGGCCAATTCTCCCCCTCCCCCAAATAGGGATAGTACAAATGTAGAAAAAGCATCAGCCAGCCTACAGGGCATGAGCAAAGGTGCAGCTACCATAAAAATCAGCAAGGGCAATCTGTGCCAGGACTTCTTTCTATGCTACAGTGCAGTTGAAGCTAATAGTTTCCTGTATACTATGTTCTGCTGAATCTGTCTTGATAAATACCATGCAAGTGTTAAGTGAAGCAGCTATTTAAATTGTTTAAAAATGAACCACTGTTCATAACCGAAACTCCTCTCAAATGATTCGCAAACCTCACACCTATAATTCTCAACCTGCTAATGCTTAACACAGGTCTTTAAAAATGTGACAACTCTCCAAAATGAGATAGAAATGAACAAAAAGATAAAGGAGCTTGAAACGATGTGGGATTTATTCCTTTAATAAAAGTTTCCCATTACCTGAGCTATGATTTCTGTGGTCAGTCAATTACTATAATAAAAAGTATCAACTGCACGTTTGTGTGGGGTGGAAATAAATTTGGGTTCAAGATGAAGATTCTTCAAAAGAGGTATAGTTGCAGGTATAGTCCCAAGGATAGTATTTCTCCTCCCATGGTGCTGGCATGCTTTTTTTTTTTTTTTTTATATTACACCTTACAAATTAGAACAAATAATACAAGTTCCAAAGCAGCAGTTCACAGCAAGAACACTATGAAAATGCACTGGTTAAAAGCTTGTCTTCAAAAGCAAGATCAGGCCCACCAGAAACATTTGTGTCACAGTTCAGGGCAACTATACCTTATTTTTCCAGTTACATAAGTAACCAATGCCAATATGATGACATTGATTATTAAACATTTATATTTTGGTAGCACCCAAAAGCTACAGGGGTATACTGTTCCCACCCAAAAGGTTTACAGTCTAAAAGACACCAGCAGAGACAAAGGGTTAGGGATAGGGATGCAACACAAACTGTGACACATTACATATAATAGCCTCAAAGATATTCTATGTATATCAATTTTATAACTGTTATATCAGGGGTTCTCAAACTGGAGGTCAGGACCCCTCAGGGGGTCGTGAGGTTATTACATGGGGGGTCGCGAGCTGTCAGCCTCCACCCCAAACCCCGCTTTCCCTCCAGCATTTATAATGGTGTTAAATATATTTTAAAGTGTTCTTAATGTATAAGGGGAGGGGGGGGTCGCACTCAGAAGCTTGCTGTGTGAAAGGGGTCACCGGTACAAAAGTCTGAGATCCCCTGTGTTATATGTATCTGTATGGGGCTTATATTTTAGCTCCATAGTAGAGTTTCCAGTGGGAATTAAAGTCACTGCAGGGTAATTAATAGAAATCTGTAAGCAGATAAGTCTGAAGGAGCCTCACCTCCACAGGGGAAATTACATATACTAACTTGATAAACTGGTTAAAGAGAGCTAACAAAGAATCGCGATCTGTATAAAGAGATTACCCTGAAGCAGGGAGAGAGATCACTCTCACTGTATCCAAGAACTACTTGTCACTGTGACCAAGAGAGACAGACCCTGCAGTACTTTGCTCCTTTCAGGTTTTTCATGTGGAAGATGGGCAACTGACTGGTAAGCTAAAACCTCCATGTAAGCTCTTTATTTAAAATAGGTTTTCTTTGTAATACTTTTGTTCTGAATAAATACTTTGCTTCATGAAGGCTGGCTCATCACTAGCTAACCCTGTCATAGCCCTCGAGAGAGCAGAATTGCAGGTGCTGACCTAAAATCAGACCTGCTAAGGTGATCACAGTGAATTGCAGCCTAAATACCTGGTCTAGAGGCAGAGAGTGAAGGACTGCACCACGAGAAAGGTGACAGCTAGAGGCTTGAGACCTAAGCAGGGTGCCCTCCAAGAAACCATGAAGGAGTCAGAGGTGCAATTACCTCGGAAATTGTGACACAAGCAAACACAGATAGTTGCCACAGTTTTGTTATTTTCTTTTTACTGGGGTTAGAAAGAGTGAAGAGGAATAGCAAGGATTGGGGAGCTACAAGAGTAAATGTGTAAGGAAAAGGAATCAAGAGGAACAGTCACAGCTGCCTATTCATGGTCAACCGGCAGGATGATTCTGTAGGCATCAGGCAGAATGACTCCAGATGAGGGATCTGAAAGAGGATAAGGTACTGGCTGTACATATTTTTTTCTGGGAGCTTTTTACATATATAAAGTAGGGCTGTCGATTAGTCACAGTTAACTCACATGATTAACTCAAAAAATGAATCGCGATTAATCACAGTTTTAATCGCACTGTTAAACAATAGAATACCAATTGAAATTAAATATTTTGAATGTTTTTCTACATTTTCATATATATTGTATTCTATGTTGTAAGTGAAATCAAAGTGTATATTTTTATTACAAATATTTGCACTGTAAGAATGATGAACAAAATATTTTAAATTCACCTCATACAAGTACTGTAGTGCAATCTCTGTCATGAAAGTGCAATTTACAAATGTAGATTTTTTTTTTGTTACATAACTGCACTCAAAAACAAAACAATGTAAAACTTCAGAGCCTACAAATCCACTCAGTTCTACTTCTTGTTCAGCCAATCACTAAGACAAACTGTGACAGGATCCCCCCGGGGTATAGCCTGGGACTGTGGGACCACTGTGCCCCCTTAACTTTCTCCAGCCTGGGCTGTCTCTCATAATGCCTTGTTAATGACCAGCAACAAGCCCCTCCAGGCACTGTGATCACTCAGCACAACAGCATGTGGAGCCCCACACACCCAGCTAGATTGCATGAATGCTCCCAGAGCCACTGATGAATCACACAGAGAAAGGGACCAGAGTCAATTCCCCCCCCCCCCCCCAGCACTGTACCTCAGGAATATACAGTCTTGCACTGCTCAAGATGGGCAGTGCAGATTTATTAATTGGTTCACCACTTCATCAATTGAAAGTTGACATACACAGTCTTTGCAAAACCTGAGCAGATTTGCCCCACAGTTCATACAAACTCACTGGTAAAGATAAACGATTAAACAAATGTATTGACTATAAAAGATAAATTTTAAGTGATAAGCAAAAAGTCAAAGTTAGTTACCAAAAGAAATGAAATATAAGTATGCAGTCTAAACTCTCAACCCCATTAGACTGAGCGACATCTAGATTAACCAGTTTTTCTTACCCCAAAGAATATTGCAGTCCTTAATATACAGGTTTGTTCATTAAACCTGGGCCAATCTCCTCTGTTGGAGTCTTTTCTTCTTCTCAGTGTCTTAGTTGCTTGCAGTGTAGGTGGGGGCAGGAGAAAAGGCGAAGTATGGGCCTGCTCTGTTCTGTTTTATACCCTCAGTCCCATGTGCTTGGGGAACAAACAAGTCCAGGCATGTCTGGTGGGCATTAGAGAGTCTCTAGGCAAGGTTGAGCAATTCCCCTGGTGTGGCCTCATGCAGGTGAGTTATTAAATTGTAGCTCCCTTGCTAGACAATGGCTATTGATGGGTTGTTTGAAAACCTGCCCAGGTGTTGGTTACTTTCCTTGCTGTTGCCTCTGAGGAGCTACTACTTACAGCATGTTTTAGCGACAGCCATACAAACACAATTCTCATAACTTCATATACATTAATGATATACATATATGGATAGAGAAATGACTTTCAGCACATCATAACCTTTCCCCTGATACCTTACAAGGCATGCTTTATATGTAAGATCACGAATATATAAAAATGAGGAATATGGGGGTTCCAGGACACTCCCCCAAGGTACAGAATGTCACACAAACAAGTTTGTTTACATTTACAGGAGATAATACTGCCCTCTTCTTATTTACAATGTCACCAGAAAGTGAGAACAGACATTTGCATGGCACTTTTGTAGCTGGCATTGCAAAATATTTACATGCAGATATGCTAAAAATTTGCATGCCCGTTCATGCTTCGGCCACCATTCCAGAGGACATGCTTCTATGCTGACGATGCTCGTTATAAAAATAATGCGTTAATTAAATTTGTGACTGAACACAGTACTGTCTACATCGGGGGTAAGTCCGTTTAACTGTGTCACTTAGGGGCATGGATTTTTCACACCCCTGAGTGATGCAGTTATACTGACCTAATTTCCTAGTGTGGACCATGGCCCAGATTACGCGCCTGAGTGACTGGGAGGATGGTGGTGTTGTCCAAGGTGATTGAAGGGTAGGAGAGAGATCAAGAGCTCCGTTTTGGCCAGGCTTAATTTAAGTTGATGCCAGGACACCCATGAGATGTCAGAAACACAAGCAGAGTCGCAGATTGTGACAGAAGGAGCCACGTCTAGAGTGGAGAAATAGGCCTATAAATAATAAGCGTAAAGATAACAGATCACCTGATGATAGGATGTAGAGAGACAAAAGAAGGGACAAAAGATGGAGCCAGGTGGGATCCCTGCTGAAAGTTGGAGATGAGATGAAGAGCATGCACAGAGCAAAAAATTGAAGATACAGCTAGTCAGGAGAACTAGTAAAAGACAAAATCATGAAAGCTGAGGGAACATAAGATTTTTAAAGGAAGGAGCATGGTCAATAGTAGTAGACAGTCTCTCAGGAAGGGTGAGAATGGCTAACAAAAATTAACTGCACCAGCACATTATTTGAAAATGTAGCTATTCCTTTGAATTACACTCTTAACTTTCTGAATGCAAACACTTTGCAACTATAAGGGCTAGAAAGTAAAACAAAACAAAAATAAACAAACAATGCTTGCATTCTACGGAATATAAATTTGTCATGTAGATTAGATAAATACCACACCCGGCGAGGAATTTTGGCACTACTGTTGTAAACTCTTTGAGGCAGGGATCTTGATTATCTATGCCAAGAGATCCCTAGCATATCTTCGGAGGCAGTACAAATTAATGAAAAATATGCCTATTCAATCCTCTAGGCACAAACAATCCAATTCTTTAAAAATATACTTTCACCCAATGTTAACATTTAAATACAGCGAAACATCAATTTCAAATCCCTCTCTGCCTTCCTCCTTCCCAATTCACATCATCTTTCAGAGAATGCTTACATACATACAGTATCCTTGCAATGTTTCCTGACATCAAAAATATCTGTCCTACCTGTGATGGTGCACCCCATAAGGCTTTATGGAAATATGCTTATGAATGTATATATATGACATATGTAGCATAAAACATATTCCAGTTGCCATGTAACATATCTCTGTAAAGGTTATGATCTACTGAATCTATTCATCCTATTTGTATGCATGTGTCATTGTTGTATTCGAAGTTATGAATATTGTCTGTACTTGCTTGATTTCTAAGTAGCCCTAGTAAAGCATTTGGTCAGCTTCTTGAGAAAGGAATGAGCAAATTAAATGCCCAGTGAAGAAACACGTAAAAGATAATGAATCTTGGAAGGCTCCAATCCACATAAGAAGTCTACCTGAGGACTTTCAGGGTAGCATGTAAACAATGGCTGCTGCCTGTAAAAACTGAGTCATGCATAGACATGTGACTTGCTCATGTGACTCCAAAACTCCATCTTGGAGCTGGACTTTGCATAGGAGAGCGGGGGGGGGGGGCGAGGGAGGGTGTCTCCACCCACTAAAGTCTATTTAAACCCCTGGGAGACCCCTCCATTTTGTCTTCAGCTGGCTCAAGAGATAGCCTCTCCACCCCCAAGGATACCTGAAAGAAACTGGAACAAAGGACAGTAACTACAGGGGGTGTGAGTGATTGCTGGACCCAGACTAGAGGGAGACTAGTCTGTAAAAGGAAGCTTACTGGAACACCTCTGAGGGTGCTGGAGTCCCAAGCTGGCAGGGAAAGCAGAGGCAGAAGTAGTCTTGGCACATCAGTTGGCAGCCCCAAGGGGGTTTCTGTGATCCAAACCGTCACACTACCCTCAGAAGTAACATCAATGACTAACTAAAAAAATCTGTGAAAATTTAAAGAAACTCTACTTCTTTGGAAAATTGCCCAACAACATGATGAGCTTCATCATGCCATCAAATATTTACACAAAGATGACTGAAACAACAAAGAAAGCCTATAAGTATGCACTGACTATTTTTGCTCCTTTCAAATATCCAAGCTCATAAAATATGAGGACAAATGTAATAAAGATTGAGTGTTCCATCTTAGGTAATTCCAAGGTGTCTGTACCTTGGCATGCAAGTGCTATACAAAATAAAGTAGCATGGAGTATCAAAGTCTATTTAAAATAACTCTATTCTCTCCCCCTTTCCCCATGAGGTAGTGTGTGAATGTAAGCGCATGGACGATGGTAAGTGGTACAGGTGCCACTCCTAAGGGAACACACCCTCAAAATGATGCATCATATATTTGGACCCGACAAAGTCAAATTTGGGTTCCGCAGTCAAACTCTGGTTTATGTGCAGTATCACACGATGATCAGCATGGTTTAGTATAGAACAGATATTCCCCTCAAGCACCTTTGAAGCCTTCCTGGATACAATTTTCTATGCCAGACTCATGAACAACGCACTTGACCTAACAATATTTTAGCTTATTTTTTAAAATACTAGCAATATGCTCCAACTGCCTATCACCTTCCATATTGAACATTAACTCAGGCCCTTGCCATGACAGTAGAATTACAGTACAGAGGTTCTACTGTAACCTCAGAGTTACAAACACTTCAGGAACAGAGGTTGTTCATAACTCTGAACAAAACATTACGGTTCTTTCAAAAGTTTACAACTAAGCATTGACTTAATACACAGCTTTGAAACTTTACTATGTAGAAAAAAATGCTGCTTTCCCTTTATTTTTTAGTTGTTTATGTTTAACACAGTACTCTACTGTACTTGCCTTCTTTGAGGGGTGGTGTTGGGGTGTCTCTGCTGCTGCCTGATTGTGTACTTCTGCTTCCAAACGAGGTGTGTGGTTGACTGGCCAGCTGACTCTGGTGTTCATAACTCTGAGATTCTACTGTGTATGTTATAACTTCAACTAATAGTTTATACAAATATGAGTTACAGACAAATAAAAATCATGCTAATCTTGTCAGATTCCAATTTCCAGACCACCAGACTAAACAATGTTATCTTCCTACTTTCTTGCACAGAAAAATGATTAGTTCCTTTGATGATCCCAAATGCATATCTGTTTATATCATATTTGCTAATAGAAGCATATAAACAAGAAGCCACTTTATTCATTTAATCTGAGAAAATTAGTAACACAAGCAAATGAAGGAGCTGTAGGGATAGAATTATATTTTATTCCAGTAATAGGAAAATCAAATGTGGCTACTGTTTAATCTGAAACAAGTGCCACAGGGATAAATTAGGAATATATTATCTGAACAGCCAACATAAGACTTTTCCTAATTAACTATTTTTATGCTTATTTTAAAATTAGGATTATACCAAATGTTATCTTTTCCTCTTTGTGTCAAATGCTTCATTTGAATTTTTCACTAGGTTAAGAGTCGTTCACATGTAGTTGTGTTATTAATTATTCCACACTATCTAAAAGCTTGCTAGGTGCTTCACAATGCAGATAAAAATTACATGGTGCCTGCCCTAACGAGTGTAATACTTAGCATTGTAAACTCTGCAGAGGGATGATATTCTAGTTCTGTGTTGTGCAGTGCCTACCACAATGAGGTTCTGGTCAATGACTAGGCCTTCTACGCACGATAGGAATACAAATAATTAATAATTTCAGACATTAGGTTTTAAGGGAAATAATCTAAACTGCTCTGCCAAGAAACATCATCCCACATTACAGGATTAATGTACACATCAAATGTTATGATCTGTTCCTTTCTACCACTCCCTTGTCACTCTTTCCTATAAATGAAATCTACTTCAATCTCTCCCCAGCCCTAGATCTGCACCATACACAGGGGGAATCGCTAGAATGCCAACAAATCAAGGAGATCACCCAACATACCAGGAGATGCACATATACATCTTACTTCCTGATCCTGCAAGCATGTATGCACTTTTAATTTCGGTATGCGAGTTGTCCCATTGAAGTCAATGGAGTGATTCACATGCCTATAGTTAAGCATGTGAATAAGTGTTTACAGGACTGGGGCCATAGCTATTAGCAGGTTATAACAGGAATGAGCAGCAAGCTCTAATTGTCAGCAAGTGCCAGAAAGTACCTAGAGAAAAATACAAAGAGCCACAGTCTCTTCTTAGGCCTGGTCCACACTAACTCCCCACTTCGAACTAAGATATGCAACTTCAGCTACGTTAGCCACGTAGCTGAAGTCGAACTATCTTAGTTCGAACTTACCGCGGGTCCACATGCGGCAGGCAGGCTCCCCCGTCGACTCCGCGTACTCCTCTCGTGGAGCAGGAGTACCGGCGTCGATGGCAAGCACTTCCGGGATCGATCCGGGATCCATTTATCGCATCTAGACAAGACACGATAGATCGATCCCAGAAGATCGATTGCTTACCGCCGGACCCGGAGGTAAGTATAGACGTACCCTTACTTACACCAATGAAAATTAGGAATCAGATTTTGAGTCTCTCTCCTCCTCTGCCCTTTTTAAAAACATGGCAAAATGTTCAGAAATTGACATTAGGCACGTACTGTACCTTGCGGTGTCCTTATTTAACAATCTTTACCTGAGAGCTTTGTAATGTCTATGTACGCTTTGACACAGTAGTTACATAAAATGACTATTAAAACACTTTGTTTTTCTAGTTAATGTTTTTGCAAAAACATTTCAAGTCATGTGTTTTATTTTATCTTTTTTAATGAGATGCGACTTTGTCATGCCCTCAAATACATCTTATCCAGGCTCCCTAAATGTCAATGGGTATTTATCTTGTTTAAATATCCTACATGCAATTATACACCATTAATTCTGTTGAAATTTTTATTTCAAAGCATCATTTCCCTCTGAAGTACACAGGTTCATTCATAAATCTCCAAGCTTCAAAGCAAGATGAAAGATAAAAAGGGCAGTTGAATGTTACTAAATTAAAGCAGAGTTGCAATATAAAAATAATCCCAGAGATGAGATTTTGTAAGCTCCCTAGGTATTTGGACACCAGATTTCCATTAAAATTAATGGGAACTGGATCTCCAAATCCCATAGGTACGAAACTGTCAACTTTAGACAGTGGCTGATTCCACTGTGCATGCTCAGGCAGCCTGTTGACATTCAATCCAATGAGGACGTGACAGTGTTGATTGGCAGCAGGCCAGCTATGAATTTTTCATCACCTAATGGAGTTAAATATTAAATGGGAACAATAATAAAAGCACATTTCCCATTCTGAATAGTGAAAGACTTTCACTGGCAGAACAAATTTTTAGCCATTCTCCGTATCCTTCCAAAATATATGGCAATCAACCAACCAGGGGCATATACCAAACTAGGAAAAAATTCAGAGCAGCCACCACTAAGAGTTGGTGGCCGCACTCTGAGGCCACCCAAAAATTTGTTGTGAGAACCCCTCAAGCATGCTCCTAACAAAATAGCTTAAAATTTACCAATTTAAACGACCACCACTAGCCTACATTTAAATAGCAGATACTTCAATTCATACTTTAAACAGCATTATTGCTGATCATCTTTTTTCCCAGAGAGCATGTTATTAACACCTCTACTATTTATCATTGATAATACCCTGAAGCATACTGTGCTCATATAGATGGGTCACTCCCATTGACTTTGGCAGGAACTGACCCCTGTCTCTGGAAGCAGAATTGGGCTCTTGGTATTTACTATATTGTTTATCAGATTAAATGTCCTAGTAAATATCTGTGAAATTCTGTCAAACCCTAAATCAAGTTATATCCAGAATATCAACTTTTTTATTTTTAGAGAGAGAGATCTAGATATATACATATACACACACACAGTCTTTAGAAACTTGTTACTAGCAATTTTATACATTAACTCACTTGGCATAAAGTGAAAGATCTCTGTAGTGTTCATAAATATCTCAGCAAACGAGGGGATACACAAAAAAAATAACCACCTAAGGTCTTTCTGAAAATAAGCAGACGCATATTGCACACACAAAATTACAAAGTACTTGGGAATGCAAACAACACTCTGCACACATAATTAACCATTCTGCTTTGCAGACCTGTGCTTTATTCATGCATATTTTGCTGCTGCAGTTTTAGCACCAAGAGACTGATTTTCAGTGGGGCCATCATCTGGTTTCCACTTGTTTCATGTGGAAACTTTGGGAGCACAGACATCTGCACTCTTCTAATACGAGCACCCAGCTTAGAATTTTTGTGCATGGTAACCAGAGTCTAAAAATCAGGTGTTTCAGTTTTTTATTATTTAGAGCCCAAATTGAGACAATCAGCTGACGACCAATGAATTTATTCAAATTAACAAGTTAGAGTGGAAAGGCTCAGTATCCTATTCCAATTCCCTGGGCCATCTAGTCATTCAAAGAAAATATGTTGTGTTAGATCTAAATGAACAAACTGAAGAAGCAGTATAGTTGAGACTTCTATCACATATACAAAGCTAATGCTAAATCTTCCTTTTGTATACGGGGTTAGGGTTACCAAATGTCCGGGTTTTCCGAGACATTGCCTCTATTTTGACCCTCTGCCTGGACAGATTTTTCAAATAAGAGGCAATGTCCGGATTTTTTTGATGAGCAGACACTGCAGTTCAGAAAGAGCCCCGATTGGTTCACTTCCTGATGGTCCCTCCCCTATGTCTGCATCTTATTGGTCCCTCACAGCTGCCAGATCCCACCACCCAGGCTCCCAGCCTGGGGAGGTAAAGAGCTCCATGGGGAGGTAAAGAGCCCCATGGGGAGGCAGGTGACTGATGACTGTTGCAGAGTCCCAGGTCTGCGCCAGCCACCCTGCCACCATGACATGGAGCAACACTGCCCCCCAATCTCAAGAATAAGGCCCCAGGTACCCCCTCTTGTGCACCCCCCAAATACCCCTTCCAGTACATACATGCCCCTCCAGTACCCCCCAAATACCCACTCCGAGTACATATATCCCTACAGCACCACCTCAATACCCCTCAATATACACACCCCTCGAGCACCTCCAGATATCACCTCCAGCACTCCCAAATACCCCCCAATACACACTATATCGCTACAGCACCCCCCTTCCAGTACCCCCCACTTCCAGTTCCCCCTCCCCAGCAGTGTTCTCTTTTGGGGAACCTGAAACATGGTAACCCTATACAAGGTTCGCTTCCTCTACAAGCCATTCAGTCCATACATTAAATGCCATCAGTTTCTATGCTCTATTTAGTTTTTCAAAGAAAACCATATAACATCTAAAATAAAGAAAGGTTCTTTTCTGATGAAGCATAATACTATCTTGTAGGAACTGTGAAGCTTGCAAAGATTACCTTTTAGAAGATAAAAACCATCTATACAACGTGACTAGCAGCCACCACTCTAATGAGGGGCTTAGCGCCACAACTTAAAATTAAACTGTTAAAATGGAAGTCTTGACTGTGCACAAAATAAAGATAAAATATTCTTAAGGGAGCAAATCGCTGTCCAGTTTAGGATCCGACACCCTCTGTAAATCATGATCAAGTCTCCTCAGCCTTGTAACTATCTGCCGGTAATCAGGTCACACAGCTGCATGGAACAGCTCTCAGTATTACTATTATTTTTATTTTTATTACAGCGGCAACTAAGAAGCCCAAACGATGATCAGGGCCTCTTTGTGGTGGACACTGTACAGACAAGTAACAAAGAAGAAAGTCACTGCCCCTGAGACCTAGCCATCAATGTGTCAGACACTACAGGCAGGCCAAACGGGACGAGGGTAGGTGGGAGAACGAGATAACAAAAATAAGTGATTTTTGTTGCATGTAGTATAATATAATTAAGAAGACTTATGGTACTTTGTAGATTCTGACCTACTGTTATTGCTAAAAGATCTATATTGTTGTGGGAAAATATCCACAGCAAAAGAAGAATATGTTAAAATTACATTTCCATCCAACAATGATTTCCCAAGATTACTCTTCAGTCTGCCATTTTACATACTGTATTCAAATGTTTATATCTTTTCTAATGGGTACTGCGGACTGTTCTGATTTACAGAAAATACAGATCAAACAATATTAATTCTTAAAATATCTGATGACGTACATGAACAAATAGGTCTGAAATGAAATAAGTATTTTGTTATGTATAGTTTCCTCAAACAGCTCAATCTTAAAAGTCATTTGCAAGCACAATACTAGCATCAACAATATTTAGGCAACAATGAAGCCACTGTTGATTAAACTGGTTGATTAAACTGTGCAGATCATAAAGAAGCTGTTTGGGTATTGGATGAGGTAGGGAACTGGAAGTTTCCTCTCTAGATCATCAGTAACCATAAGTAACAACCTACAGGATGTTGGGTACTTACATGAGATGACTTGATGGCATCCCTGGACTGATATTCTTATTGTTACTACTACAAAACTACACCCTTGTTGTGGGCTGCACGGCCTGAGGACTGAATGTATATGAAGACTAAGCTATACACTCATTCCCCAAGTCTTCTCCACCTGAGGATGTGGGAACTAATAGTGGATGGGATGGGATGAAGTTCTCACACGGTCAGTGACTGGGGCATCAGTTTTGTGGATGTTTGTCAAGCCAGTGCCTTTGAGAAACCGTTAAATTGCTTTAAAACTCAGGACTTTTTCTATTTCCTTCAGTGCTCTCTTTAGCACCACAGCTGTACTAGCCTTTTCTGCTGACTAATATGAAGAAATGCAATCCATAGAAAGATACTTCTAAAGGGTCAAATTTATTATTAATCTACACCAGTGGTGGGCAACCTGCAGCCCGCATGCGGCCCATCAAGGCAATCTGATTGTGGGCCGTGAGACATTTTGCTGACGTTGACCGTCTGGAGGAACGGCCCCCCGCAGCTCCCAGTGGCCATGGTTTGCCATTCCTGCAGGTTGCCCACCACTGGTCTACAGATTTTCAAAGGTTAATTAGATATAAAGACTAGGAGGTGACGTATTTCCTTGAGATACATAATTTGTCCTAAAGAAATTTGTAGGAAAAAAGTATCAGCATACCCAAGTGTTATCTTGATTGTCGTGGTTCTTCAGTTCCAAGGTTCAGGAAAAATTGCTGCTCATGCACTCCTACAGTCTTGAAGGATACTTATAAAGTAAATCTAATCTGCAGTAAGATTCTACTATAATTAGTTAACTACTGAATCTACTTGCATCAGTCAGAGTTTTATTTGTGTGTACTGAGTTGTGCATAGCATTCCCACATTCTAATTGCCCTCATTCTACTCAGGAAGGCAAGATTACTGAGAAATAAAGTGACTGATAACTAAAAATTGGAAAAAATTAATTTAAAATATAAAACAGATACTAATCCAATTCCAAGCCTATAACATTGGTGAAAGGTTTGATGTATGATTATATCTTGAACAGGGTTTAGCAGTAACATGAAGAGTTCTTGGTTTAGCAGTAACATACAGAGTTCTTGGTCTGGAAGTCTGGCAGAAGATCTGCTACTTGGTGCCTGAAAATGGTATAATCAGCAGAAGGCATCTAATTGTCACAACAGCAGAAATACCAGATTGTGGTAAACATTCTAAATATTTTCCTAAGGGGTGCAATAGTAGATTACTTTTTAACATACTCATTGTAGGTAGCAAGAGACCATTACCTTATAACATTTGATTCAACTGACATCTGAAATAAAAAACTTGACACATAGTACTTTTGACAGTGCCACATTTATCTCTGTACCAAATGCTATAATACATGCTTCTTGACTGCACTTCATTATAAGACTTCAATTATTTTAGACAATTTTATAATGATCCCATAACAAGCCTGGTTTTATTTCACTGGTTTACTCTAAGTAATGATATCAGAAATACTGACTCTTGAAAATGAAGTTATGGAAAACTTCAACACATACAAAAAATGAATGCTACATCTTTTTAAGCCTCTTCCTCTATCATTTTTACTATTTGTGGTCATTTGAGCCTGTGTCACGCAGGGCTGGCTCCAGGCACCAGCGGAGGAAGCATGTGCCTAGGGCGGCACATGTTAAGGGGCGGCATTCCATCCATTCTTGGGGCAGCACAGTCCGGGCAGCTTATTTTTTTTTGGCACTTCGGCAGTTCAGGTGGCAGTCTGAATGGCTTTTTTTTTTGCTTGGGGCGGCAAAAATGGTAGAGCCCTGGTGTCATGCACATCTGAAGCATGGAAAGTTGAGCAATCTGATCACGTGTTTCTCACAATAGATATAAATTAAAATCCAGTGTTCTTAAGTAAGCATGTACAGACTTACGACGCCTGACTTACATCAGACGCCACTTACGATGCTTTTCAATTGACTGCCTGTTTCGCCCGTACGACGCGTGTTTTGCCCTTATGACGAAAGCCGGCAGGAAGAACAGCACACATCACATGCTGAGCCTCCACCAATCACTGATTTCACTGTTCAAGCTTTCTGATTGGCTGAGCCAATCAAAAACAAGCGGCAAGGCTACCCGGCAACTAGCTACCCTGGCCATGAACCCCCTTCCAGTTCCATTCATTATAACGCGACCACAAAGTTATTTACAAACAACTCTAAAAAGCAAGCCCAATTGTGCATAGTATGTTGCCGGCATTCTGAGCGGCCACCTGCCTCTCTGGCATTCTGCCCAGCCTGACTTAAGATGTTCAGTTGCTGTTCTTTGTGGTTCTAAAAATTCTAAAAAAAAAATTTAAATGGCAGAAAAGCGTAAATCCAGTGCAGGTGGTGTTTCTTCTTCTAAGAAAAGCAGAACAATTACTACTGAAACAAAAATGGACGTCATTAGGAGAGTCAAAGCATATGTGATTTTATATGTTTATTTGAATGCTGTTTACCAAATAAATACACTGATGTTGCTACATTAGTAATCTATAATTCATTTAGTACAAAAATCTGGGTTATTGTGGTGAAAATAGTGTATCAAGCCTTGGTTCAGGAACCAATCCCCCCTTTATACCATTGATTCCTATGGGAAAAGCCATTTCAACTTAATTCGTTCCTCACAATTGCGTTGTGTGTCGTAAGTCCGAGGACTCCCTGTAATTCATAAATGTAAAGGACTATGATTGCTCCCCACCACATTGAATAACAGAGATATGTACTAAAGTTATCCTTTAGGGTGGAGCTATAGAAGCTTTGTATACACTGTCCAACGTTTAGTAGGACATGTTAAATATGCGAGAGTCCGAAGATCCCAGAGACAGACACAAAGCCGGTCAACCAAAATACTGAGAAAGTAAAGTTATTCTATTCTTCAGAATGTAATTGCACTCTCAGCCACTTTAAAACATATACTTCAATTGACTGTATCTGTCTGTCTGCAAATATTTTCTTAAGACAAAGATGGCAAGTAGATAAGACACAATTTATTACCCAATCACTATCTGAGCTCCTGGCAACCTCTTTCACATTAATTTCTGCAAGTGAAGTACATTCAAATAGGGTTGCTAAGCTGTAGATTGTGTTGGAATTTTACCAAACCTAATTATATCATTTAAATACACCTCTACCCAGATATAACGTGACCCGATATAACACGAATTCGAATATAACATGGTAAAGCAGTGGGGGGGGGGACGACTTCAAACTCTGGCGGATCAAAGCAAGTTCGATATAACGTGGTTTCACCTAAACGTGGTAAGATTTTTTGGCTCCCGAGGACAGTGTTATATTGGGGTAGAGGTGTATCAAAATAACTTTTTCATTTCAGATCATGCTGTACTAATATTTCTAGTGCTGCCATTAGAAAGATGTAGCTCTTTTGGGGGGGAAAAAAATATCAGCAATGTCTTTTATTACTTCACCCACTTTGTCTCTAGAATATCCTGGGACTGACAGGGCTACAACTACACTGGGTAGATTTATAATACAATTCAAAATGCCTCCTTTAGTTAAATCAAACAGGGAAAATGCAGCACCAAAAGAGCATGTAAGCATAATCCTTTAAATTGCTAAGTGCCCTCAATACCAAGTGAAGTTCCCTGATAGGATCCACACAGCATCTCTTGAGCCTGGGCCCTATACAGTACAAATAAGGGAAAAAATAAAGATACATTCAAAGCAAGTATTACAAGAAAAAAATCTTATCAGTTGATATTAGGCAACAAAGTATGACAATAAGGGGAGTTTCAAAAGTGCCTGAAATCATTGGAGATTGTGCTCCTAAATCCCTGAGGTGCTTTTGAGAATCTCCGTGCTTAAGTTTTCAAATCAGAAAATGCTGTTTCATTGCTGAAGAGCAACAAGAATGATTAAATGTCTTGAGAACATGACCTATGAAGGAAGGCTGAAAGAATTGGGTTTGTTTAGTTTGGAAAAGAGAAGACTGAGAGGGGACATGATAGCGGTTTTCAGGTATCTAAAAGGGTGTCATAAGGAGGAGGGAGAAAACTTGTTCACCTTAGCCTCTGAGGATAGAACAAGAAGCAATGGGCTTAAACTGCAGCAAGGGAGGTCTAGGTTGGACATTAGGAAAAAGTTCCTAACTGTCAGGGTGGTTAAACACTGGAATAAATTGCCTAGGGAGGTTGAGGAATCTCCATCTCTGGAGATATTTAAGAGTAGGTTAGATAAATGTCTATCAGGGATGGTCTAGACAGTATTTGGTCCTGCCATGCGGGCAGGGGACTGGACTCGATGACCTCTCGAGGTCCCTTCCAGTCCTAGAATCTATGAATCTATGAATCTAAACTACACTGAAATTTTTCACAAAATCATATTGATTCTGACAAAATTTCCAGTGAAAACAAGAATTTCCAAATGAAAATTTTTTGATTCAATAAAATTTAGTTTAGACAAAATTTTGACATTGATAACAAAATTTCCATTTGAACGTTTTATTTTATTATTTTATATTACTTTTACATTATTTCATGATGAAACATTTTGTTTTCTAGAACAAAGTGTCCCCAAGTTGTTGTTTTTTTGGAATGAAACAGTTTGACACTTTGATCTAGAAAATGAGGTAAATGCTCAGGGTACTGATTAGAGGAGCAGCTATTTTCAATATCCTAGAAAAATCCAAGTAAACAAAAAGAAACTACCTTCCTTCAACAAGCAACATAGAGAAATTACTTACTAGTAACTAGGGTGTCTAAATAATAGCCTCTGCAGATCTACACCATGGAAATTGGCTGACTTGGCTGGCTGGCCCCACAAACTGCTCCAAAGTCATATGATTTACCAGTGGATAGGCATATATTGACCAAAGATATAACATTCCAAGTTCAATTCCCTGCTAGGTCACAAGAGTTCTCCAGCTAAGAAACTGTAACAGTACTTTACATCTCACAGGGATGATGTGACAATAAATATATTAAAAGACTGAGTGCTCAGATACAACAGTAATAGGAGCCATATAAATACCTTAAATAGACAGTTCCAAACAGATCTTGTAAGACAGACTACTTCCTAACTGCTCTTAAGTTTCTCTCCACATCAATTATTGAACACACCTCAAAGAAGTTTTGGTTTGTTTATTAGATGCTCTTGTGCATTGTGACACATTAGCCAATCCAACCTTTCCACCTCCATCTAATGCCATATTTCTTGCTCCTTTATAGTTTGCTTCCATGACAATGAAAATCTTTCACAAATGTTCTTACATCTGCTGTCCTCCTCCTTTCAAGCCTTCCACCAGGCAATATCCAATCAAGGGGCTGTCTAGGAATAGTTTTTTTTTTTTTTTTTACATCTGGACGACACATCCTGACCACTCCACTTTCTTTCTCAAATCATTGTTTCTACAATCTGCTGACCAGTCCTTGTAACACATCTACGTTGGTTACTTTATCCCACCAGTATCTTTTGTACCAAGTATCCTTTGCAAGCATCTCAGGTGGAATGCATTAAGTGTACTGTTAAGTTTCTAGCATTTGCCAAGTTTCAGAACCATATATCAATGTGGATTTAACAACAGTATTATATAACTTGGTCTTAACTCATGTGCATCTCCTTATTTCTCCAAATATTTGCCTGTCTCAAAAAGACTATTTGCCTCCTCATTTCCTGCTTTCAACTCCTCATGGTGTTGGCAATCAGCACCTTTTGTGCTTCCAAGATATACAAACTCATTAACCATGTGTATTCTTCATTATCAATTATATATACCTCATCATTGCTGACATCTCTTTAAAATGATCATGACTTTCATTTTCTTTTGGCTGATTCTTAATCCTACTTTGGCAGCCTCACATTTGACATTGGTAGGGGTCTTTTCCATAGCATCTTCATCTGTGTCCAACAAAAAGTCATCTGCAAAGTCGAGATCATGAAGTTTTCTTCTAGTCCACATAATTCCTGTATCTTCCTTTAATGCTGCTTTTAGCATCACAATGCAGAAGAGGAGAGGTGATCAGATGCAGCACTGCTGCACTCCAGTAATGTATCAAACCAGTCGGTCTCTCCACTTTGTCCTAACAGCATCTTGAGCTTCCACACAGCATCCTAGCCTTTAACACATCTTTCACAGCGACTATAAATACAATCAATAGGTTTGGTGAAATCTATAGTTCAAGATTAATCTTCTTGGATTGAAAGAGGGTAAAGATGTGATTTATGCATGATCTTTTCAGTCTAAAGCCTGCTTGCTCAGTACACAGTTTTTCTTCTATGACCAGCTTGAGTGTGTTCAATAGTACACTACAGAACACTTTTCTGGGTACGGAAAGTAGTGTTATACCTCACCAATGGTTGCACACCAGTGGGGTGAGGTTTTTTTTGGTAATTTACAGATCACAGCTTTCTTCCACTTCTCTGGTTAGAATTCTTTCTTGCAAACTATATTACAAAGTATATGAGAGTGTACGTATTTCATGTACAACCTCTTTCAGTTTTAAACATTTCAGCAGTGATCTTATCTTGACCAGGTACTTTGCTGTTTTTTTAAGCTGATTGTTTCTTCTATTTCTGCTTCTGACATTTCTACCAGTAAGATCTTTAATTCTTCACCTTCTTCTTTGTACCTATCAATTGGAATTGTTGGCTCTGGCTGGTTGAGTACTTCATTAAAATCTTCTCACCACTGTTCCTTCTGTTCTGCTTCCATTGCTAACAATCTTCCATCTTTTGCTTTTACAATACCATTGTGACTCTGGAACCATGATGATAATTGCTTACACACCCAGGAATTGCCTCTGACGGATGTTTTTTCATCTTCTCTCACTTTTTTGTCAAGCCATTCTTTCTGATACTACTTTATTTTTTTTCTACATGTTCCCGTTGCAGCATCATTGAACTATGCTTGCCTCATTTTTAAGGCTTTTCTTTCTTGAATCAACTTCCACGTGCTTGGCTGTATCCTCTCTTCTTTCCTTGATCATCTTGGTCCAAGTGAAATTTTGGGAGCTTCCCAGTGGACATATCTGAAGTGAGCCCTTTGTTATTCTATATAATCATTCATTACTTGTAGTTCTTGGAATCCATTTGAGAGCTGGATTTTAAAATCCTCACTCATTCCGAGGTCAGACAGTTTCTTCACATCAAATACCATCTCTCTTTTCTTATAGTTTTTTTTTTTTTTTTTTAAAAGCTTTATCCTAACCGTTCTGACATGATAGTGGTCACTTTCTGTATCAGCAATTGTAGGAGACTGTGTAATCAGCACTGATCTTCTCCACCATCTGCTGATGGCAATGTGACCCAATTGTTACTCAGTAATTTCCATCATTTGATTGCCATGTTAGTTTTTTTCTCCCGAGAAGGGAAAAAAGTGTTTTACCCCCTGCATGCACAAGTTATACATACGACACAATTTAGTAAATCTTTCACCACAATCTGCTCACCCCCAAATTCGGCGTTTAACCATGAAATGCTCGTAGCCAAGGTTGTCATTATGAACTTGTGCATTCACATCTTCCATAAACAGAATGACATCATAAGCATGCACCTGATTTAGTACTGTCATGCCGTGTGCAGTGGTTTATGACAGTGAGTGCCAACCTTATGGCACACTGTCTAAAAGCAGGGCAGACACCCCAAACTGATAGTATGTTCTATAATTACATTTCATTAACCCAGTAACAAATGTGAACTCTCGGATCACTGTAACACTCTTACCATGGAGTCACAGACATTCCCCTTGGGCACCCAGGCAAACTAGACTTAGTGATAAATCGTCACTTTCACCAAAAAAATTATAAAATATTCAGGTTGCTTTCAGTCCCAAGAGACCAGTCACTTACCCGAGGTCAATCTGCACCTTAAATCTCACACCAAAGACATCGCTGGTTGCCAATCCTATAGTAAACTAAGGATTTATTAATTAGGAAAAAGAAATGAGAGTCTTTTACAGGTTAAAACAGGCAACATATAAGCAGAAATGTGTTACAGTGTATGGTTCCAAAAGGTGACAGATGTAGTAATCTGTCCCCTGAATGTCTTTTAGGGAAAATCCAGGTTGATCCTGGGGATCTCTGTTTTTGTTTCTTAGCTCCAGCCCTTGTAAGAGTCCAAAAAGCAAAGAGAACTATTTCTTCTTGTGAGCATCTTTATATGCTCTTTCCCCAGAATTCAAACTGATGGGACAAGAGCTCCTGAACACACGTTCTTCATAGGCAGATAGGGCAATAAACTGAGTTTTTGTCCTACTGTAGCGCATTCAGTTTTGATAGTCCTTTTTGATTACCACTCTTGCTGTCTAGGTTCACAAGTTCAGATCAGGCATTCTTACAATTATAAAGCAAAACCTACATATTACCTTATAGCATGGGATATAGACATTGCAAGTAAGATTAATGCATGCAGCAACTTATAAGCATTTTATAGTCTAAACACATCTTTACAAGTCTAACACTTATCTTGAACAATATTAACATACAGGTGAACTGGTCTGGTTTCCACCTATGAATCTGCCAGTGCTCAGCAGACACCTATAGCCTTGGCAACAGCTGGCACATGGTTTACCAGCATCACAAGTACATCTTGCAACTTGCTGTAGAATGCATCCTTTACTTGTTCATCACAGCCATTAGTAGGTACATAACACTAGATGACAGTTATATTAGCATAATTTGGGAGTGGACTGGTTTCCATTCCTTAGATCTTGTGTTGCCTTTTTGCTGAGGAGAACTCCAACTCCCTCTATATGGAGTATCATCTTGCCTTCCTGAATAGAGTACTCTGATATTATATGAATAGAATCGTCCATCTCATTTAGCTCACTCCAAGAATGCTAATATTGAACTGAGTCATTTCTCAAATTACTTTATTCTGTTTCCCAGTGAGACACACAGTTCTCATATTCCAGCATCCAATTCTAGTTTTAGATTTAGCTGTTAGGATCTTGTTTCAGGTGATGAACTTCCTCATGAGTTTGGTTAAGCCCCTTCATACTTCCATTTGGACTCATTTGAAGTTGATGTAATGATTCTGATAGGCTGACAGAGACTCTTATCAGGGTTTTTTCCCATAATTGTGACTTTTTTTACGTGGACAGATAGTTCACATGACTCACAATCATAGGTCCCTGGCTCTTCATTCAATATATTTGGAGCAGCCCATATTAAGTATAGGGTTCCCTCAAACGCCACTCGAGGGACGCACCTGGTAGCTTTGGTTGCCTGAAGAAATGGGAAAGTAGGGAGGTTCAGCATGAATCCACACATGCACATGGAGAACTTCAATTATTTGTAGGTAACCTTCCTGCCACCGTCATGAAATTACCACTGCAGATTCCCATTGAAGAAGATTTGCAAGTAGTACACAGCTGCAGGAGGACTTAACTGAATAAAGACTTAAGTACAATTTCCCTGCACAAGCATCTGACCTAGACTGCCAGTCAAGGAGGTAATGCTTCATGAAAGTATTAACTGAACTCCAAACAGGTAGCTTATGAATTTCAGAAGCTGATGTGGTCCAAAGGAAAGCTATTGAGGCAACTCTTACTTTAATGAAGGGGCCCTAAATCTTCCAGATGTTCACTCCTCAGCCTGGTCATAAGTAGTTAGTAAACAGGCCTTACTTGAGCCTTGGAGCAAAGATTGGGGAAGTCCAAGGGGGAAACAAAGGCCATATTCAGCCTATATGACTTTCCAGATGGCTTAGACCTGTAAATAGCTCAAGGTTCCTGACATCCAGACAACAGAGCCCAGCCTTCACAGGAAGCTGAGAATTTTGGAAAATACGAAGTTCTAGTTTAAGATGGAAATCTGACATAACCATTATCAAAAAACTAGGATAAGGATGGAATATGGCTCTCTTTATGAAAAATCAGTCTTTGAAGGATCTGCCATCCGGGGCTGCAATCACCTTCCTGGCAGAAATGACAACCACTAATAATGTTACTTTGAATGGAAGACAACGCAAAGGACAGAATTCCCAACATGTGAAGAGCCTAATAAGAACCAGATTCAAACCCTAAGATTCCATTAAAAGACAAATAGGAGGAAATGTAAGCAAGAATATTTTCAGAAAGTATGTAAAGAAAACAACAGGGCATATCCCTTCCAGCCCCCTGCCATGAGCTGCTCAGGGCAGGGGGCTGGGAGCACCCCCACGAGCCTAGCACCCCAGCCTTCTGCCCTGCACCCCCCATTCCCCCAGCCATCTGCCGTGAACCCCCCCACCCCAACATACACCCAGCCTTCTGCCCTGAACCCCCCACCCCCTCTGCCCTGAACCCCCCACACCCCAACACACGCCCAGCCTTCTGCCCTGCACCCCCCCACGCCCTCTGACCTGACCCTTGAACCCCCACACACACCCAGCCCTCTGAATCCCCCCCCACCCCAGCCCTCTGCCCTGACCCCTGAAACACAACACCCCCCCCCAGGTCTGGGGTCCTGGCCGCAGGCCCTGATCAGCCTGCTGCTGGCCTAGGTGAACAGAACCCCAGGCTGGCAACGATTTGAGCAGGCTGGTGGCGTAAGATCAGCATTTTAATTTAATTTTAAATGATGCTTCTTAAACATTTTGAAAACCTTGTTTACTTTACATACAATAGTTTAGTTATATAATATAGACTTATGGAAAGAGACCTTCTAAAAACGTTAAAATGTATTACCGGCACGCAAAAACTTAAATTAGAGTGAATAAATGAAGACTCGGCACACCACTTCTGAAAGGTTGCCGACCCCTGAGTTAATTTGTGCTCCCTCTACTCGTTCAGCAGCCGATGAGCAAAAAGCCACCATGGGTACCATATAAATATTGCTTTTTAAACACTCTCATAAAACAGTGATTTAGGGCCTTAGTCACTTAGTTGTGTCTCTAACAACATACGGAGGGGGTTTCAAAGGCACAAAAGGCACCTAGATGCCCCACTCCTAATGAAAGTCAATGACAATTGGACATCTATCTCCCATAGTTCTTAAATGTCTGGGAGTACCGGGCAGATAAAAGTATACAGTGCAGGTAATTCCATAATCATTTCAATATATACCTAGGGGCTTCTGTCAGCCGTCCCCCTTATCCATCCTGGTCCCCAGAGAACCTGCGGGACCTCACCATCCTCCCCCCTTGAATGAGGGTTGAGGGGGGTGGTTAAAGGAGGGATGGGATGGCTCTATGCTGAACCAGTCATAGGAGCCCCCAAATATCCCTCCCCCATTTCCACTCTTTTAAATAATACCTCCTTTAAATCCTTTACCAATCCACTTTATCTAATCACTGTATCCCTTCCTATGGAGTACCTGCACCGGGCATCTGACCCATGTTTACACAATGAGTTGGGACATCACAGACTAACTCCCATTTCATGTTTGCCCAACTAAACCCCATGAACTTGCTCCAGGAAAGGTGACCCACCCCACTTAACCTTGGCCTATCTGATGGTGAGGGAAAAATTCCTTCTCAGCGCCCGAAGAAAGAAGCAACTAGCGCAGTGCCTGCAGCGGATCCTGACCAAACCCAGTATTTCACTGCTTCCATGGGTGAGAGTTGCTCTGCTTGGCCCAGGTAAAAAAAGGGCTTTCCCTGCACTGGCATGGACCTATATAGTCCCCACTCTGTTCTAGTCACCAGCAAGGGGATAGATCAGCATCCCCACTTACTTGGTCTGCCACTACAGCAGAAAGTCACTCCCTGGCTCTCTAGCTCTTAAAGGGCCACACACCTTTTCCAGCTAGCCAGACAATGGACCCCACTGCTAAATATGCAGTGAGGTTGTGTGTGTCTCTGGAAAACTGTGGCTTTACAAAATAGTAAAACTGAATTTTTGGGTATATTACCATACAAACCATTTAAGACAGAGGTTGTAGGAAATTATTTCAGTGTCGTGCCTCAAGTGTTTACATTTCAAAGTAAGTAGAAGGAAAGAAATACTAAAAGCAAGATTCTTCACTCCTTTGCTACATATCTATATGCTTTTTGCTCTCCAGTTGCATTGCACAACCCTAACATTTAATCACCTAAAGGCAAAAGTTCTCATATTTGCTACGCCCTCAGAGTACTACAAAGTGTAATCTACTGCCAGTCTAATGCAAATACGGTATTTATTTACCCTTTTTCATGAAAAACAACTGTTAAAATGACTCATGGTGTCTATGTTGTAACATGTATGGCAGGAAAAGTGACTATATGTACGTTGTGAGAAATGAATTATATATCATCCTTTTTTCCCCTCAAGACTAAGCTGTCATTTAAAAGTTATACCACTGAAAAACATCTGTTAAACTGCTATCACAGATATACATACTTTTCTCAGGGATTTAAATGTGTGAAAATTTAGAAAGCTTGCCATTAATTTATGTAAAGGCCTCTTAGAACAGTAAGTGCATTAGAAATGGTGATGGGGGTTAAAGCAAACAATCAGTTTAAAGTAAAATTTAGACAGGATAAATTACCATTTGAGTGATTTAATAAATTACTTACCATGTCATTACCATCTCTCAGTCTCCTTTTGTTGTAGGTAAATTCTACAACAAACCATGATCTTGCTATTCTTCTATAGGACTTTTAGCAATGAACTTTGTAAGTAGGATGCTGGGTATCAGTTTAAAAACATCATAGCCTCCATTCTCCAATTTCGGGTTTCAGAGTGGAAGCAGTGTTAGTCTGTATCAGCAAAAACAACGAGGAGTCCTTGTGGCACCTTAGAAACTAACAAATTTATTTGGGCATAAGCTTTCGTGGGCTAGAGCCCACTTCATCTGATGTATGAAGGTGTCAACTGTTTGAAATGGGCCACTCTTATTACCACTACAAAAGTGATTTTTCCTCCCTTGGTATTCTACTGTTAATTGAATTGTCTCGTTGGACTGACCTCCCACTTGGTATGGCAACTCCCATCTTTTCATATGCTGTGTATTTATACCTGCTACTGTATTTTCCACTCCATGCATCTGATGAAGTGGGTTCTAGCCCACAAAAGCTTATGCCCAAATAAATGCGTTAGTCTCTAAGGTGCCACAAGGACTCCTCATTGTTTCTCCAATTTCATTAGACTTAAACAAGAAGAATTTGAGCTTTAAGCACAAGTATTAATGGTAACAAATATTAAAAGTTATTACTGAAGCATAATTAAATTAGGGAAGAATCTGGGAGTTTCATACTAGTTTTGTAGATATATGCAAAGTGATTTTGAACAAAAAACCCACATACAACTGCAGGAAATCTATTACGATATTCTCATCATAAACACAGAGTGTGGGGAAAAGGTAAAATTAATGAACCATATTATATACTAATTGCCATACTTTTTACAATATGCCTCCTTTATTTCAACACACATTAACAAATTCCAGTTTCTTACCAGATCAATCAGGCTCTCCTGTATCCTGTTTAGCGTAGTGCGCAGTCTGCTACTACTAAGACCCAGTCCTGTTGATTCAAACTGAAAATAAAACAAAAAAACCAACAATATTTTAAAAAACATAGGAAAGGACAAATTTTGTGTTTTAGTTTAGTGACTAACAAAACCAAAAAAAAAGTTCAGTTTGTTCAATACAATATACTTGCGTATAGTTTCAGCATATAACTGCAACAAAACCAAAATGAAAAGAAGAAACATGCAAAAGATCACTGCACCCAACATTACACTGATGTAAAGAATGAACTGTGCTCAGTTCACAAAGATGACTATATACAATTCATACTGACAAATGATTATCTACTTTGTCAGGGGGATACTTGCCAGAATATTCTCTTGGATTGTTTTAAAATGACTCTATGCTATAAAATGACTCTGCACGCACAGGAAACGATGACTTTTTGTTCCCACAGACCAGCAAGAGAGAGAGACCTCATACAATGCCACATCATACTATGCTGGCTGAGAAATTAATACGTCACAATGTAGAATGATCATGTTTATTAACTTTTCACAAACTACATTATCTTCCATAATAATTTGTTCAATATCAACTTTGAGTTGTATAATTATTTTCCATCAATCTTTATGAAAGTCATTTTTATTACTGAACATTTATTATGATCAAGCTAGGAAATGTGTCATCTTCATGCTCTGCACAGGGCCCAAAGTTATATGGATCAGATCCTCTGTTGGTCTAAGTCAGTATAGCTTCACTAACTTCAATGTGACTACAATATTTGCTCCAGCTGAGGATCTGGCCCAACATGTTTAGATTAACAGCTACTTATTTTCTAATTTTCACTCCAGAAGAAACACACATTACCAAACAGAACAGCTCAATCAGATGAAACTACAATGGAGATGAAAAAACTAGAAAACATACATTTATATCCAGGGTCCACATGATCTAGAAGTACCAAGATATGGTACTGGTATGTGTTTCACACCAGAAAAAAAAATTTCTGAACAATGTTTAGACACTGCTGTCCACTGTGTTGGATTCAGTACTATAAAACTTTTCCCAGACTGCATCTGGGTGAGAAATGATCAGCAATGTTCAAGTGGTTTCCACAAATCAAAATAATTTTTATACAAATTTTACTCATTTACCACCTACACTGAATTTTAAAGAAGAATTATATAGCAAGAGTGTTCTCACCCTTTACTGCTTCTTCGTGGTGAATAGCAGCAGCCTCCATTTAAAAAATAAATAAATAAAATGTTTTTCTGCTTGATTTTTACTTTAGAAATATCAAATCTTAGCTTTCTTGATGTTGCTGGAGGATGGAAGAACAGGAGAAATGAGATAAATCGAAGACTAATATTCTTCCTGTGTTTTTGTTAAACATCTGCTTAACTGCCAATTGGGAGAAAAGACTTCTTTGAGAGATTCACCACAGTTCTCCTCTAAGAGAGGACTGAGAAAGCTCTGGTTCCAGTTCCAGGGTCCCCAAACAAGAACAGAGCAGTCAAGACTTGATATTATTCACATATCTAAGGTAAAAACAAGCAAGCAGAAAGAAAACAGTTTGTTTTCTCTTTAAAAAAAAATTATGCTACCACAAAGAAAAGGAGGCAAACATGTTTTCCTTTGTTCACTTTTAAAAACTTTGTCTAGCAGCAGAATTTCCCTAGTACATACTAAGTATTTTGCTTATCCCTTTTCTTCCAAATTGTACTGTAAGCTTCTTGACAAATTAAGAACTTATTGATTTTAGATGGTTTTGAAAAGACTGACAACTTATCAGTTGAAATAGTAGGTACATCAACAAATTCAGACAAAGAAAGGTGAGTGCAATTTTAAATAAATCTCTATGAACAAAAATGTTACAATGAATTAAAGTCTCTGCCTTTTTTCCCTTCAAAAGACTATTGGATTTCTATGCAAGGGCTGACCAGTTGTGAATCAAAGGGAAAAAATATCCAGAGATCTGTATATATGTACTTCTATAGGGAACATGAGATGAGCAGTCATCAAGGATAGGACCATGGTGAATTCATCAGGTAGAGCACATTATATCAGTATTCAATTGTTTTGCACATGGCCTGCGGCTTCATGGGAATTTTTACAAACCATGTATGTCAGACAGTGGATACATTATTTCCACAAATTACTAATGACCTAGTAATTGTCAAGCGATGGAAAAAAGCAGAGTAACAAGGGAATTACAGTCAAACTTTGCTAATCAGCACTTCCCTAAGCCTATTTGTCTGCACAAAAATGATTGGTTTCTCCCCAACCCTCAGTAATAATTTAACAGCAGATGTTTACTAAGGTTCTGACAAAGATTTCACTAGAACAAATGCTGAAGTCACTCACTGAAGTCAACAGGCTTGAGTAAGACCCAGGCACATAAATTTTACGAAATACACACTACATTTATTGCTATCATTTAGTGCTGTTATACTATCTACACTACTATCAATTACAACTAATCTATAACTAGCAAAATGCATTAACAGTTTATTTTGGGATGTATGCCTGTGTGTGTTCACTTAATCGTTACTTAGTAAAATTCATTAATTCACAAGTCATTACTGAGGTTCTAGTGCATCAGGTTCTGTCATGATTTTACAGAAAGGTGAGGAACAAGATTTAATGTGCATGCGATGAAAGAGAAAAGTATGAAAAATGCTATTTGAAATGGTATTTTGCAAGATGCTCACCACATGAGATGACTTTTCCATAATATATATAATTAATAATAGAAAAACTCTGAGTTATGAAAATCACAAATGACTGGAGATAATGTATCTCTAGTCAGCTCACTGTTGTGAGAGTTTAAACACCAGTTTCTCTGACTAATTTATTGCATGTGCATTTTGCCTTCCTAGTCATTCAGATATGTGCTCTAACTGAAACAAAGTGTAGACACAAGATTCACAATGAATTTAGGCCACTCGAAGAGGTCATATTATCAGCTTACTTCTAATAAAAACCACACTGGCATGTATTTTAACAAGAATGACTGTCTCTAGTCTAAATCACATACCACTACCCATCTCTACTCCTTAAAGAATTGTAAAAAAAACTACATGAGGGTTAGGACATTATGGCAGCATTACAAGAGGGTTTTTTAAATTTATAGGAAAAATAGTTTAACAAACAACAATTAGGCACATTACAGTAACAACACAATTTTACCCATCTGCTATAATGTTTACCTGCCTAGCACTGTACTGTTCCCTGCTAGATGTGGGAAGTGAAGAACTCTGTACAGGCTTTAAAACACAAAACAGGAGGTGCAAAAAGTACATGTAACACAATAAAAGAATATCAAAACAGTTGATTAAAAGCCAAAGAAAATCAATTAATTTTAAAAAATATTTACCACCCATCCTCCATACACAAACAAATCCCAAATATACTTCTCCTACCAAAGAGAACAGCTCAAAACTATTTAGAACAAGCTGTTGAGAATTTGTGACTCCAACTATTTGCCAGCATATAGCAATTTTGAGCCATTATTGTTCATGGAATTATTGTTTTCATTTTTTAAAAAATACAGGTTTCATATATACTGTTCTATGACAATCTGTCAAGAGTTGATGTAGTTATTTACAGACACTGTGGATGTGTATTTGCTTCTTAAACTAAAAGACACTTAAATTATATATAAAATGTGAACAGAAATGGATTTCATTATTAGACTACGTTAGATAGAGGAGCACAAGATCTGCCCATGCATACCATGTTGTTCCCACTCCCCTTTAATCTTTAATGTTTACGTTGTTTCCTTTTGCCATTCATGACCGCGTGCCTTTTTCTGTGCAAACTTCTCTATCTGGAACAGTCTCACCCTTCTTGTGCACCCAGCATCCTCCCTCTCCTCCTCCAGACAGAGAAATATAAAATGATCAACACTCCTTGTGATGATAATACTTTTAAGGCCATTTCTCTTTCTAGTTGTTCTTACTGGCCTGTTCTCATTCATGCATCCAACCCCAGTCTATTGCCGCTGCCCCTTCTGTGAGATCATACACTCAGTTGTCTTCTCGATGCAGAAGTCTTTTACCACATACACTAACGTGCTCTGAAAGGAATAATAATTTCTACCTACCGTGTCATTTCGGCCAAAAAACGTATACACTGCATACAGATAGTAATCAAACAGCTGGGACATGAAGTGAATCACATCAAATGCAATTGGTTTCAGAATGTTCATCATCTGCATGTATTTCCCTTGAAGATAAAATACAAAAGTTCAGTTTTCCTAGCAGAAGTGGTATGCAGACACTAGAATGTTTGGTTAATTCAAAATTAGCTTTTGCAAATCTACATATATTGAACCTTGAGTTTTAGACACATCAATCTAGTGAGATTTCAGGGACAAGGAAGTTTAAAAAGTGGCTAGATATGACAACTGATATAAACTAAGTGCCACAGAATTTCTGAAAACTAGATGTCTAGGAGTTTCAGGTTTTTTGCATAGTATGCTAACAGTTTACATTATATACATTTGACCAAACAATATCAGGCAAACTTATTTTTTAATTTCTGAAAATCACTCAAAGTCACAGTCTCAAGGTATATGATATACATTTTTTTAAAATGCTACAGAAATCATATCGACCAATGCACAGAACACATAGAACAAAAACCAACACTCATTCTGCCCTTCTCTATCTCTCACATCAGTCCACACCCCAAGACATGGCAGCAGAGCAATCTGAACTCAACCCCAGAACATGTGCTACATCAACAGATAGCCTATCCCTGCCCCCCAGGACTTGGGGGAAGGATACCATTATATTCAGGGGGCAGAGAGTCTAGGGATGAGGAAGAGAACTGAAACTCTTAATTTGGAGGGGAGGGGAGTAGAGAAATGGGGGAGAGAAAATGGAGACAGCAGTGAGAAATGTCTGATGATAGACCATAAAAAGATGTCCCTTGAAGACACCAGGCCTGCCGTGCTCCCACTAACCACACCACAGTTGGTAGCAAGCCACTAAGTTTCTTCCCCAACAAGATAACTATTGCAGGTAGGGAAAGCTTGTAAGGACTAAAGTAAGCAGGTGTTAGGGGAGGATGAAGGGCTCTGCGGCCTTGTAGAAGTATCTTCATAGATTCAAATGATCACCCCCGCCCCCCCTTACTTCTGGATGTTTAACCAAATCCCGGACCCAGAGCCCTGCATCAGGATATTTATATTAAAATATTCTACAAATCACCAGAATACCTACAGCCCTCTAAGCTAACTCCAGAATCTCAGCTTTATTTTGAGAATTATTGCTAGAAAATGTTCCAGTGTTGGCAATGATGCTTAATATACCACTAAAAATAGAACATTTTTACTGGAAGGAGACTTTTCAAATTATAAAACTATGGTAACATGGGTTACATACCAAAAATTAACATAGTAGTATGCAGCATATTAGCCACTGTTCTTGTAGTCATTATGTGACAGAGTGGTGCAAAGAGACTAAAATCTCCCGCCGAGGAAGGGTACTGCTGGCACAGGCATTATGGGAAACAACTATAAGGCCTTCCTAGACTGCGTTCCAAGGATCCCCTTGCAAGCCCAGGAATAACATGTGTGCCAGAAGGTGTGAGGGGCATATCGGGGGCAGCGCTGCAGCACTGTGGAGATTCTGGACTGCACTGCACTGCTGCTCATAGGGCAATCCCAATGCTGTCCAAGTTGTGCCAGGAGCCTCTAACGTCTCTTGAGCAGCCCAAGATCAGAAAGGCTCAAAAATGGCTTAAAGCCACCCTAGCCCCTCTGCTTCTCTTGGACTGCGAGTTTTGTGCTAGCACAGAATCACACCTATTATCTAGAACTGTGACAAAGGAAGAGTTAATATATGAAAGCCTTGTTTCAAATGGCTTACATGCTACTCAAGCATATTTCTTTTACTCCTAGATGTTGTGAAACTGTTCTATCCACATCACACTCTTTGTGATGATATCTTTACAAAATTATGTAAATCAGTGTTCTCTGTTAGAGAAAGTTGAAGAACTAGGCAATTCCTCTACTCAGGAGAGAGCTTACTAACCTCCTATTCTTATTTTTCTCTCCCTTACTCTGTGAAGGACAAAATCATAGGTCTTTTTTTCCTTGTGCCCTGACAAGAACTCAATAGTGCCTGAGGACTTTAAACTTGATTTGATGTTCAGTGGGAAGCCAGTGCATTGAACCATGTATGACAATGCTCCTGTTGACATGCATTTGTCAGAAGACAGCCTTTTCACCAGCGGGAGATCTCTTATCTGTGGAGTCACTCCTAAATACTGCGTGCTCGCAACAAAAGACTATGGTGCTCACAGATGTATGCATCACTGTGGCCATGTTCATGTCTGATAGCAGGGGAGGTAGGAATGCTGGTTAGCTGAAGGTGAAGGAGAGTTTTTGCTGATGTTCCCATTACAGTGTGTCTAGTATAAAGGATGAGTCCAGAAAGCACACTCTGATTACTGTAACAGAAAAACTTCTCTATACTAAATGACAAAGTCAGATTTCAGTATAATATATCAAAACAGCAAGATATATACATCTGTTAAAATAGTGGCATGTTAGAAAATACTTAGGCTAAAAATGTTTACATTAAGAAAGAAAATTATACCAACAACACTGTAAAGTTAGCAGCATTACACAGGTTACATCTACACTGCATACAAGTATCTGTGGTGGATATGGTATTTCTAGCTACAAGCCACAGTGAAAAGCAAGCTGCGTGCAAGCCACATGTGTCAGCGAAAGGCGGGGAGAGGCAGCAGGACACTACACTGTGATGGGGGAGCCATGTAAGGTTTATACCTGGGTGCATACCCACAGGTATCAGGCAAGTCTTTACTCACCTAAGCAATGTCTCACCGTCTACACTGCTATTTATACCCAAGCTGCGGGGCTAGCCAAGTATGTACTCTGCACACCACTGGAAGAAGTGTGCAGGGTAGACATACCAAGAAAGTTAACAATGTAATGCAGAAAAAACATCAAGCAAAGTATTTTGGTATTTTGTGATAAAGAGAAGATTGCTTCGTGGAGAGAAAAATGAACCAGTAGAGCAACAAAACTCGCTTATTTTTTCTGATAACATAATTATTAGTCCAATTCAGTGAGAGCCAAACATACCTGATAGGTATATTAGAGAAATATCACTGTATTATATCTTTTAATTTGATATTCCTGCTTTCCAGATTTCTAAATAGCTCAGTTTCTATTGCTGACTATTATACTGCTTGGGCCTGTTCACTACTGTGTTACTCTAGTTTATTAGTCTACTGGCAAGAAATTGGAGCAATGTAGTAATCGGAATAAACTAGTATATAAAGAAACTGATGCACATTTGTGACTCAGACATTTCTGAGCTTTTGCCCAGCATGAATACACTTTTTCTTTGAAAACTTTGAACATGTCCTAATATTCATTATTTAGAACTCAGTTATTTAATATTTGATTACTTTCATTTAATACTGACTTTTTTGGCCTAGAATGACAAGTGGTTTAATTATATCTGTATCAATGAAAACAGCAAACCACAAAACATTATAACATTGTATGATCTGGAAATTTAAATAAGTTTCCATGTGTGTTTTATACTTCTTATGCCCAAATGCAAAGGGATGACACCTAATCAAAGCAATGGATTGTCCTCATAGGTCATTTGAAGTGAAGTCTGAATACTCTATTTCTAAAGGCTGAATTTCTCCACTCATTCTTTGTGCTAAAACACATTTCAAAACCAATATATAGCCTGCACGTGATATAAAGATGCATCTTTTCTGGAAAGCTTTGATTGTCAAAATTTCACTGTACTTGGCACAAATATACAGGCAGCGAAAGTATAGGACTGTAACTAGGAGACTATGGACTATACATTGCACTTTCCCCCTAAGTCTTGTCCCTCTAAAATCTTTAGATGCCAAGAACATTTCTTTATCACATCACCACTCAGCATCTTGACACTACAAAACGTTCCAAGAACATTTCCTTCTTGTTCCTTTCCCTAAAATGATGCCAAGTTTGCAAATCTTTTCTATAGAAATACCGTTACCTACATGCACTGAAGTGAAGTTCAGATATCTGGTGTTAAAAAAAGGAAGAAAAAAAAAAGGTTTACTGGGACGTTTATTAACAGTACAAGTAGTATAATCTCCCTGTATTTCTGAAATATTTGGAGGTGAAAGACCACACTTAGATTCTGCAGCAATGGGCATTATTAGAAACTCTCAGATAGATACCCTATCTAATTTGGATTGTTGAACCCTAGCATTTGATGATTTGTTAGTACAGCTAGTACAAAATTTGCTTTGCTTCCCTCAACTATAATCTACATGAGATAGTGTTTATTGTACCAATTTATATCAAAATGTTCAAACCACCAAAAATAAAAGGGTAAATACTTTTTCAACATCTAATGTATTTGCGTTTTCATATAGCTATGGCTATCAGCAAACCATTTCCTTCGTACCCAAGAATTCCAAACATCTCACTTCCTCTCAGACTTTTTGACGAACACTAGACACCAACATGACAATATGAAGGAGAGGGGGAACACAGAGAAAACTCTTAACTATACAATCATCTAATTCCTCCAACTACAAATTTTCTGCTGCTGAGATCCGCACCATCCTTCCAACAGATGATGTGGCACCATTCCTGTTACTTCTGACAATGCTGTTATTTGCCACTACTCTATTATATGGACACTTGGTGATGATTCCTTAGTTAGGGCTGTTTTCTAAATGAGAAAAAATAAAGGCATTCCTTCCCAAAAAAGCTTTCAGTTTGAAAGACAGGAGGCACTAGGAAGCCCAGAGGAAGAAACAGTTTTGTGTTGATTTTTCCAAAGTTCAAACTGGATAGTAATAATCATGGAATCAACAAAAATAACGATTCCTACAACTAATACTATACATTAGTCTCTAAGTTAGTCTCTTTGAGACACACAGTCAAGGTCACAATATATCTTCAGAAAAGAACCAATTATTGCCTATAGGTTAGTAAGGAATTTCCAGTATTTCTAATGTATGTCAACATTCCAAATGCTAATCTTAGCTGTATTCATGGTGTGTGTGTGTGTGTGTGTGTGTGTGTGTGTGTGTGTACACGTGCGCACACGCACATATTTGAGATTACTGTATTTTCCAGGATTCACATTCTTTTGAATAATGAAAACCATATACTGTTCGTGAGTGCACCAAAGATTAAATTAATCTGTGAATGTCACGTTTTCCGATTGCTTTTTAATTTCTCTATGAAAAGCAAATTGACTAATCTGAGGGAAAACCGTGTGATTTGAAGAATTGGTTTGAAAATGAATGGATTGTTATACCAGAACCTACTTTAATTCAGCCTGTTTCTGTGCACAATATACCTTGTTTATGTTTTATTCATTCAGCCTCCACCACAATATATTGTACACAAAAAGATAAACATGAAATGAAATGAGTTACCAACCTTCACTCACATCCAAGTATTTCTAGCTCTGTAAGGCTCCCCCAAAAAGTTGGCTTCCCAACTGTCTCAGTCCATTTGGGAAATTCACCTCCTGATTCCTAGCTCATGTTTATCCCTGGATTCCTCTTACCTCTGGTGTTTGCTAGAAAAGACACTGTTTCAGTGGTTTTAAATGGCCATATATTTGCTATTCTTTTGGAAGAAAAGTTCTGCATGAATTTGATTCTCTTCATAGCCTAGTTAAATGAAATCACCTGGTTTATGAAATCCTTATTAATATGAACCATTTAGGTTTGTGAATTCTGCAAAACTCCTCATTAAACCAAATGCTGGTCCCATGCATCCAGAGCCCATAGGATGTCACCAAAACATTGCTTTGTTACATCTACCTTCACTTTTTCAGGCTTCACATTGTGGCCACTGTCCTTCCAACCATATTCTGATTAAGCCTCCCTTTGGAACAAAACAAAACCACATCCCTAATTACCTGGAGAGGCTGCTGTTAAAAGATGAGACCATTTTCTTCCCCAGATTCTTGGCTAGGAATCAAGAATTCAGTTCTCTGGAATTAAATCTGGATCTCTTGCACAATAGTGCTGTACACTGCCACAGAACTGCCAAACTGGCAATACTCTTTATTTTTACATCTTTGGATAAGGTGACCATAGTTCCCTATGCTGAATTCGGGACACCTGGTAAAATTACTCTTATTCAAGTGAGTTCAACGGCAATCAAACGTACAAACGTTCACATTAACATCAAGTTGACTGAGCCCCTGTTAAAAAGAAATGCTGCGTAGTTGGATTCTTTTTATTTACCTTCTTATCTGTAAGGCTCTAGGGTTCACACTGGGAGGGGTTACACACACACACACCCCTACCCCCCCCCCACACACACACACACACAGACGGGGAGAGGTGGTGCGCGCGCACACACATACACACACTACCGTACACCTCTCACACAGGAGGGGGTGATCGACTCACCCTCCCCGGCTCTCTCCACCCTCCATGGCTGGCTGGGTCCCCGGGGATGGACCCACCTCTCTTGGTACCTGGCACTGTGTCTTCCTGAGGCAACACATGGGCCGGGGGGGGCGGGGAGAATGCAGGGTCACCACCACCACCCGATTTCTGCCAGCGTTCACACCAGAATGTGGCCAGCAGCAGCCTTTTGGCATTGTGCAGGAGGGAAGGGATGGGAGCGGCTTCCAGTTGCAGGGGAGGAGGAGGGAGGGAAGGGATGACCTGGTCTATGTCTTTGCAGAGCTCATCTCTTCCTTCCTCCTCCCAGCGCCGCCCCCCCCGGCTGGAAGCAGCTTGTCCCTTCCTGCCCGCTCAGTGTCAAAAGGCAGCTAACACCTCCAGGCTACTGCTGGCCACCAACATAACCCAGCCACCTCCTGTCCCCAGGCTACAGCACAGGCAGGAAGGGGTTAAGCCCTAAGGATGCATTGTGCACCAGGGCTCAGGGAACCTGACTGCTGGGGCTTCAGCCAACCCAGCCGGAGAGGTGGCTCAGCAGAGAAGGGTGCCTAGGGGACGGAGCAGCCCCATGCTCCCTGGGGACAGGACCCAGGGCTGGGGGAGGGTGGAGAGGGCGGGTGAAGAGGGTGCTAAGCCCCTGCTCTGGGGGCTGCAGTGGAGCCTGCAGGTTTGGGGCGTGAACAGTGGCGTAGCCAGCTTATAAGAGGAGGGGGAGCAAACATAAAAAAGGCGCCCCCCCTTGGCTCCTCCTCTGGCCACACCCCCCTGGCTCCTCCCCTGGCTGCACGGCCCCCCCCCCCCCCCATGGCTCCTCCGGCCCTCCCGGCCCCCCCCCCGCCCCCCCCCCCCCTCGCTCCTCCGGCCGTGGCTGCCGGCCGCCATGCTGCGCCCCTCCGGCCGCGCCCGCTGCCCCCCCATGGCTGCCAGCCGCGCTGCGGGCTGCCAGCCTGCGCCCCCCTTCGCTCCTCCAGTCGCAGCTGCCAGCCACCAGCCTGCGGCCCCCCCTTGCTTCTCCGGCCACGGCTGCCGACCACGCTGCGGGCCGCATGCCGCGCCCCCCCTCGCTCCTCCGGCCACTTTTGGAAAGGCGGGGGAAGCGACTGCTTCCCCTGCACCCCGCTAGCTACACTACTGGGCGTGAACAGGCTGGAAAGTTTTCTCCCCCACCACTTGGGAGCTTAGCTGAGCGGCTTCCCTATGCCAGTGCTGTGTGGGGTTTTGACACATGCAGGGCTCAGCTCCTTCCGGCCAGCAACCTGGGTCAGAGGGTCTTGGGTTTTCCCAGGGCGCTGGCCCAGCCAGAGGCAGTGTGGGAAGGAAGGAGCCTGCATGCCAGGCTGTTGGTGAGCTGAGCGCTCTGACCAGGGGCTGGTTCTCCACACAGCACTGGGAGCGGGACACGCCCCACCGGGAGGGATATGGAGGAGCAGTGGGGCTGGAGGAGAGGCAAAGGGGCAAAGCAGGGAGAGGACAGCGAGAGGGGAAGCACGCAAAGGGCCGATGGGTGTGCAGCAGAGGTGACACATAATCGGCTGCTGCCTGGCGCCTATCCGCACTCACCAACCACTGCAGCTCACAGCCAGTGCCAGCCGGAAACAGGAAGGGGGGGGGGCAGGGCCCTGCTGGCTGAGAGCTGGCACGCAGCGGGGGCTGTGCTGACAGACCAGCAGGGGGAGCAGCCAGCCCCGCATACTGCATCTTCGCCCCGCCACCAGCCTTGCACACCAGCCTCCATTGCCGGCCACTGGACGCCTCCCACTCACTGCTGGTGGATGGACGGCTGGCAAGTAGGGATCTGGCCAGCACCAAGATCTGCCAGTACTGATATGTGGTCGGGGGGGGGAAGGGGGGAAGAAGAGAGAAATATGGGACAATTTGTCCGTTTTTAAGAAAAAGTCAGGATACCTACAGGAGGACTTAAATATGGGACTGTCCCTTTAAAAACGGGACATCTGGTCACCTTATCTTTGGAGAGATGGTTCCAGAAAACAAAAAAGTGAAGAAAAATTAAGGGTCAAGGCTTTTGGCCAAGTGATCTTCTCTTATCTTAGTAAATAGTCACAAATATAAGGAACAACTAATACAGTCAAATAGGTTCAGCCATTAGTAGCTGCTACAGAACTTGTATAAAACATTGCTTAATGGTTTTAACCATTCAAATTAAATATAATTCCAGAAGGGGAAAAAACAAAGAACAATGAAAATAAAGTTGATGTCACTTTAAGACTTTGGCTGGAATCCACAAGAACAAATCCAGACAACACCTCCAAACACTCACACTTAGCACAAGAAAAAAAAGAGAGAGGGGCTTAAAGTGCAGTAAATTAAGGCCAGATTTGTTGGCCTACCTCTGAATTTTCTTAAATTCAAACAGACACCTGAAGTGACTAGCAATTTGTTCCCAGATAATGTTAATTGTCCAGAGGCCCATCCATTGGATCAATACGTACTCACAGGTGCTTAGTTTGTACATCAGTTCCCTAGAAGATGAGTCATAACAATCCATAACATAAATCAAACTGTCAAGCATATTTTCCAAGTCTATATGGTAAAAATCCTGAGAGAGAAAACTGGCAAGCATTCATATTAAAAATGAATTTCTACACAAAATAATTCAACTTCATTCCTCTACCATAGCAAAAGCAATTTTCCATATTATGGAAAGCTTTCCCTCAAAAAAAAAAAAAATATTTGTAACAAAGTACCAAAAACATCTTCATAAAACAGTCTTACAGTAATACATCAGTAGTACACATTTTGCTATTCCACATAATATGCACATACACCCAAATTTCCCCATACTTCACAGTTAAGGTTAGGTAGCAAATCACTTTAGTATTATCATTATATTAATACTTCATTACTTTTAAAAGGAATACTATGGTACATTTACTATTGTTATGGGGGAAATAATACCGTAAAATTAAGGCTGAATACATATTTCAATTTATATCTATATTTTCAGCTGTTCTTCTTACACCTTAAAGGCTAAGATTTTCTAGGATTTGCCCAAGATGAAATAGTTTGAATAATAATTAATTGGCTGGTTTTGTGTATGCACAGAGAAAAAAATAATACGCTTTTCTATTAATAAAAGTTATATGACCTTGGTGGGATAAGTCTCATGACTGGAATACTAGTAGAGCGGGGTATAGTTTGTTCAGGAAGGACAGTCAGAGTAAAAAGGGAGGAGGTGTTGCATTACACATCAAGAATATAAACACTTGTTCAGAGGTCCAGAAGGAGGTAGGAGGCAGACCAGCTGAGTTTCTCTGCATAAAGATAAAAGGGGTAAAAAAACCAGGGCTGACATCTTGGTAGGGGTCTAATACAGAACACCAAATCCGGAAAAGGAGGTGGATGAGGCATTTCTAGAACAAACAACAAAAATATCCAGAACAGAAGACCTGGGAGTATGGGGGACTTCAACCAAGACATATGTTGGAAAAGTAATATGGCAAAACACAAAATTTTCAATAAGTTCATGGAATGTACTGGGGACAAAGTTTTTGTTCCAGAAAGGGAAGGAAGTAACCACAGGGACAGCCATTTTAGACTTGATTGTAACAAACCAGGAGGAATTGGTAGTGACTTTGAAGGTGGAAGGCAATTTGGGTGAAAGATCATGAAATGAGAGATTTCATGATTCGAAGGAAGGAGTGAGAGCAGCAAAATAAGGACAACGGACTTCAAAAGCGCAGACTAACAAATACAGAGAACTGGTAAGTAAGGACCCATGGGAAGAAAAATCTAAAGGAAAAAGGAGTTCAGGACAGCGGGCAGTTTCTCAAGGAGACAATATTAAAGGCACAACTGCAAACTATCTTAATACTAAGGAAAGACAGGAAGAATAGTGAGGCCAATATGTAGGGCCCTATCAATTTTATGTCTGGCAAAAACGTGTCACGGACCATGAAACTAGCCCTTCCCCATGAAATCTGATCTCCCCCTGCTGCTGGGAGTGCCCCAGCTGGGCCGGGGAAGAGTGCTTGTAGCTGCGAGTACATGCCTGGCTAGGGAGGGAGATCAGACCCACCTCAGAGTGCCTCCCCCTGCTGCAGGAAGCTCTGGGGCTGGGCAGCAGCCCTGGAAGTTCTTGCAGCTGGAGGAGGCTTGTGGAGGAGGGTCTGCTCTCCCTCTGCTGCTGGGAGTGCCTCAACTTGGGGGCTCCTAGCTGCGAGTCCCTGCAGGGCTGGGGAGGGACAGGACTCATCCCATCCTTCCCTTGCAGGGCACCTTGGGGGGAGAAGGAGATCAGACCCGCCTGCAGGTACCTTTTGGGTTGGGACCCCCACGGTTACAACATCCAACACTGTGAAATTTCACATGTAAACATCTAAAAACATGAAATTGACCAATTAAAAAACCCTCTGGCCATGAAATTGGTCAAAATGGACTGTGAATTTGGTAGGGCTCAACCAGCATGGTTCCCTCAGGCGCTCTTTAATGACCCGAAAATCAAAAAGGAATCCTATAAAACAGAAACATGGACAAATTGCTAAGCAGTACAAAAGAACAACATAAGCATGTAGGAACAAAATCAGAAAGGCTAAACCTAGCAAGGAACATTAAAGGCAATAAAAAGGAGGGTTTTTAAATAGATTAAGAGCAAGAGAAAGAAAAAGGAAAGCATAGGACCTCTGCTTATTGGGAAAGAGGAGCTAATAAATGATGACATCAAGGAAGCTGAGGTGTTTAATGCCTATTTTGCTTCAGTCTTCACTAACAACGTTAATGGTGACCAGACACTCACCACAATTAAAATTAACAACAAGGGGGAAGGAATGCAAGCCAAAATAGAGAAAGAAAAGGTACAAGAATATTTTCATAAGTTAGATGTAATCAGGTCAGCAGGGTTTAATGACATTTATCCTAGAGTACTTAAGGAACTAGCTGAAGCAGTCTCAGAACCATTAGCAATTTTCTTTGCGAACTCCTGGAGTACGGGTGAGATCTCAGTGCAAAGGAGAAGGGCAAACATAGTACCTATCTTTAAAAAGGTGAACAAAGAGGACCCAAAGAATCAGAGGCCAGTCAGCCCTAACATCAATATCTAAAAAGACACAGGAACAAATTATTAAACAATCAATTTGTAAGCACCTAGAGGATAATAGGGTCATAAGGCATAACCAGCATGGTTACTGGCCTAGTAGATGGTGGGGAAGCAGTAGATGTGATATATCTTGATTTTAGTAAAGGCTTTTGATGAAGTCCCACATGCCATTCTCAGAAGCAAACTCAGGAAATGTGCTCTAGATGGAATTACTACAAAGGTAAGTGCACAGATGGTTGAAAGACCTTGCTCAAAAAGTAGTTATCAAGGATTCCCTTTTAAACTGGGGAGATTTATCAAGCAGGGTCCCACAGATTTGTCCTCAGTCCAGTACTACACAATATTTACATTAATGACTTACATAATGGAGTGGAGAGTATGCTTATAAAATTTGCAGATGACACCAAGCTGGGAGGGTTGCTGACACTTTTGAGCAGGGCTGTCCCTAGCTATTCTAGAATCATAGAATATCAGGGTTGGAAGGGACCTCAGGAGGTCATCTAGTCCAACCCCCTGCTCAAAGCAGGACCAATTCCCAACTAAATCATCCCAGCCAGCGCTTTGTCAAGCCGGGCCTTAAAAACCTCCAAGGAAGGAGACTCTACCACCTCCCTAGGTAACGCATTCCAGTGCTTCACCACCCTCCTAGTGAAATAGTGTTTCCTAATATCCAACCTAGACCTCCCCCACTGCAACTTGAGACCATTGCTCCTTGTTCTGTCATCTACCACCACTGAGAACAGCTGAGCTACATCCTCTCTGGAACTCCCCCTCAGGTAGTTGAAAGCAGCTATCAAATCCCCCCCTCATTCTTCTCTTCTGGAGACTAAACAATCCCAGTTCCCTCAGCCTCTCCTCATAAGTCATGTGCTCCAGACCCCTAATCATTTTTGTTGCCCTCCGCTGGACTCTTTCCAATTTTTCCACATCCTTCTTGTAGTGTGGGGCCCAAAACTGGACACAGTACTCCAGATGAGGCCTCACCAATGTCGAATAAAGGGGAACGATCACGTTCCTCGATCTGCTGGCAATGCCCCTACTTATACAGCCCAAAATGCTGTTAGCCTTCTTGGCAACAAGAGCACACTGTTGACTCATATCCAGCTTCTCGTCCACTGTGACCCTTAGGTCCTTTTCTGCAGAACTGCTACCTAGCCATTTGGTCCCTAGTCTGTAGCAGTGCATGGGATTCTTCCGTCCTAAGTGCAGGACTCTGCACTTGACCTTGTTGAACCTCATCAGGTTTTTTTTTGGCCCAATCCTCTAATTTGTCTAGGTCCCTCTGTATCCGATCCCTACCCTCTAGTGTATCTACCACTCCTCCCAGTTTAGTGTCATCTGCAAACTTGCTGAGAGTGCAGTCCACACCATCCTCCAGATCATTAATAAAGATATTAAACAAAACCGGCCCCAGGACCGACCCTTGGGGCACTCCGCTTGAAACCAGCTGCCAGCTAGACATGGAGCCATTGATCACTACCCGTTGAGCCCGACGATCTAGCCAGCTTTCTATCCACCTTACAGTCCATTCATCCAGCCCATACTTCTTTAACTTGCCGGCAAGAATACTGTGGGAGACCGTATCAAAAGCTTTGCTAAAGTCAAGGAATAACACATCCACTGCTTTCCCCTCATCCACAGAGCCAGTTATCTCATCATAGAAGGCAATTAGGTTAGTCAGGCACGACTTCCCCTTGGTGAATCCATGCTGACTGTTCCTGATCGCTTTCCTCTCCTCTAAGTGTTTCATAATTGATTCCTTGAGGACCTGCTCCATGATTTTTCCAGGGACTGAGGTGAGGTGGGGCCCTATGCAGCCCCTCCCCCCGCAGGGTGGGGGAGGAGGAAGGCCTCCATGGGGGGAGGGGGCAGGGCTGGCCCCAGGCCTCCGTGGGGTGGGGCGGGGCTGGCTTGGGGGACGGGGGGACCACCCACCAGCACTTACTGGCGGCGCGGCTGGGGCGCTGCACTTCCTGCTGCCAGTGAATGCAGGCCCAGCCCTGCTGCAGTCCTCAGAGGAGTGGGGGGCAGGGGCCATGGGAAAGAGGTAGAGCAGGGGCTGGAGCAGCACGCAGCTGCGCAGGGCACCAGGAAATTTCCTGGTGCCCTATGCAGCTGCGTACTTTGCGTATGGGTAAGGATGGTCCTACTTTTGAAGACAGGATTAGAATTCAAAATGACCTTGACAAATTGGAGAATTGGTCTGAATTCAACAAGATGAAATAAAATAAAGACAAGTGCAACATCCTACACTTAAGAAAAAAAATCAAATGCACAGCTACAAAATGGGGAAAAACTGGCTAAGTGATAGTACTGCTGAAGAGGATCTGGGGGTTATAGTAGATCACAAATTGAACATGGATCAACAATGAGATCAGTTGCAAGAAAGACTAAAATAGTGGGGTGTATTAACAGGAGGGTCATATGTAATTGTCCCACTCTACCCGGCACTGGTGAGGCCTCAGGTGGGGAACTGTGTCCAGTTCTGGGTGACACACTTTAAGAAAGACATGGACAAATTGGAGAGTGTCCAGAGGAGACCAACAAAAATGATAAAGGGTTTAGAAAATCTGACCTATGAAGAAAGATTAAAAAACTGGGCATATTTAGTCTTGAGAAAAGAAGACTGAAGGGAGACATGGTAACAATCTTCAAAATATGCTAAGGGCTGTTATAAAGAGAAGATTGATCAATTGTTCTCCATGTCCACAGAAGTTAGGACAAGTAGTAATGGGCTTAATCTGCAGTAAGGGTGATTTAAGTTACATATTAGGAAAAACTTTCTAATCTGGTAGTTAAGCTCTAGAATACGCTTCCAATGGAAGTTGTGGGATCTCTATCACTAGAAGTTTTAAAAACAGGTTGGACAAACACCTGTCATGGGTGGTCTAGGTTTACCTGGTCCTGCCACAGTGCAGGGGGCTGGACTTGACTTCAAGATCTCCTCCAGCCCTACATTCTATGATCCTATATGGTCAGAATTAGCCTTTCAAGCAACAGTTCACATCACTCTTAGTGGTAGATCATGAGGTAAATATAGATCATGTGTGTGCATTAGAGAGAGAAAAAAAATGAATCAAGCTCTACTTTTGCAACCAGGTTACTTTTAAATAAAAAAATTAATCCAACAGAATACCTCTGTAACAAACAAAGATTTCTACTGTGCCCTTTTTATATTTATTGACCTTATGCACTCAACACTTTGTATTGCCTATGTATAATTAATCCATTACAAACATATGCAAAGGAGTGTGATTAATCTTATTCAAAATTAATATACTATCCCACAAGATTCATATTATTTGTTTTATGACCAAAAGTCAGTTTACGAATTAACATTTTCAGTATAATTAAGGAAGGTAAAATGAGTAAGGGTTTCTACTATAAGGATTTTTAAAATGTTTTGAAATCCAACCAACGTATTTTCAATGATATTCAGGTATATATAGAACAACCATGAAACCATTCTACTTACCAACGAGTCTTATTACATTCAGTGTAGTGTTTGTTAGGATGGGTGCATTCACCTTGTTGAGATTATAATCTGATCGCTTCCTGCTCCTCAGGGTTTCTCGAGAAACACTTAATTAAAAAAAAGTCAATTACCCATGTATGTCTAACAGTGTACAAATGTAACTGTAAAAAAAGTATGACCTTGTACAATATGCATTTCAGGTCTAGCCATGTGCTTTATTTATGCCAATATATAACTGGATTAGGGCATGTAGACATGTTTAGAAAGAGACTTAGTCTAGTTTTCTGAACACAGGACTAGAGACAGGAACTCTTGATTTCTAGCGCTATCTGATTCTCGCATCACTTGTAAAATGGAGAAGATGAGAATTAAACAGTTCAAGATGAAAAGCACTATAAGTAAGTGGGAAGAATCAAGTGAAGATGATGAAAGCACTCAAATTCAAACAGCCCCGCATCTGCCATGCCTCAAAATTATATATGTCACTCCTGGAAAATGCGTTAAGAATTTCACAACCAATATGCATTTAGATGTATATGCAGCTACTTAGTTCGATTCCCCTTAAGTAACCTGTTGCCTTTGTTTTTACATATGCTTAATTTCAAGGATTATATAGGAATATATCTTTTTTGTAAAACTGCACTAAGAATATTTTAATTTTACCTGAATGACAGTATTCTACTTTCCCTACAAGCCTACTGAAAAATAATACCTTTTTGTTTTAGTGAGTCTGAATTAATTTCTATCTTGGTACAGTGCCAGGGGAAGGGACAAATTAGTAATCTGTTTTCTTTTAGATGATACAGAGTTGGCACAATAAAAACAGTAAGCGATACTAAAGTGTTTGAAATTATAAATGGATACATTTGATCTATGGAAGCATTTCACGGAATACATACATAGGAATTCTACAGCACTTAAAAGTTGACTGGTTTGGTCCAAAATTGAAACAGAGCATCCAACGTTGCAGCCATCTATCTTTGCACAATTACCATTGACTTGAACAAGAGTTACCTCCATGGAAAACTGTAGGATCAAGCCCTCAATTAATGTATAATGCTCTATTAATCAATACTTCTCTTCTCTTTATGAGAATCTTTATCTTCTAACACGGCTGCTACTCTGAAACCTATCCATTCACTGTTTCTTTCTCAGATAATACTGAGAGACAAGGTGAGAGAGGCAATATGTTTTACTGGACCAATTTCCATTGATGAGAGAGACACAAGCTTTCGCACTACACAGGACTCTTCTTCAGGTCTGGGAAAATGTACTCACAGTGTCACAGCTAAATACACAGTCGAACAGATATGTTAGCATAAGTAATTAACACATATTATAAGGGACCATTCAAGTTGAAGTGGCCCATTAACACCCCTGCAGTTGTAGGACAAACAGGAGAATTAGTGGGTTATAGATCTCTCTCTTTTTCAGATCTGTGTGTGTTCTGGAGCAGGAGATGAAAGTGAAAAGTAATCAGAACTCTGGTGGAAGTGGAATGTGTCCTTTTTAAGACAATCTCTAAGCTGCTGATAGCTTTGGATCCAAAGGCAAGCCAAGAAAGCCTCTGTGTGAATGCAAATTACCTAGCTGATGGGGGAAGGAGGAAACTACCCATAAGTAGCAGCACAAAGAACCCGTAAATAATAAATACATATGGTCAGCAAACAAGCTATTAGAAGACTCAGATTATGGCCCTCCAGGAAAGGGAGGTGAAAAAAACAAGTCAAGCCTGAAAATAAGGGGGACAGGTTAACCCTAAGGGAGGGGTGGGTGTGTGTACACACAAAGCTGAAATCTAAAGCTGTCTCTCGGCTATTACCTGAGAATAAACTTAAAGCTTGGTACAGCAAAAAAAACTATTGCAAACCTGGTCTGTTGTACAAGAGGGGAAACTGAGGCACACCACCTCATAAATTTCATAAATGACCAGTGAGTGGGGTAGTTCACTAGCCTGACTATAGAACAAAATAAGGAGAGCCTGGAGGTAATTCTTCTGTTTTTCCTGCAATTAGCAAGGAAATTTGTAAAAGGAATTGGTATTATTATTAAGCAATAATCTGTCCCCACCAGGGGGGTGAAAATTGTTTTTTGTTTTGTTTTTCAGACACCCTACAAGCATGCTGGCACCAGCGAAAGAATAACCCAGAATACCATGAATCTATGTTTTGTGTTGTTTGTCTGTGGTGTTTGTATTGTTGCTAGAATAACGTAGGTGGGGGATGGCTTCAAAAGGCTGACCTGGGGGGCAGATGTGTACGGGAATGCAAAATGCTCAACTAGGAGGCCATCACCTGTGTAATAGCTAACCATGGTGCCTGGAAACAGAACGGCAACTAAGGTGGGCCCCACAAGCCCTATAGGAATAATGAGAAGGGGAGGAACTCCCTGAGAATCAATAAAGGGGTGTGTAAAATGGTGTAAATCCAGAAAAAATGTTTAAATGTGCCAGTCTCCTATGACTATGGAGGAGCAGGATCAATGGCCTATTGCAAAGGGGTGGACGATTGGGTGTAATGTGTATAAGGTGTTTTGCTAAAAATGTACATATTACTGGGGGCACAATTATACCAGCCTCTAACCAAACTACATACATCTACACGCTGCTATCTGAACTTTGGCGCACAAATGAATCTGTAAATCTTATTGCTGTAAATAATCAAACCGGGGCAAACTGCCGGATCCTATACCAAGTGGTTAAGTTGGTTTAAACAATAACCCATTTCTCTGTGGACATTCAATGGACTTATGATGTGAACAAAAGCATGCAAAACCTGCAGGGGCAGCTTGTTGCAACTGCCAGCAAATGAACACATTAAAATCTTAACTCTGTCAAAGGAGGAAAGGCAGTGTTTTGGTGGTGGCTCAAATGTTGAACCATACTGCAGTGGTCAGGACTCGGTGTTGCTGTGAATTGTGTATTGTTAACTGTACCTGTGTTATGTTGCATATGAAAATAACCCATAAGTAATGTAGTAAACCCTCCCCACCTCGCAGTGTACTAAACAACCCGGACCCAACCTTCTCGGGCCCACTATAATGGAAAGTCTGGAACACTAATTAAAATAGGTGTGGTATGCCCAAGAGAAGGTGCAGGGCACTATATTACACAAGGGGTAGTGGGACAAATGAAATATTGACACCTTCCACCTTGATGCCTGGGCCTATCAGGAAATGTGTCGCCATATGTCCTATGCTTTTCCAGGGATACCTGGGCAGGAGGATCCCAAAAGAAAGAAAAAAGGGGGGTGGAGTGTCAGGATATAGATATTCAAGCCTGTTTGGCCTATAAGATATTCAAGCCTGTCTGGCCTATACTTTAAGAATTTAGGTGTATTCTTATCACTTAGCTAGTTATAGAAGTATAAACAAATCAAAATCATTGTCTATCTGTGTCTCTCACTGTGACAGTCTGAGGCCCTGTTTAGTCAAATTAAAATAAGGCAATCTGGGGCTGTTAGGAAGGTGATCCAATCTCTCACCTCCAGATAAAGGGAAGAGCCTAGAACATGTAAAAGGAAATTTAGTGTGATAGTTTTCTGTCTGGTAAGAACTCACTTATCAATAGACACAGCTGGAAAACCCTTATGTCTGTATAGATGTAGTTGTAAAATCCTCACTTCTGTATTGTTTTGTATGTTTATTTGCATGGTCTCTGTCTGGTTCTGGAATTGTTTCTGTCTGCTGTATAATTAATTTTGCTTGGTGTAAACCAATTAAAGTGGTGGAATATAATTGGTTAAATAATCATGTTACAGTATGTTAGGATTGGTTAGTTAAATTTCAGTAAAATAATTGGTTAAGGTATAGCTAAGCAGAACTCAAGTTTTACTATATAGTCTGCAGTCAATCAGGAAGTAAGGGGGGGGGGGAAATGGGAACAGGGAATGGGGTGGGGAAATTGGAATCATGTTTTGCTAAGGGGGAATGGGAACAGGAATGGCTCTCAGTCAGAACTGGGAAGGGGGACACTGAGAAAGGAAACTGGAATCATGCTTGCTAAAAGTTCACCCCAATAAACATTGAATTGTTTGCGCCTTTGAACTTGGGGTATTGTTGCTCTCTGTTCATGCAAAAAGGACCAGGGAAGTGAAAGGGTTAAGAAATAAGCCCCCTAACAGTAGATAACAGATTTCTTTATATGTTTTGGGTGGTTAGTGCATATATGAAGGTAGGTGTGGTGATCCGTGGGTTTCTTGTATATGGTTGTCTGTAGGGTTCCAATGCTGAAGCTGATTGTGGTGTCCAAGAAGTTGATGCTGGTGTGGGAGTGTTCCAGAGAGAGTTTAATGGATAGGTGGTGGTGGCTGTTGCAGTTGTGCTGGGACTCTATTAAATAAAACCCCCTTTGACTGCACAACCCTAGTTGTCACCTACCATCCCACAATGGAACCCATAAGGGGTATCATCAAACAATTACAACCCATACTTATTAGTGACCCCATCCCAAAAGAAATATTTCCGGAATCCCTTCTTCTGGCCTTCAAACAACCTTTCATCCTCTCCGATGTCATCATCAGAAGCAAGCTCCCCACAGACCGAGACACACCAACTCAGAGAGGCATCAGACCTTGCCAGAACAGATACAAAACCTGCAGACATATCTCCATTGCTACAATGATCAAAACCCTCCACAATACACCTTTCAAGATCCCTGAGTCCTACACATGCCTGTCATAACATACGGTCTACCTCATCCAATGCAGTACATGCCCGATGTGGGTGAAACCAGACAATCACTATGCTCTCAAATGAACACACAGGAAAGTGATAAAAGACAAAAACACTGTATCACTTATGGGTGAACACTTCACAAAGCGACCACTCTATATCTAACACTCATCCTCAAAGGAACCCTGCACAACACTTTCAAAAGACAAGCCTTAAACTTAAATTCATAACTTTTCTAGACACAAACTCGATCTTAATAAAGACACTGGATTTATGGCTTATTACAACAATCTGTAACCCACTAATTCCCCCTTTTTATCCTATGACTACAGGGTTATAACAGGCCACTTTACCTTGATGGTCCCTTAATATGTGCTAACTACTTATGCTAAACTCTCTGTTCAACCTTATATTTAGCTGTGACATTGAGTACCTTTCCCAGACCTGAGGAAGAGCTCTGTGTAGCTCAAAATCTTGTGTCTCTCACCAACAGAAGTTGATCCAATAAAAGATATTACCTCACCCACCTTGTCTCTCTACTATCCTGGGTCCAACATGGCTACAACAATACTACATACGTCAGATAATGCTGCACAGCTTACGGCTTCTCTTTATTTTGGAGAGCTATGTTCCATACCGTTCAAATTGTGCCTGCAGTATTAGAGATTATTTGACAGCTAAGTATTTGGTTCTATGAAAATCTTAATAGAAAGGAAAGTTTAAAAAGCATAGAGCAAGAGATACAAAAGGGCAAATAATTGTATGTTTACCTTTTTACAGGGGCATCTCCTGTCTGCTCATCCACATAATCTCTTTTCAGCTCCTCAGGAACATCACTGTCACTGTCATACTCTTGATAGGCACTCTTCTCCTGTTCATCAGATTCATACTATTAAAGAAACAAAATAACAGCTTTCACCTTTTTTTTTTTTTTTTTTAAAAGAATATCCCTGAACATCCATTTTAAAAAAATGAGCAGTGCTTTGTGACTTCTTTGCTTTTAGTTCTTCCACAATGCAACAGTGTTATTTGTACCTTGACTGAGTTTTCTGTATCCGGCGTATGATTAAAAATTGTCTACCCAGCTCATTAATAATACAGGAGAACTTTGACAATGGACAAAAACACATAAAATCTTTAGCTAGATTTTAAAACATGCTTCTATTCCAGATGTCCTGTAAATATTTTAATCACTTTTTCCTCCTTGCCTCAATATTACCTATGTTATTCAGATATTTGACATCATTTATTATTGCTTTTTTAGTCAATAATATGCTGCATAGTTTATATAAAATCTAAATTGGTCAACATATTGGCAATAGAAAAGGCGGTGTAAAACCACTAGACTGAGTAAGAAAGTACCAAAACAGTAGGTGATTATGAAAACTTTTGGTTATTTTGTGTATCCCCTTTTAAAAAGTAATCTTTTCCATGATGTGCATATGTTTTATAGACATTTTGAAAATATTAACAAAATATTTAAGCGTTTTTAAAATCAGTTCTAGTACATTCAACAGGACACTTCCACTGGAGTATTTTTCAGTTGGTTGGACTGGTACGTAGTGATGCTACACAGAGCCACTTTGACTTTGCACAATTGTTACAAAAACTTGATTCTTGCAGAACCACTGACATTTATCTGAATATTTCTCAGGATTACAATACAGTATCATGCATTTTTTTCTTCTAAAACTTTAAATGCATGTGAAGCAGATTCTTCAAATCTGTGTACATCAAATCCATGAAAGTAATTAACATACATGACACACAGTATACAAGGACAGTGATCCTATAACTTATTTTAACAGATACACCTTAGATAGCCCCAGATATTGTGTTCTCAAACCTGCCTAGGGAGGTTGTGGAATCTCCATCTCTGGAGATATTTAAGAGTAGGTTAGATAAATGTCTATCAGGGATGGTCTAGACCAGGGGTCACAAACACACGGCCTGCGGGCTGCATGTGGCCCATGGGGCTATTTCCTGCAGCCGGACAAGCTGCCCGTGCCCACCCCCTCCCCCCCCGGTCTACCTCCAGGCCAGGGGTGAGCAAACTACGGCCTGCAGGATTGCCCCCCTCGAGCCCCGTGCCGCTCCCTGAAGCGGCTGGAGTCAAGTCCCTGCGGCCGGGGGGGAGCAGAGGGCTCCGTGTGTTGCCCTGGCTTCCAGGCACTGCTCCCCCGCAGCTCCCATTGGCCGGGAACGGGGAACCGCAGCCAATGGGAGCTTCGGGGGAGGTACCTGGAGGAGCGGCAAGCAGCACGCGGAACTCTGCGTACCCCCTCATACACAATCCTGCCTAACCTAAGTACACAAAAAGATATCTCCTCCATTGTATTAAAATGAACTTTGTTAGAGGTTGTGGGGTTCCTTTGGATATCAAAAGCCACTCACTTTTGTCATTGCCAAATATTAATTCACAATTTCTTACTTTTTTTTTTTTAAACTTGGGTGGTTGTTAGTAACCTAAAATCCACACCTAGGCACCTATAACAAATGGCTTGCTTTTTAGAAAGGTTCAGAGCACTCACAGGACATACTGATTTCAAAGGAAGCTATGGATGACACATATTAAGGTGATAACTATGGATGTAGATGCCTAATTTCAGGTACCCAAGTTTGAAAACGTTGGCCACGCTGACTACTGTGTAGTTAAACAGAAATCTTCTTATTAAAAAATTCAGCAAACTGTTACCGCACTACAGATCATTTGACATAAATCTTTAGACTGGTTATACTCCCCACAGACTGCTTTTACATTTTAGAAAACAGCAAACAAATTTGTGAAATGAAAGTGCAAAAACTGCCCGAAATAATTACAAACCTAAGTGCTAAAAAGTGTGCCTTAAAAAAAGACAGGTGCAGAAACTGCAACATAACAAGACTGAATGGATCTCCCTCCCCCACAGAGAGATATTTTCCCTTTGCCTGAACCAATGTTTTTTTCTTTAGAGCTGTATTATACAAGATAAATCCTGATCTTTTTAAAGTCTCAGCTCTGTCAGCTCTTTGGAGAACTTTGTGGGGAACGGAGGAAGACTAGTCAAGTGGATATGGTACTGGACTGGGCCTTAGGGAGGGAAAAAAAACAAAAAAACCTTTTACTGATCTGTTCAGTTCCTGTTGTTCTTTAAGTGACTGCACATGTCCATTCCACTTCAAGGAGTGCATAGCCAGTGCTCCAGAGTTGGAGATTTTTCCTTTGGTGGTACCCATCGGGGCAGCGTGTGCACCCTCAGTCACCTCATACTGCTGCACAATGGTATAAAAAGGGCAGAGCCTCCCCAGACCCCCCTCCCTCGCAATTATCTTCCTCTCTGTGAATAGTTCATTTAGTGGTATTCGTTAGTGTTAGATTAGCATACGTATTTTTTGTTATTTTTCCTGCAGAGTTCGTTCCCTCTTAGTCACAGGGTACTCCACCCAGTATGGAGGTATCTCTTAGTGTCTGGGTTTTAAGCCTTGTGCCAGCTGCAAGAAATCTGTGCCCATGAGTGACCCTCATTCCACCTGCTTGAAGTGCCTAAGTGAGGCTCACATTCAAGACCACTGCCAGATTTGCAGGGACTTCAAACCCTGACCCAAAAAGGACAGAATGAGACTGCAGCAAATTCTCATGGAGGCCCCCCTGCATATCCACCTTCTGAACCTTCCCATTCCCGGCAGGCACTGAGTACTTTGGCATGGGTGAGGAGCATCCCTCCGGACATTGCTTCTGGAAGTCAACACGAATCCCCTCCTCCGGTACTGAGAAAGCAGCACAGAAGATCAGACCTCCATTCACCAAAGATTGATGTCCCTGGAGTCAGCCACCGGTAAACAATTAGGACAAGGTAGAGCGTCATCTGGGAAGATGACCACGGGTCATCCACTCCAGCAATGGTGCCTGGGCCATTGAGACCAACTCTCACTGTTATGCTGATTCCTTTGGTGCAACAGCAGCAGCACCATGAAAATCTCTTGGTACCAACACTGCCGGCGGTGTACGCAGCAGCACAGGACCTACTCTGCCTCCTGGAGAGCCTCTTCAGCCCCCTCTCAGTTCTTTCTTACCAGACACACACTGATATAAAACAGAAAGAGGGCAGGTCATGGAATGGACACGTGCAACACATCTTGAAGAAAAAACAGTTACCTACCTTTCATAACTGTTGTTCTTAGAGTGCTTGCACATGTCGATTCCATTCTAGGTGACTCGCAAGCAGTATCAATGGAGGTGGGCTCGGAGTTCACTGTCGTGTAGCTTGTAGTATAGCTCTGCCAAAGTCAGCGTCGTCTCGCGACAGCTGAGTCAGTGCGCAGTGCGACGCGAATGTATGGACGGACGACCAGGTGGCAGCCCGACAGATCTCTTGGATCGGCATCTGCACCAGGAAGGCCGCAGAAGATGCCTGCGCTCTAGTGGAATGAGCTGTCACAATCGCTGACAAGGGCATTTTTGCCAGCTTGTAGCAGTGGCAGATGCACGCAGTGATCCAACACAAAATTCTCTGGGCTGACACCAGGTAGCCCGTCATCCTGTCTGCGATAGCAACAAACAACTGCGCTGACTTGCGGAACGGCCGCATTCTATCGATGTAGAAGACCAGCGCCCATCTGACGTTTAGCGTATGCAACCTGCACTCCTCATCTGATGTGTGAGGCTTCAGACAGAGGACCAGTAAGTAAATGTCCTGCTCCGTGTGGAACTGGGAAACAACCTTGAGGCCTCCTCAGGATGAATGCGCTTGTCCAAGGTCCAACATGCGAAGTGCTTCCACTTGACTACATAGGTAGCCCTGGTGGAAGGTTTCCTGCTGCCCAGCAGGACCTGTTGGGCCACTGCAGAGCACTCCCACTTGTCTGTGCTTAGCCACAGAGAAGCCATGCCGTCAGGTGCAGCAGATTGCTGTGGTTCTGGGATAGCAGATCCAGACAGAGAGGTAACTGCAGTGGGTCGGCTACCGAAAGACTCAGCAGCATGCCAAACTAGTGCTGGCAAGGCCATGCCAGGGCAATGAGAATGACCCAGGCTCTGTTTTACTTCACTTTTAGCAGGACTCTGTGGATAAGCGGCACTGGCGGAAAGGCGTACATCAGTGCTTGGAAGGCGTACGACAGGGAACACTTGTCCCCGCCCTATAGGGAGCAGAACACGTGGCACTTCCTGTTCTGCCTGGACGCAAACGGGTCCACCTGGGGATTCCTCCACCATCGGAAGATCAGGTTGACCACCTCCAGATGCAGGGACCACTTGTGGTGAGAGGAGAAGGTCCTGCTGAGGTGATCTGCCAGGACATCCCTGGTTCCAGGTAAGTGAGCGGTCAGCAGATGGATGGCATTGTGCTCACAAAGTTCCCAGAGGCTGAGCGCCTCTTGACACAGGGCCGAGGACCTGGCGCCGCTCTTCCTGTTGATGTAATACATCGTGGCTGTGTTGTCCGTGAGGACCTGCACCACCTTGCCTTTCAGGTGTGGCAAAAATGCCTGACAGGCCAGGTGCACCGCCTTGAGCTCCCTGACGTTGATATAAAGAGCTAAGACGTGCTGCATCCAGCAACCTTGAGTGCTGAGCTCGCCCAGCCTGGCTCCTCAGCCCAGATCTGATGTGTCCGAGAGCAGAGTAAGTGATGGTGATGGGGACACAAAGGGAACTCCCTGCAGCACTGACTTGGGGTCTAGCCACTAGTTCAAGGACGAGAGGATGCAGTCCGGCACTGGGACTGCTCGGTCTAGGGGGTGCCTGCTGGGAACGTAGACTGTTGCTAGCCACATTTGCAGGGATCACAGATGAAGCCGGGAGTGCCTGACCACGTATGTGCATGCTGCCATGTGACACATCAGCTGCAGCCAAGTGCGGGCCGTAGTGATCAAATGTCTCCTCACATGGGCACTGAGATCCGCCAAGGCCTGAAAGCGTGCTTCCGGAAGGAAGGCCCTGGCTCGTGTGGAATCGAGAACTGCTCAGATAAACTCTATGCGCTGGGCTGGCATTAAAATGGACTTTTCTGTGTTTATTAACAGGCTCAATTGGTTGAAGGCGGAGCGTACCAGATCGAGGGTTCTCTGCACCTATCCCAGAGTCCTGCCCTTGATGAGCCAGTCGTCGAGGTACGGAAAGATCTGGAGCCCACGACGTCTGAGGTAAGCTGCTACTGGCGCCACGCATTTCATGAACACCCTGGGGGCCGAAGACAGGCCAAAGGGTAGCGCCATGAACTGGAAATGGCACTCTGCCACTATGAAACCCAGGACAGACGGTTCCTAGGAATATGGAAACATGGAAGTAAGCATCCTTTAAGTCGAGAGCGGCTTACCAGTCCCCCGGATCCAGGGAGGGGATAATGGAGACCCTGTGGAACTTCAACTTCTTGAGAGACTTGTTGAGGCTGTGCAGGTCCAGGATGGGTCTGAGGCCGCACTTTGGCCTTCAGGATTAGGAAGTATCGGAAGTAGAATCCTCTTCCTTCCATGTCCCGAGGAACTGCCTCCACAGCCTCCAACTGCAGGAGCTTGTCGACCTCCTGAACCAGGAGTTACTTGTGAGAGGGGTCCCTGAAGAGGGACAGGCAAGCAGGGGGGGAGAAGGGGTATCCACAAACTGCAGGGTATAGCCCCGAGCTACTATGTACAGGACCCGGTAGTCCGAGAACCCCTGACCAAGCAGAGCTGTAGGGAGAAAGACGGTTGAGGAAATGACGGGCAGGATCTGGCCAGCTGACTGCGACATCGGTCTGGAGCGCACCATCAAAACAATCGCTTTTGGGCCCCTGGGTACTTAGCGGGTCCGGGATGGGCTGGTGAGTGAGAGGAGGAAGCGCGGCGATGGCTAAACCCGGTGTCCCTTCTCTTTGCAGATCCCTGCCAGGCTCACCAAGGCCTCGACAGTGGAGGAGGCCGGAATGGCTTTCTAGCAGACTGCTGCGTATACATGCCCAATGAGCGAAGGGTAGCCTTAGTGTCCTTCTACCCGTGTAGCCTGCCATCCATTTGATCAGAGAAGAGCCCAACTCTGTCAAAGGGGAGGTCCTGAATTGAGGCCTGCATCTCCTGGGAAAGACCGCCGTTTGGAGCCAGGAGCTGCATCGCATAACCACGCCGATGTGACCACCCTTGCTGCCGAGTCCGCTGTGTCCCATGCCATTTGCAGGGAGCATCTGGCTGCCGCGGTCCCTTCCTCCATCAGGGTACCAAACTCCTGAGCCTGACCCCAAGGAAGGGAGTCCTGGAACTTCTGGAGACTGTCCCAGAGGTTAAAATTGTATCAGCCCAGCAGGGCCTGATGGTTTGCCACCCGGAATTGTAAACTAGCTGTTGAATAAATTTTTCTGGCAAATAAATCAAGTTTTTTGGCTTCTTTGTTCTTGGGGGTAGAGGCGGACCATTTACCGTTTGCTTGTCCTTCTCGTTGGCCGCTGACGCCACTAGCGAGCCCGGGGGAGGGTGGGTATACAAGTACTCGAAACCTATGACTGGCACAAAGTACTTTTTCCTCGGCCTGTTTTGAGGTGGGTGGGATAGAGGATGGGGTCTGCCACAGAGCCTTAGCAATCTTGAGGACCCCATGTATCAGTAGGGTGATCCAGGCAGGCATGGAGGCCAAGGGGACATTGAAAAGGGTGTCCCCCTCCTGCTCCACCATCTCCTGCACTTTCAGCCCCAAGTTCTCGGCCACCCACCTGAGAAGGGCTTGGTGTTCTTTAAAGTCATCCAGGAGGCTGGCCCTGGAAGGTCCCACAACCGCCTCATCTGGGGAAGAGGTGGACGCCCTGGCCACCAGTGGAGGCACTGAAGGCTCAGCAGACACTGGAGATGGAGGTTTGGAGGTGGGCACTGGATCCTCCACCCCGACCTCAGAGCGAGCCTCCGGTACCAGGCCTGGTGCCGGTGGGGCTGTCAATCTTCGCTCTGACGCGTCTACAGAAACACACTGCAAAGGGGGCATCATCATCACCAGAACGCCCCATGCTCACCAATATGGCCACTGTGTTGGCCACTGGCCTTGCTGCCACTGCAGTGCCATGGACAGCAGAGCAGTTTCCGGTGCCCAATCCTGTCGCGGAAACCGGGACGATGGGCTGAACTGGGCCTCCGTGCCAGAGGAACCACTCTCTGGCGAACAGGGAGGAGCCATTGATGCCTGGGTCTGCTGGCTGGTCGTGGCTACTGGTGAGCACTGACTAGGCATAAGCAACCGGTGGCTATACTGGGGAGAACGGTCCCAGTGCCAGGGAGATCGGTGCTACGGAGAGCAGTAACATGAGGGGGAGCAGTGCCATGGTGCCGGCGACCGAGACCGATGTCTAGATGCGGATTGGTGAGAGGGCAAACAGCATCGGTCATAATATGGGGAGTGTTGACCCCGCACTGGGGAATAACGTCTTGGCATGCAGGAGAAGAGTTTGGGCGACCGGTGGTGCGGTTGCAACCTGCCACGGATTGCTTGTCCGGCAACCGATGGTACTCCCCCAACCCTGGAGGGGTCTTAACGGCTGGCTTGTCCTCTCAGGGAGCCTTAGCCTGGTCCTGCGGCACCGGAGACGTCATAGGAGCAGGTGCAGACCTGTGCTCTCTGTGCGCCTGGGCTTGGGATGATGACAGTGCAGGCAGGGTGGTGGGTCCCATACCACTCACCAGAGTCAGCAATGGACCTTTAAGATGGCTAAGAGCTCAGTGTGAAGTCCCCACTGGGACCTTAACTATCAGCTAACTATGCACTTAACTACTTAACACTAACTAGAATTGAATAAAGGCCTGAAGTCCAATGGAAGAGACCGCTAGCTCTTGACAAGCAAGAGAGGCGCTCCGACTGACCACCACAGGCGGGAAGAAGGAACAGAGGGCGTGGGCTGGCAGTGCCTGATATACCACGGCATGAGTGTGGCATTCTAGAGGGCACTACAGCTGGCCCTAGAGGTACCGTTAAGGCAAAAATCTCTGATGGCCGCGCACATTGCCGTGCACACACCTAGAATGGAATCAACATGAGCTAGCACTCCAAGAAGAACAGATACAGAACAGGTTAGTAACCTTTTTTTCCTCCTTCAAGTGAATGCACAGGTCCATTCCACTCCAGCTGACTCTCAAACAGGTCAGTCCAGAAGTGGGTTTCAGAGTCTACCTGAAAAACTGAGAAAGTACCTCTGCGAGAAGAGTGACAGAGTTACGAACATTGGCAGCTGACCCTTCTTTCTCCTTTTTTTTTTATATAAGGAGAAGGTATTATGTCCACTTATGAAATTCCTGACTAAATTAGTATCAGAATTCCACCTCAATCAAGCCATATACTTACTTTCTTTCTTAAGCCCCATTCTCATAAGGATGAGAAGAAGCTCCATGCTTAGGATGTTAGAAGGGTGTTGGATTTTTTAACTGGACAGGACTAGTGTTTTAGATTGTCTGTCTTCCTAGCTGCTTGTCAGTTGTCGACAGGATGAAAGGCCTTCCAGTCTTCATGCAGAGGATTTCATCCTGGCTTTTGTCCTGCACACATCTCTGCTATGACATTGCCAGTGTACTCACGCTACAGGATCTCAAACAGTTTCTGCAGCTCTTTTGGCTTAAAATAACTATAGCAGACATTTGTAGAGCTGTAGCTTGGTCATCGGTACAGTCCTTTACTACTCATTATACTGTATCTTAGCATTCCAGAAATGATGCCAAGTTTGGACAAGTACTTTTTCAGTTTTTCAGGTAGACTCTGACCTGACCACAAGGAGAATCACTTCCACTTCAACAGGTGGAGTGTTTTGCACATTCCCCAAACACCTCTTGAAGTGTTAACCACGGACTATCCAGGCTGTAAAATGGAGAATGGCTGGGTCAGGACATAGCATATGATTGAGGTCCTGGGAGATCAAAGAAGTCCTGGTAGAGAAGCTCAGTAGACTGTAAACCAATGCTAGCAAGACAAAGCCAGAGCTGTAAGGATCATGTTCTCATGATCCAACTTCGGAACACCAGTAAGAAAAGAGACTGAGATTGGTGATACAAAACTCCCAAAGACGTATCGCCTCTTGACAAAGACTGATTTGGCCCATCACTCTCTGTTCATGTAGATCGCCACAGTCTGTGGCGACTTGTAGAGTGTTGCCCTTGATATGAGGGAGAAAAGCTCAACAGACCAGATGAATAGCCAACAATTCCCACACGTTTATGTGGAGAGCCAAATCTTGGTAAAAACACAGACCTTCAGTTTGTAGGTTTCCTAGGCGAGCTCCCCAATTTAAAAAAAATGTCCATAACCTAGAGTCAGTGTGCACAAGGAAGGTGTGAAGGGAACTCCCAAACACATTGGCTGGATCCATCCACCAGACCAGAGAGGCTAGTACTCCTGCAGGTATTCAAATCAGCATGTCCAATGGGTGACAATCCACTGGAATCCACGGGGAATCCACTGACTTTACCCAGCTTTGCAACTCTCGGAGACAAAGCCTGGCATGCCAAACCACATACAACAAAGAGGCCATGTGCCCTAATAGTCTGAGGCAGCTTCTTACCATTCTAAGTGGTTTTGAAGTCTATGTAAACGTAACATTGTCTGGAATTTGGCTTGATGTAGGAATGCCCTGGCTACTGAAGAACCCAGAATTGGCCCTAGACATTAAATTCTCTGATCAGCAGAGAAGATTGACTTGTCCTCGTTGGTCAAGAGACCCAGAATACTGAAGAGGGATTGGATCCTGGATAGACTGACTTCTACTTAGGGTTTGGATCGACCTTGTACCAGCCAGTCGTCTAAGTTAGGGCACACTTGCACCCTTGCTTTCTTTAAAAATACAGCTACCACCAACCATGCGTTTTGTAAATACTCACGGGACAGCAGACAAGACAAAGGCCAAAACTTATAATGGGTGTTGTTGACCAGAAATCTTAGGAATCTCCGAACTTTGATGGATAGCCATATGGAAATATGCATCCTTCAAGATGAGGGCAGTGTACCAGTCTCCCGGGAAGGGAATGATACAGTCTTTACATATTTATTTAAATTTCACAGGTCTAGGATGGTTCTGGGACATCCTTTCACCTTTAGAATCAGGAAGTATCATGAATAGAAACCCTTCCCTCAATGGAGAGGGGGAACCTCTTCTATAGCTCCCAAATCGAGAAGAGACTGCAATTCTTGGAGATGGGAATCCTTGTGAGAATGGGTCCTGAGGAAGGACAGGGAAGGGAATTGGAGGGTCAGAGAGGAAACAAACTGCAGGGTTCAAATAAACTACTTGTCCTCAGTACTTAGGACCCATTGAGCTGTAGTAATATGGGATCAAGCACACAGGAAATGGGATAACATGTTGGGAAACAATAGGGCAGAGAGAAATGTTACATCACAAACTGGTATTCTATTCCCAACAAGACAGTCACTTACCAGCACAAATTTCTTGCAGCCAATGTAAGACTCAAAACTCAGAGACCAAGGCATACCTTGGTACTGGGTGTCAGCGCCCTGTGAATAAGAGGGAACCAACTCTGCAAGAAACACCACAACACTATAATAATCTAACTAATCTAACACCACTAACAAATACCACTAATTTAATTATTTATAGAAAGCAAGATTTCTCCCTTTGCAGGGAAGTTACCTGCAGTAGAAAGCCAACGCGCTTGACTACCGATTATGGGTGGTAAGAAGAAAGTGGGGGGAGGCAGCTACACCCTTTATACTATCATTCAGAAGCACAAGGTGGCTGAGGGCACACACACCACACCGATGGATATCGCTAAGGGAAAAATCTCCAACTCGGGAGACTGAGTGCACACACACCTGCAGTGGAATGGACACATGCAATCACTTGAAGAAGCTGGGTTCAATTTCTAACTTTGTTAGAAATTTCCTACGTTACTCTGGGCAAGTCACTTGATCTACCCTGTGCCCCAGGTTCCCATCTGTAAAAAAATGGGGATAGGACTTCCCTACCTCACAGGGGTGTTTCAAAGATAAACTACATTAACAATTATGAGGCACTTAGGGTATGTCTACACTACCTGCCAGATCGGCGGGTAGCAATCGATCTATCGGGGATCGATTTATCACGTGTAGTGTAGACGCGATAAATTGATCTCCGATCGCTCTCCCGTTGACTGCTGAACTCCAGCTCGGCAACAGGCGGAAGCAAAATCAACGGGGGGACCGCGGCAATCGACCCCGCGCCGTGAGGACACGAGGTAAGTCGAACTAAAATACGTTGACTTCAGCTACGCTATTCTTGTAGCTGAAGTTGCGTATCTTAGGTCAACCCCCCCCCCCCCCCAGTGTAGACCAGGCCATAATAGATACTACAGTGATAAGAGCCATGTAAATGCCTAGACAGATAGATAGGTGTAATACACAGAGTAACTGAACATATTGATCTACTTGTTCAGCACAGTTCCTTAGTTTCACAGCATTTCCTTTTAACACAGAAGCAATCAGCTATCTAATTTCCTAGGTGCTAAGTTTCAGTGCTGTATGGAATAAGCAGTACATTCTATGAAAGTGTAACAGTGTTCTGTGTTGGGTACAAATACAGGAAGCCACTACCAAAGATCTTTTTGCAAAGGAAAGAAAATAAAATCTCTCTGCATACGTGACTGTAAACTTTGGTTTGCATAGACACCAAGGATAAATGATATTAATATGAAAAACACTTTAATTCTACAAACTAATCTGAAGTTTCCAGAATAATTAATACCACATTTAAGGTTAATGAAACTGTTTATAATAAGAATGGCCTATGTTTATCACAAGAACAAAAACACATAAATCATGTCCTCAGTATTCCATTCTTCCCACACTGAACATTCTGTCCTGCTAGTGTCAAAGAAAGCCAAAAATCAATTACAGTTCTTCAGCAGGCACTGATTCAGTTTTATCATTTCATGACATATTTAGGTTTCACTGTAATGCAGAACACTTTATGCTGGCACACAAATATTAAAAATAGGACAACACAGCCAGCCTTGTAATCTCACAGTAGTGTGTCACCCTACAAAACAGAACATAATTCAAAATTAGAATATGGAAACCACAACATGGGCTACAGAAAGGCTGTCTTTGCTGCATATGTAACGTATTAGCCTACTGCTAATACATATGATCAAGACGCCCTCCAGTGACTGATTCCAGAAAAAATACAGCCAACTACAGTTGAACAGATGAAGAAAGAACTCCTTTAGCTCAACAGGTAGAGGCGTGTGCTTTTTGATGCTCAAATCCCTGGAGATCAATCCCCAGTGAAGACCATGGAGTCTGTAACTAATTCTGGCTAAGGTGTGTCACACACCTTAGGGTGAGGTATTTATTTAATGGTGAGGACATGTTGATTATTCTTCATCCAGCATCAGCTTTGGATGGAACTGAATATCATATCCTATAATAATCATATCATAATACTGCACGCTAGAAGCAAAAATAGGCAACTTTAATAGGATGGAATGCAGCGACCTCTAAAAACCTAATTGACAAGTGGCAAATTCAAAAATGATAAAACAAAAATACTTCTACACGGCAATTCGTCTGTGGAACTCATTGTCATGTCATGTCATGTCATGTCACTGAGGCCAATTAGCAAAATTCAGAGGGGATGGATGATTATATGTTTAACAATATATTTCAGAGTTATAGCTAATGCTAAAATAATTAAAATGTTTTGGAGGGATATGAAAACCTCATGCTTCAGGGCTTAAAGCCAATCTCTAACTATATAAAAAGGTATGAAGAGTACCTCACACTGAGGTTTCCTGAACTTTTCTATAAAGCATGTGGTGTTGGTTACTGTCAGAGACACAGTATGGACCAGGGGTCTGATCTATTATGGCAATTCCTACACAGCTTGCCAGAGATCTGAGAAGAAATGTTTTAGGAAGATCAATTTCTGTATTTTACTGAACACAGAAGCATGTTGTATGATTTTTTTATTTAGTCAAATTAGCTCATTCTTACAGTAGGAGTCATTCACTCAGAAACTGTAAATGATTCTCCAGCCTGTATTTGATTTATGGGTACACAAAGAGCTAAGAGACAGGTTCAGTGGTCACATTGTACTCAATACAAAAATATCAACCTCAAGAATGATCACCCTCTATCACTATCAATTTTTAACCACGTGGTAAGAAGGCGAGAAGGAGAAGCTGAGTACAGATTAAGTTGGCTAAATTTGATAGGCCTAGAAGTGGCAGGATACAGCAGAGCAGATTCTGAAGTGTGGGAAATCACAAAAGGAAGAGAAGCAGATCAGCTTATTTTTCATTTGAATCTACAGTTTTCTGACTTCACATAGCATACAGGCTGGAAAAGAAAATATTAGAAAAGCTGAAGTCAGAACCAAAGGCAGCTTTGACACCCCCAAATTTTACATCATTGAGTCAGGAGGAAAGGGATGTAAGGGAGAAAAATACAGAGGCTGTAAATAAACAGTATACACTTTCACTTGCTCAGATGTTGACACTTGTAATTTGTGGACAATCCATTTTGTAATAAGAGAGGAGACATCAGACTTCACACCTTGGGTTGTATTTTGTTCCAAGAAATGAGCTGGTTTTGAGATTTTATTTGGTCTTTAAAGTAGATAAAATTAGCATCTTTAAAAACTATTTAACCCCTTTCTAAAATGCTAAATATTAAGAGAAAGAAATATACCTGTAAGAAATTCAAGACATGCTTAGCTTTATACTATCTTTAATGGCATCAGTCCCATGCCCATCACGAGGGTTCCACGTATTCTGTGGCTGTGGAATTTGCTACAGAATCCAACCCTCAACATAAAACTAAGATCCAGAATTTAAGCTTTCTTTTTTAAACAATTCTACTTCTAACCCTTTTGGGGTAGGGCTTCAATGCACAGTTAACCTGGGTCATTGGTAGGATCCTACCAAATTCACAGCCATGAAAAACGCGTCACAGAGCGTGAAATCTCGTCTCCCCCCGTGAAATCTGTTCTTCCCCATAAAATCTGGTAGTTTGTGTACTTTTACCCTATACTACAGGCAGTGTTTGTCAAACAGGGGGTCCCAATCCAAAAGGGGGTTTCAATGCTATTGTGTGGGGGGCCTTGGTATTGCCACCCTTACTTCTGTGCTGCCTTCAGAACTGTGCGCCTGGCCAACAGCTGCCAATTTCCAGCTGCCCAGCTCTGAAGTCAGCCCAAAAGTATGGGTGACAGTACCACGAACCCCCCCTCCCCCGACACACACACACACAATAGCCTTGCGATCCCCTTTTGGGTCAGGGCCCCGTTTGAGAAACGCTGACTGAAGGGCTTTACATGTTTATATTTTACTGTTTTAAAATACCTATTCATGCTTTGTTACAATATTGTGAAATTTAAGATTTAAATAGCTGAAACCGTGAAACTCAAGATTTTTAAAATGTTATGTCCGTGAAATTTATGAAAATGGACCATGAATTGGGTAGGGCCATGGTCACTGGCACCCAGGTCTGAGCACCCACATTAGCTTAGCTTGGTTGCAAGTGCTGCCACAGCAAAGCTATCCCATGTTACTATGTCCTCACTGTTTCTGAGCCTGCCCATGTGTGTCTGGGGCATATCCCATGGGTTTGTCCATGAAGACGCTCTAGGATTCTTTCCCAGTCAATTGCCAGACAACTCGTCTTCTTTCAGGACGAATAGTGGGATAGGTATTGGAGAACTTTCAGCACTTGAGGAATTTTTGCCTGCACCCTCACTGCAAAGCGGATGTATTTACTAATGTGTTTATACAGGGCATTTGGGAAAATATGCCCTTTTAAAATAAACACTTATTTAACCAACAGATAAAGCAAAAAATTTGGTCTCAAACACCTTAATGTTAATGTTGACTATTATACCAGTAGATCTCAAACGATCGTCCCCATAACATTCAAAAAAATAAAAACCACTCAACAAATTACATTCTCCTTTGGAAATCATGGTAAATTTATGTAAACAATATAGAAAGAACAATCTATGAATTATCTGTGGAGATTATTCTCTAACAAGTCAGTGGGAGCTAATCCTTCTAATATTAAAACAAGGCCAAATTTACCACAACCAGGAAAGTTAAGTAAATTGCATCTAATTGTCCTGTGATAAATTAGCACTTTTCTGTTTCTGTTCTAAGTGGAACATGGCTTGCTAGTCTTCAGGAACAATTGACTTGGATGGAAAAATATTGATCCACTGCAAAACAAACATATCTGGCTTTCCACAGGAAGCCCTGCTTTTAACTGCCAACGCCAGAAAGCAGAGTGACCTATTTTAAGTAGTAAAATGGCTACTTTTGGTGCAATATAGAATGCAAAATATTAAAGACAAATGTAGTTGTCAATCACTGATTCACAAGATAATTGATCTTTCCAATATACTGTATGTCATGTTCATTTAATGATAATGAGAGCTAGCATGGTTCTTGTATTTATGAAATGCTCCATACCCCATTAGAAGCAAGTACATCTTCTGTCTCATCATCTTTGCTGTTGACCTGAATTTCAAATGGATTTCCTTCATTACAATATTGCTCAAACAAAGTTATGGTTGTTGAGATTGCTGAAACAGGCTGCTTACTAGGCGACACAGACGGGGAACGTGACTGCTCCATGAATTTAAACTCCTGTTAATAAAAATACAGAATATTTTTATGCCTAGTAATGTAGTTTAAATATTGATTCATAGCTTACTGTCAATTACCGCTCTGCAACAAGAGTTTACTTCTTATTTAAATACAGCTTTTAGACTGATTGATGTTAACCTTGAAGTTTGCAATCTCACATGGTTTGTCTTTCTAATTTTAGCAAGTGAGTCTTGCTGCACCATGCAATATACCTCTTGTATTATGGAAATCTTCATTTTCTAGAAATAAATAGAAAAGCTTTTACCAGAGATTAAAAGAGTATTTTCACAAGAGAACAGCACCTAAATCTCAATCAAAATGTAAAGAACATGTTTCCAAAATTAAAGTGACACTATTAGACTAAAAAAATATTTTAAAGATATTTCTCTTTACTTTTGTTACAAACATTTTAGCTTATTAATATGGAACAAATTTTTAAAATATCCTTATATCAAGTACATTTCAAAATTTTTGGACTATTACGATGCACAATAATACAGGATTGCAAGAGACTGGGAGGACGCTCAGCACTTTTGAAAAATCAGACCACTTAATTGAAGTCCTATCTCTAGATATTAATTTCTGAAAATCTTGGCCTAATTTTTTTTGTTGAAATCATCATTTATTTTTAGTTATTAATCTCTGAATAGTAAATTTACGTAATAAAAATTTAAAGATATAGATCAAAATGTACTGGGCTAACAGGACTTGAAATTTAGTAATTACTACAAAATTTAAATGAATAGTTCCTGGGATCTGCAGCTACTCTTTTGAGTTTCCCTGCCAGTGCATGTGGTTTAACAATCACATTTTTCTATTAAAAATGCTTTTCTTTCCCTTTCTGTTCTATGAAAGATCTCTCTTTTTCTCTCTTGCTGCATGAATGTATATAGTCAGCTTCCTTGTACAGTCAAACTAGAAAATAGTCTTCCATCCCCCGCAACCATGTTCATCCTTAGCAAACTAGATGTTATTTGTAGCAACAACTCTAGTTATGTGACAGTCAGGCAGTCCCAAATAGGTAGATATTAAAAAAGCAAATAAAACAGAAATGTTACTATTTACCAACCTCAGCTTAGTCAGAGGCCCTGATTCAAGAAAGCACTAAAGCACATGCTTCACTTGCTTTCAGTGGAATTTTACCACATGCTTTAGTACTTTCCTGAATGTTTTCTTGAATCGGGCATGTTACCATTTTAGATGCATTTAAATCTGAGGTTTAGAATAGCATACAAAAATCCCTAAATAAAAAATCACTCTAATTTTACTGTACCATTAAAATAACCCAAAAATCAGACAGCAGTTTGCATGTCCTATCACATCGCAGACAGCTGGTCTACATATATAAAACAAACTTATTTCAGAAAGAACTTTTGAATACTGAGTGGCAGTACTTACATGAAGTTGTAAAATACTAAAGCTTGACTTAACAGGACAAAGCTCCCAGGTCTCGTTCTCCAAGAACATTCGCAATTCTTCAAGACGAGTTCTGAAATACAACACTCTAGATTGTCAGAAAAAAAAGTCACAGCTGAACTGTTTTAACATTAGAATGAAAAAGTGCCTTCAATTGAACAAAAAAATCTTTAAATTACACTTGAAAATACAAAGTCATCCTTATTTAGGCTTTGCTATTAATTTCCTTAGTAGAGAAGTTCAGATCATCACCTCCCCAAAAACTTGTGGTTCCCTCCAAAATGAGCCCCTGGGAAATTTCCCTTGTAAATTAACATTATCTCAGGTTAACTAATAGAAAAGGAACTAATAGCAAGAGGCCAAGATTTGGAGTGTAAGAAAAAAATATCATTTCTAGTCCATGACAGAACTTTTAGTTCTCACACGTTATCTCCTTGATTGGTCTCCTGTGAGGGACTTTGTTGAAGGCTTAAGGAAAGTCCAACTAAGTATATCATGTCCCTTTACCCACTATTTTGTTGGTGAGGTTTTCTGTGACAAGAATGGGCTGTTGCATTTTTCACAGGAAGGTTGGCTGGTCCATGTCTTTGAAGGAGCCATTGTTGAGATCAGTTAGCAGTGTACACAATTGTTCTTTGCTGGTTTACCACCAGCCAGGCAGGGGCAGACCAGTTTTGCAAGTGTTGGTTCAAATATTTCCAAAGTCCTCTCTGAACTTCATCATATAGGTACAATTCAATCAGGGTGACTAATCAACATTTCTGGCATAGATTTTTCTGGGTTGGTGAGTTCCTGCAATATTTGGGTTATCTTTTCTGATAAGTAGGTAGAAGGCTTCCTTCCAGCAATCAGTGCTCTGGCCAGGATGAGCTGGTTCACTATGAAGAATAGCTCTGCCTGTTGTGATTTAGCAACTGTGATGGTAGCAAAATAGAAATTACTGTGGCAGAGGAGTTCTGCAGAAATTTTACACTGATGTGTAGCCAATTAGTTCATTTTTATCATCCATTTATCATTGTGTATGGTCAATTCATATGCTATTTCATATAAAATCAATGTAGGATTACAGAAGTATAAGACTGACAAATATTTAGGAATGATTAGTGTGTATTAGGTATATAAGTAAAGCATGGCTGCAATGCAAGGCCTACAGGCTGAGGCCTGTAAGATTTTAGCTTAGCCAGACTAGGCCATAAGCTTAAGAATGCTTGACATGAGTGGGTGATCTAGGAATAACCCTAGGCCAGTAAGGTCACAGAATTACTGTAAAGGATGTGCCAATAGGTAATGTTACAGAAAACTAGATTGCAATAAACCACATTGCATTATCCAAGATCACAAGACACCTTACTGCAACATCATGGAATGTCCTGTCCTGACCGCAGGATACATATTGTGCATAGATGCTAATAAGAAACAAGAAACTTATGAAAAATGGGGCACCCCAATATTCATGGGGTATGGAAGTACAGAAAAGGAAAAGAGGGTTGAAACCCTCCTGCATATGCATAAGGTGTTTGGTGTGGTCAGAAAAACAATACAAAAGAGGTTTCATAGTTGTGTAAAAGTCAGAAGACCCCATGGGAAATCCCAGCAGGACCCATTCTTTTTCTATGATCACCTGATGAGAGATCCATCTGATCTTAGAATATCTTTGAGGATGTGAGTATGACTACAGTCTTAGTAACTGCATGGGTTTTTGTAGGATTTACATATGCATGGGTAATTGTAACTTTACTTATTGTTTTAATAAAACTTGTAGTACAGTTAAGACTTTGTACTTGTGATTGTGTCTGTGGTCACTATCCTCAGACTTTGTTTGTTCCTGGAGTCTCCAAATTTGAGAAAAGCACCAGAGGTGACTTTCACTGTGTCCATTCAGTCTGCTGAACCCATCGTAGTTTATACTAAATTACTACATTCAATCTTAAAAAAAAAAAAAGCTACAGATGCATGAGGTTGATCCAGTTTGTGCCACAGGTGTTCTTCTGATGTAGTTCAGTGAGTCACAGAGATCTTCATGGTTGGTGCAGAAGGAAAAAGTGTGATGTATCTAACACATTTTGCAAGTGTGAGGATTTATTTTGCCAGATATATAACTCATTTTCTCAGCTTATAAATAACCACAAAATGATACATTTTATGACATCCTGTAGAAAAGTACATTAAGAATGCACTGTCACAAAATTTGTGAAACAATTATTTTTAAAAGCCTCTACAATTAATATATAAAAACATTTATGCTTGTACAGTAGCATAATGGATTTTACTCTCTGCAGGTGACATGATCAGATACCTTTAACAATGTCAATACAAAATGTAGCAACATTTATCCACTAAAGAGTAACATGAACCTACATCTGAACTTGTCAAATATTCCATGTAATAAGCAGCACTGGAAAAAACAGAATGTGGAAAAACTGAAAAGCAGCACTCTACAGAATTATACATTTTTCAGACAAAATATTAAAAGGCCATTAGTCACCAAAGTTACATTTCTTCATGTGTTTAAAATTTGTTTTGAATAGGGAGGTAAGTTCATTAATGAAGGGCACTATTATGACAATGTAATCAAAAACTGTACTTCCTTTGTTAAGTTTTCATCAGCACTACAGCCTTTCATTTAGCTACAAGCAGAAGCACCTTTAGCATTCTCTCTTGGCTAGATAGCCAGGAACTTTACTTCACTGCTGCCATTTTTATTTTTTTTAATCACTGAGGGCACATCAATAATTTTTTCTCTAAAAGATACATTATGTTGTCTTGTTCAGAATGTAGCAGTTGGTAAATTATGCACTGGGTTCCAAATTAGGCTGTAAAACATTCATCACATCATTCATTAAACTAATTACTGATATAATGAATTATTTTGGCTCAGTAAGATGACCAACATGTGCTTAACTATTACTGCAGTTAGCTGTGTCTACTTACACACATTCTGTTCAACCAGAAATAGATTTGGGGCCGAATTTTCCAAGGCAGTGAGTACCCACAGCTCTCACTCAGTGTTCCCTCTAATTTTTTAGGTCCATGTGCAGAATGAATTTTGTTATGTGCACCAATATGGAGGTGATGTGTGACAATCACCTCCATATTGGTGCAGATAACAAAATTCATGTGGTGGGGGTAGGGCCGAGGGGCTCGGAATGTGGGAGGGGGCTCAGGGCTGGGGTAGAGGGTTGGGTGCAGGGGGTGAGGGCTCCAGCTAGGGGTGAAGGCTCTGGGGTGGGGCCAGGAATGAGGGGTTCGGGATGCAGGAGGGGGCTCAGGGCTGGGAATGACAGCTTTGGGGTGCATGCTGCCCCAGGACCGCGGTGGGGAGAGAGAGGACTGCCCCCAGCCCTCTCTCGCCACAGCAGCTTGGGGCCAAGGGAGGGGCTCCTCTCCCTGGCAGGCCTGGGCCGGGCTGAGGGAGGGGCTCCTCTCCCCGGCAGCTCCAGCAGGCCTGGGCCGGGCCGAGGGAGGGGCTCCTCTCCCCAACAGGCCTGGGCCAGGCCGAGGCTCCTCTCCCCGCCTGCCTGTGCGGCCTTTGAGAGGCGGCCGCGCAACTTACAAGGAACGTAGCTCCCACTAACTTCTATTGAAGTCAGGAGTTATTCTTGTGTTGAGCATCTCTGAAAATCTGAGTATTAAATTCGAAAAGCTATGAGCAGAAGGGTTGGGCAGAGGGGAAGTGGCCCTTATGGTAAAATCATATTGGAGCTAAAAGGATAAATGGAAAAGATTTTAAATATACAGCCAGATTTTTACCTCATTTGGAAATATGAAAAATCTCATTGACTTAATGAACTTCAGTGGTTACTCTCGACTTTCACCACCATGCACAAGTTCAGAATCTGGCTCAAAAAGAGGATTTCAATCAAATCTATCTTTATTCTTTGAAAATTTCTGCCATTCCTGCCCAAATAAGCCTTTCCAAAAACACCTTCAAAAGTGAATGAATCTTAAGTAGTTCCCTTGTTTGGGGTCTTTCACCATTAAAAGCCCATTCTTGCTTTTTATAAAGAAGAAAACTTTTCCCAACAAAATGCTTTGCATACTCAATATGATCTTGAGTTACATGGTCAATTCCTCTGACTTTCCAGTTCTCTGAACCAGCTATATGTAAAAAAAAAAGTACCAAGGAAATAGCCTTAAATCAAACTAACAATTTTTCAAGCAGCATTTTTCTGTCTTTGCCTACATGTAAATTTAGATAATTATCAATGGAAATATTTTTTCATCAGTTGGCGTGTACGGTGAAATCAATGTTTATCGACATTTACCAATAAAAAACTAATTCTTCCAAACCTACCTATATCTAACACGCCAGTAGGCTACATACACAAACTGCACAATTAATGGGCTGATGAATCATGCTCCTTGAGCAGTTCCAGTCAGTGTAATTTTACATACTAATGCATCTTTAAAAGGTCTAGCTTTTTTCAGTTAAATACACAAGGGAAGCAAAAGCCGCACTTACTTGGTTTGAACATCCAAAACACTTAAAGCTTTAGATAAATAAGTTCTAAGCACATAATTTAGCCTGATACAGTGGTATTCACCTTCAAAGAGCTTTAGAAACATTGTCTAATTATTCTTAACAAAATAGGTAGGTAACCATTATTAAAAATCATGGTTTCCTCAGTGAGATTTTAAAAAACAAAACAAAAAAATCAGTGCTAGGAATACGTAGTTATCACATAGCCTTGAACAAGAATCACAAAAATCCCTATTTTCCAAATCAGTAGAAAACAGTTCATGATTTGCTAAAGAAACAGAATAAGCAAAGGACAAGTTCTCAGCACATACTCTTGCTCTTTCCCCCTCCCCCCATATTTTATTCAAACAGAATTGAGAGGGTTCAAAATTTGTGATTTCACAAACCACTGTTAAACCTGTCACTTGCAGAGATGCAATATGTTCTATGGCCAAATTTCATTTAAGAGTGCTTTATGTCTATTTAACTTAAATCAGTGAGAAATAACCCACGTAAAGGGGAGGAGGAATATTTAACTAAACAAACAGATTTAATTAGATTGGTTGGACTTTTTGGGTAGACCAAGCCTTAAGAAAGGCATATTAAAATGGCCAAGTGGAGAAGGACGTTTCAGTAGAGCTTCAAATGGAGGTTTCATGAGGGTTTGAAGCTCCAAAGTGAGGTTCCAAGGCAGAAGAGAAGATTCAGGTTGAGACTTAAGGCTGGATATTACTTCGGAGAAATGAGAGCTATAGCGACTACATAATTATAGAACCTGGTATCCTGGAAAGATCGAATGCACTCAAGGCTGAGACTTGACCCTATCAGACAACTGGAAGTGATATCTTTACTAAAATTGCTGAGAAGATATTCTAGAGCTGACTTTCAGGAGCCTGAAGAGGATCCAAACCACATTCTTGGCACCAGAATTAAGACACTTTCCCATGCATTCCTGTAGAAAATTTTAAGATTTTATGGATTTTAGTAAAATATCAATTAATTCTCAGAACATCCATATGAAGATAGAGTCATCTATTCAGCCTCCAGACAGAAAGCTTCAGAATGACTGGGTGGGGTGTGGCATGTGCAGAAAAATGCCCTGAACAACAGGGGCAGGATGCCATGTGAAGAAGTCTTGGGAATGCCATGTGAAGAAGTCTTGGGAACCAAGGGCTTCTGGCAAGAATCACTGTGGCATCCCTCCCCCACACACATCTCTTCCTGGCTACCTAAGCAATGAAAGACAAGTGCCAGACCACTGGAATGAAAGAAGCGTCTACCTCCCAAGCCTGAACACTGGGGAAATCAAAGCAAAATTATGGCAGTTTAACTTTGAAATGAAAAGCCAGCAAGTGTTGAAGCTGACACATATGCTGCCATAAAATTAGGTCAGGTCTGCATGTAATGGAGCCAAGGGAGACTGGAATGAAATGCAGTTACAGATGGTCAACAACGGGAAGGCTGAGAATGGGATCCAGGAGTACAAATCCATAAAATTATGAAATTCCTGACAGAAATAAATTGCATAATTATACATTTCAAAGAAATTGCCAGAGATGTCCGGAGACATGGGTGGATGGCCTCTCTTTTTAAGGAATGGTATAGAAATCAAAAAATAAATAAAATAAATACTTTTGCCTGGGAAACCAGGAATAAAGGGCCTGCAGCTCCACTAGAGAAAGAGTCAAAAGGAGGAGTTTTAAGGAGTAGCTTTTAGAGGAAGCCTGAGGGGCTACTGAGAAAGTCTATGCACCACAGGTTCCCTACCTTTCCCTACCTGCTCATTGCAGAAGTCTCCTCAGTGACTTTAGCATGAGTGAGAGATTATACCTGCAGCAGTAGCTGAGTGTTCAGGCCCCTCAGCCCCACACATTAGACAGTAACATGCCCAAGCTGTCCACCTCAGTGCAACCAGGCCACTCATTGCCTCTGGAAACCCAATTTAAAATGAAAAAAAGTCAAATAAAAGTAATCTGACCAATCCACCGCACATTTAGTAGCCTTACCTGTGATAATTCTTGAAATAGTTAACACTTTGTTTTCTAATGGATTCTTGCAAAACTTCTGACTTACTGCTACAAAATTCTTCCCCAACTTGCATCAGCCTATTATAACAAAAGACATTTTAGAAGTGGTTATCCATTCAAATAGTTTTAACAATACTGAAGGAAACAACTATTACTTGAATGCTATTGTTTCAGCTGGAATTCCGTATCTCACCTATAAGCACACATACCATGCTCATCCATCACCACAGTATTTGAACATCTAACAAACGAAGATCGTCACCACGCAACACCAGGCCTACATATGGTCTAATTTCTTCTATTGCATATTATGGCATTTTATAAACACTCAGGGCCAGACAGCCACAAGCAATCCAAGTGTCTGCTTGGGATCCTATGGTCCAATGCAAGCTCTATAGCCCGTGACCTGAACCCATCTCTCCATACCATTCTCACTGTCAAAAAAGCAAAGCACCCTGACCACCAGCACCACAACCCCAAATATAGAAGCAGGAATAAAAGGGAGCTATGCCCAGCTTCTCACACTTTTGGCTCCAGGTTTGGGGAGCCACTAAGTAGGCTTTTAGAGGTACCACAACTGTAATGTTAGGGCTACAGAAAATTGCTATGAACAGCCAGGCAGATTCCTAGGCCCAGCCCAGCAGCACTCACACAGAACCTAAGGGGGCATGGGGACAGAAAGATGAATCAGCCATTTTTTACACCCCCCAATCTCAAAGCTGGCCAGGTATTGAAATGGCTCTCAAGGACTTTTTTGGCCAAGGATCATCAGAGTACTACAGCTCCCTTTCCATCACACCCACTATGTCTGCAGGGTGGCCCGGAAGAGCAGCTGGCTTAGAACAACTTGACGCTAGTCATGAATTACTTCGCATGCAGGGAGACCCTTGGTGCCCTATTAACTACTCTTTGCATCACCAGAACAGTGTGAAGTGGATGGAAATTGGGGCCAGGATGTAGTCCCTATTATGTTAATTTATCATGTTATCTTATGCTAATTCAGGCCTGTCATGCAGATGGAGCAAATGGCCTTATTTGCCCCATCAATATACCTGCTAATGATATCTAGTACAAAGATAAAGTCATCATATTTGAAGTTAGACATGTCTGTTCCCAGCAGATACGTTTTCACTTTCAGCTGCACATCCTATAAAACACAAACATTTCAAAGTTAGTATTGAATCCTTACTAAATTTATGTGCATATTGTGAGTTTTTATATAGTAGCAGTGACTACTCTGGAGTTCAAAATGAATGACAGTGAGCTGAAAGCATGGTTCATTAGCATGTTTTGTTGATTTGTTTAGATGTCTGACCACTCTGAACAGCAGTTTAGGGCAGTCCTCTAGAGAAACAAGGTTTGTTGAACTGACATTTTCATTAGCATATGTGATCTTTCTTTGGCTTTCACATCACATCATTAGTTCACTAGTCAAAAATAGTTTCTTACAACTTTCAGTAATGCAATGTCAATCCAAAACAACATGAGATGCCAAGACTGTTGTTGTTAATGGTTTAAAGAATGCTTTGGCTTATTGCCACTCTATGCAAATCACACAAGGTTCAGAGCTTTGGCATACAAAATTTGGGGTATTTATTAAAAACCTTTGGGCTAGTAATCAAGTTAGAACTATCATGAACAGGCAGGCTCACAAGATTTCCAGTTTTCCCTAAACCTTACTGACAGAATGACACAGCCCTGTATTTCAGTAGTTCCTCTTCCAGCTGATACCAGGAATGGAAGAGCTGCAAATGTACTATACTCAGCTGTATATGAACAGCTTTAAGTACCTTAAAAAAAGAATCCCTCACCTTGTTACTGATGCTCTAAAGATTATTACTCTTAACACAAGTCATACCATTTAATGATACGTGTCTTAAATGTAATGATGGGGACTCATGAAAAAGTTCTATTTCATCTGTTCAAATACATGCTTCCAAAACTGTATATAGCTACTTACACACACAGAGTATGTGCTTACATGTCAAAAGTCTTGGTTTAAATTAAATGCAAAACTTCAGAGTTAAAACATATATATTATCCTGAATTCATACCACTGGACTTCAGCACAGCCGGTAGAAAACATAATCCCCTGATTTAAACCCTCATGAGACTTGGCAGTATTTGCTGAAATACTTGAACTTGTTCTGCTGATACCTAACGTGGTCTTTTAGTCCACTTTGAATGTTCTGTCTGTTACTTTAAAACAAACTACCAAAACTCATTTATGTTATGTGAGTTGTTCATGTGTGTGCACATTTTCTTCTTTTCATCTGGCTAGAGCTATGGATGTGAGACTGCAGACAAGAAATGAGTTGGTCTTGGCTATTACATAATAGTCTCCCTACCACAAAAATTAGCACCACTATTGGTGCTCCTGTTGGCATTCTAACCCAAGAACTGGCTGTGTCCGGAGACCGAGCCATCCTTTTCACCCTATAATTTCTTAAATTATTTTAATTTCTACTTATCTACAGTAGTTTGATTTCTAACAAAGATCACCATAAGATTTATACTTTGTATTTGGAAAAGAGTATGTTTAGACAATCCAAAACAAACCTGCCATATTCGTGAAAGTCCATGTTCTAATTTCTTTTGTACATAGCTACGGTCAAAATTGGTCTCCTCAGCTCCAATCACATTGTTGCCATCTGAAACTGAAATTGGAAGATTATTGGAAATACCCATACTATCTTGAAACCTAACTTTTAGCCTTAATGAACCTACTGCCTCCAAGTTGGCCTATAGGGTTGAGAATAGATAATGGCTAACTTTGTTTCTCTGTGGTTGAAAAGTCTGAACTTTTAAAGGGACAGCAATAAAATCTTTTTTTTTTTTTTTTTTTTAAATCAGACAGTTATGTCTGGCTAAGAAAACACAATATCCCATTCCATAAAACCAACTAAGATAAAAAGATAACTGACATTCATGTTTTAAATGGAGGGGGGATATAGACTGTCTAATCTAAATATCAGCCACTCTCTACTAGGAAATATTCCCTAATGTAGTCTAGCTTTAGAAAGAAGAATCATTAGTTGAAAAATTGTAGAAATAAGGTTTCCAAATGTGTCCAGCAGTATACACTGGCTTAATGTCTGGAGAAAGACCGTGCAATCTTTGCTCCACTGAGCAATGCCAGCTTTCTCCCATTCTTCTCTCCATGCATTCTTCCACAGTACATCTACACATGAAACAATCTTGTAATCGCAGTGCATCAAGACCCAGACATTTTCTCATTCAAATCCCATCTATTCAATTCAGATTCTTGTACAGCACTATTTACCAGATTCATATTACCACAATCCTTCTCTGGGAACTTTAAGGCAATCTTTGGGTATCATGGGCCCAAGCCATTGAGTGACTTGAAGATAAGGCCTAAGGCCTTGAACTGGATATGGTATCTATGGAGAGCCAATAGGACAGGTCTGATGTATTCAAGCTAGCCTGCTTTCCTCAGGAGATGGGCTGATGCATTTCATACTACTTGGACTTTGCTGAAAGTTGACTGTTTCGTGAGCAGGTAGATATCACTGCTGTAGTCCAGCCAGAAGTGCGGGGGTGTGAGGGGCGGGAGAAGTGTATCTGAGGCTAGATCTAATCTGTCAGGAGGGAACACAGTTTACTGGCCAGCCAATGAGGATAGATCACATCACTTGAAAATGCTACTATATATATATATATATCTTAGCACCAACAAGGAATCCAGGAGCACTCCTGACTGCAGACCAAACTGTATAGTTGTGATTGCGCATCTTACACAAATGGAGACTACACTATGGCTGCGCACTCCTCAGAATGCTTTCCTCTCCCATCCAGCCTACCACCTCCATGTTGCTCAGATTCAAGTCAACCAATTGCTCTTAATACATAAACTGATCTCATCTAAGCACTGGGCCAGTTTTTTGACAGTGTTATCTCTTGTGAAAGATAAGTTCCAGCAATATACAGATGACCTACTTAAGTCCATATCATCTTATTAGTGCTTCGAGTTATATATGAGACTCAGCAAAGGAAGGAAAAGGGGGTGTCTGATGGAGTTGTACAGATTCCCATCACTATATTTTGGACACATCAATCCAGTAAAGACTCATACCTATTTAGTGCCTTCTGTTGGACCTGTGCCACCACCCTCAGACAGAAAAGCAGTTTCTCTTGATCAGCTGCGTTGAATATTGCAGAAGGGTTCAGGAGAAGGAGAATCAATGTCTTCTCTCCATCAAGAGATCATCCATGACCACTGTTAATGATGTTTCTATTCCAAGTCCTGGCCTGAATCCAGAATGTGTCAAGTCTAAGATTTTTTTGTATTTAGATAGATGAGCTTGAAACTAATCTATGAACTCACTTAGGAATGGGAGGTCTGATACTGGGCAATAATTAGCCACAACTGATAGGCATGGGTTTTTCCAGTACTGGCTGGCAGTACTATTGCACATTAGAACAAGGAAGGGAAGATAAACTCACTGAATTACATGAGTTTATTTTGGACAGCAGAGACACCAGTTGTTGGTGACTCTCTTTCACTAACCAGGAAAGGCATGGATTGTATTCTTAAGTTTTTTGGCCAAGTCTCTGACAGTGTCCCCAATACTTTTTTGGGGAATGAGTATATTGATATAACAGGCATCACAGAAACTTGGTGGAATGTGGATAATCAATGGGACACAGTAATACCAGGGTACAAAATGTATTGGAAGGACAGACTAGGTTGTACTGGTGAGGAAGTGGCACTATATGTGAAAAAAAGTGTAGAGTCAAATGAAGTAAAAGATGTTAAATGAACCAAACTAGACCATGGAATCTCTATGGATAGTAATCCCATGCTTGAAGAAGAAGAATATAGCAGTAGGAATATACTACCGACCACCTGAACCAGGATGGTGATAGTGACTATGAAATTCTCAGGAAGATTAGAGAGGCTATAAAAATCAAAAACTCAATAATAATGGGGGATTTCAACTATCCCCATATTAACTAGGTATGTCACCTCAGGACTCGATGCAAAGATATAGTTTCTTGACACTTCTTGGACTGCAGCTAATCCTGGAACCCACAAGAGGAGAGGCAATTCTTGATTCAGTCCTAAGTGGAGCACAGGATCTGGTCCTCCCAAGAGGTGAATATAGCTGAACCACTTGGTGACCATAATATAATAAAATTTAACATCCCTGTGGGAGCGGGGGGGACGAGACGACACCAAAGCAGACCACCACAATAGAATTTAATTTAAGAAAAGGGAACTACACAAAAATGAGGAAGTTAAACAAAAATTACAAGATACAGTGCCAAAAGTGAAATCCCTGCAAGCTGCATCGAAACTTTTTAAAGACACCATAACAGAGGCTCAATTTAAATGTATACCACAAATTAAAACACATAGTAAGAAGACCAAAACAGTGCCACTGTGGCTGAACAACAAAGTAAAAGAAGCAGTTAACGGCATCCTTTAAAAAGTGGAAGTAAAATCCTATTGAGGAAAATAGAAAGGAGCATAAATTCTGGCAAGTGAAGTGTAAAAATATAATTAGGAAGGCCAAAAAAGAATTTGAAGAACAGTTAGCCAAAGACTCAAAAATTAACAGCAAAACATTTTTAAGTACATCAGAAGAAGGAAGCCTGCTAATCAACCAGTGGGGTCACTGGACTATCGAGATGCACTCAAAGAAGATAAGGCCATTACAGAGAAACTAAATAAATTCTTGGCATCAGTTTTGACAGCTGAGGATGTGAGGGAGATTCTCAAACCTGAGTCGTTCTTTTTGGGTGATGAATCTGAGCAACTGTCCCAGATAGAGGTATCCTTAGAGGCAGTTTTGGAACAAATTGATAAATTAAACCGTAATATCACCAGGACCAGATGGTATTCACCCAAGAGTTCTGAAGGAATCCAAATGTGAAATTGCAGAACTACTAACAGTGGTATGTAACTCACTGAAATCAGCTTCTGTACCAAATGACTGGAGGACAGCTAATGCGATGCCAATTTAAAAAAAACAAACACAAGACTCCAGAGGCAATTCCGGCAATTACAGGCCAATAAGCCTAATTTCAGTACCAGGCAAATTGGTTGAAACTATACTAAAGAACAGAATTATCAGACACATAGATGAACACGAAATATTGGGGAAGATTCAACATGGTTTTAGTAAAGGGAAATCATGCCTCACCAATCTACTAGAATTTCTTGAGGGGGTCAACAAGCATGTGGACAAGGGTGATCCAGTGGATATAGTGTAGTTGGACTTTCAGAAGGCCTTTGACAGGGTCCCTCCTCACCAAAGGCTCTTAAGCAAAATAAGCTGTCATGGGATAAGAGGGAAGGTTCTCTCATGGATTGGTAACTGGCTAAAAGAAAGGAAACAAAGGGTAGGAATAAATGGTCAGTTTTCAAAATAGAGAGGAAAATAGTGGTATCCCCCAGGGGTCTATACTGGGACCAGTCCTGTTCAACATATTCATAAATGATTTGGAAAAAGGGTGAGGTGGCAAAATTTGCAGATTATACAAAACTACTCAAGATAGTTAAGTCCCAAGCAGACTGTGAAGAGTTACAAAGGTATCTCACAAAACTGGGTGACTCAGCAACAAAACGGCAGATGAAATTCAATGCTGATAACTGCAAAGTAATGCACACTGGAAAACATAATCCCAACTATACATATAAAATGATAGGGTCTAAATTAGCTGTTACCACTCAAGAAAGATCTTGGAGTCATAGTGGATAGTTCTCTGAAAATATCCACTCATGTGCAGCAGCAATCAAAAAAGCTAAGAGAGGGATAGATAAGAAAACAGAAAATATTATATTGCCTCTATTAAATCTGTGGTACCCACATCTTGAATACTGCATACAGATCTGGTCGCTCCATCTCTAAAATAATATATTGGAATTGGAAAAAGTACAGAAAAGGGCAACAAAAATGATTAGGGGTATGGAACAACTTTCCATACGAGGAGAGATTACTAGGACTGAGACTTTTCAGCTTGGAAAAGAGACGACTAAAGTGGGATATGACCGAGGTCTATAAAATCATGACGGCTGTGGAGAAAGTGAATAAGGAATGTTATTTATTCCTTCTCATAACACAAGAACTAAGGGTTACCAAATAAAATTAATAGGCAGCAGGCTTAAAAACAAACAAAAGGAAGTATTTGTTCACACAACGCACACTCAACCGGTAGAACTCTGCCAGAGGATGTTGTGAAGACCAAGACTATAATAGGGTTCAAAGAAGAACTAGACAAGTTCATGGAGGATAAGTCCATCAATAGCTATTAGACAGGATGGGCAGAGGGATGCAAAACCATGCTCTGAAGTGTCCCTAGTCTTTGTTGGCTAGAAGCTGGGAATGGGCAACAGGGGATGGATCACTTGATGATTACCTCTTCTGTTAATTCCTTCTGAAGCACCTGGCATTGGCCACTGTCGGAAGACAAGATACTGAGCTAGACAGACCATTTGTCTGACCCAGTATGGCTGTTCTTATATTCTCTCAGTCATGCTCAGAAATACTAACCCAGGTCAGTGATCCGCTTCACTGTTCCAATGCTACGCCAGTCCTCCCTGACCCCTCCCAATGCATCTGTTCTTTTCTGTATTGGTCCTTTGCAATGCAAAGTTCTTAAGGGGAAAAAAGTCTGTCTTACACATCACTGACCACTTTTATTAAAGTAAAAAATAAGGAAGAATACAAATCTGACTCTTGCAGAGCAAAAACCAAAATTTGCAATACAAATACACGTAAAGACATGTCACAATTGTCAACTGAAATATCATTCCAAGCCCATTTATGACAGTCAACATCTTGGCCAAATGAACAAAGGTGAGTAATGTGGCTCTGGAAAGGGACACTGTGCTACTTAACTTTCCCTCAAATGGGAAGTTATTTGGGGTAATGGATATAGTGCTCTATCACCATCTTGACTGCTGACATTCAGGGAGTTTTGCATGTGGGCTAGTGGCTTGGATAGAGAAGAGTTAAACTAACTTCACTGAGAACCTTGAACCCAATGAAGCTTAAGCCCTATGCTACTTAGGAGGCTAATAGAACAGGAACACAGCAACAACAATGCAGTAACATATACACTAGAGACGTGAAACCTTGAGAGCTTTAATTCCTTAAGCAATTAAGTTAACTGTTCTCTCCTGGTAAAAAACAATAAAAATAAAATGTAGAATTTGGTCACATTTACATATTCAGTTCAGGAATAGCAACTACAACATTCAAATTTGCTGCTTAAATTAATGGCATTATTTGTGCAAGGAAGGCACTCAGGATACGGCCCCTAGTTATTTGTATTAAAATATGAAAGACATTTACGCCAAAATACATTAATTTTACCCATTTTTCCAATAACCATTCTGCCATTTTCTCTTAAGAAAAAGAAATCGCCTATGAAATGTCATGATAAAGCAATCTCCTTACTCTCTGTAGATATCTAAACTAAAGTTTAATACTCATGTCCAAAAAATTCATATTGTTCTCGTGAAGGCAGCAATTCTGAGTGACAAATGTACCTGCTTGAGCCAAGTGATTTATCGTGCAAAATTCAGCCAAGGTATAAACATGAAGAATGAACCACCCGGCTAGCTACACACCAAACAGATGCATCTTTTTCTCTGGATCATCAGAGTAATGTAAATAAATACTGCAGTCACTACATGTTCTTTAGAAGTTACTGCGACCTACTCTGCTGTGGCATAATTCTGCAGAGACAAATCAAGCCTGATTTACAGGTCAACTTGTCTTTGACCTACTTACAACACCAGGCCAACAATGCCTGGCTTAGGCTAAAATGTTGGTCATCTCTGTTGCCAAACATGAGGGGAATGGATGGGTGGGTGGATTGATACCGAACAGATGTCCAGTACACAGAGAGAGCCATAGCTATACACTTTTATTAATAAGTTTCTGAGGCTCTTGTTTTGAGCCCCATCAGGCTGGATGGGTTTTGGTCTTTTACCCAATATTATGGGGAGCTATTTCTCACATGCAGCTATATGAATTTGAAATCATCTCCTTTTGTGCTAAGTGTTAAATAAAAAACTTCTAAAAGGAATACAAAGGCATTTTGGAATAGATGGCAAACTATGTAATTGTGCATGATTTCAGGTGAAGGTAAAAATCACAGGCACCTGGAGATCTATTCTTCTAGATATCTGATTTAGGTATATAAGGTCTCCAGTTTCCCACAAAAATTTCTACTTGGTAAATTTAGTAACTCAGTAAAGTTTTACTTCAGGTCATGGGAATAAAAAAGGGTTTTTTTTGTTGCCTCCTTGCTAGACAGGCATACCTCAAACCATTTTCATCTAGATTCATTCTCTGAAACTTCCTCCACCTTTGCTGGATAACAAAAGCTTTTTTCTAATAACCAAAGTTTGAGAATGAATTTTGGAAGTTGTCTTTTCAACTCTTTCCTCTCCTGTAATTGTTAGTTCTTTTCTCTTTACAGATGTGATGCATAGGTCCAGATCCTGAAAAGGCTTATTCCTGTGATTAACTTCCCAGAACAGTACATAACGTGAAACAGATGCGCAAACCTTTTCAGGATTGGAGCCTTCCTTTCTTGATCGCTTTTGTGACTGTGGAAGTTTTAAGAGATTACCTCAGAAGGAACAAAACTATTTGTAGTCAACATCTAATTCAGCTCCTAACTGTGCAGGTAAATTTGAAAGCAACTTTATAGTAGTTCACCAAATGTCTATTAGGTATTTGGCATTGCAAGCTCTCTGTCTTCTATAGTCAGCATCATATACCATGCAAAAAAGTTCTGATTGTTTTGGGTTAAAGAGTTTTGTGTCATTTTAAAATTATTTTATAATGTAAGTATTTATCTGATGATCATGCTGAAAAGCCAATCCAGGATTGGGATTTTATACATTTGTACAACGCCTAGCACAAATGGGGCCCTGATCCCTGACTGAGACCTTTATGTACTACCATGATAGATATAATAGCAATACATTGTGTTGGACACTGTACAAACAGAGAATCTCTGCCCTGGAGGGACTGCAATCTAAACATGCCATCTAAAACCTGGGTTTTGTTAACACCTATTTAACTGAAATGACCTATAAACAATAGGAAGAAAAAATTTCTTTGTTAAGATTCCACAATCCCAACTCTTTCAATTACATGCTGGGAAAATTCACAGTAAACATCCAAGACCTCTAATGAATCCTCCAACAAAACCTTAGAAAAGTAATCACACAGGATTACTTTCAGGTTATCTTTGTGAATCATGAAGCAGCTAAAAAAAGCACACAAGCCTATTTCCCAGTCTCGCATATTTGTGAGTCGACTTTAAATGTGTTTGTTTTTGAAAAATAGTATGGACTATTAAATATCACAGACAAAAATGATCATGCCAATTAAATCTGGAGTGCACAGCAGTGTAAGAGCATATTTTTACACAATGACCAAGCTTCACTTTGCTGGGATGAAAATACCTAAGTTTGTCAAGTTTATAATTTAAACATGAATTTATAAGCAAAAATGAAATTACAGAAAAAGTAGCAATGATAACAGTGTCTCAGAATGCCATTGTAGGCTGCAGTGGTTATAAATTTAATTCACTAAATTTATTTTTACTTAGATTTAACAAACTATATATAATGTTAATCATGTATGATATTTCAAATATTACATTTTGCCAATTTATCAGATGTGATCACTCAGGAATAATAGTTCTATTGTAATAAAATAGAAAATTTTCATTATAATTTACCGCTTCTCGGTTATATGACAGTATTCAACACATGAAATCTGATTGCTTTATTTCCCATTTTATGTGACATACTAAAATATTAACATACCATAAAAATATGTTTTAGGATGTATGTGTTTGTATCTAGAGTTAACCATCTGTCTATCTTCATTAGTTAATCCTATTTTTAAGGGTTTTTTTTAAAACTGGTCCTAAAAAAAATTTCTCTAAAAGGCAAACTAACACGGTGAACCTGAAAAAAATTATTTTCTTGCCTTAGGAGCTGATCTTGCAACCTACACTCACACAGTAGTTTTTACTTGCAATTCCACTGAGCTCAATGGGGTTACCTGTGTAAGGACTTCTCTACTTCCAGCTACATATGATCACAGTAGAATTCCAGATATTAATCACAAAAGCAAGTGGGGGGTACTCTTGGAAGCAAGTGAGAGTTCTTGTGGGGGAGAGAGGGAGCTAAACAGAATCACTGCTGCCTTGATATTAATGACTCTGTACAACTATAAAAATGTATTAGCTAAACACTAGTAACTGCTTTCAGAGTGGTAGCAGCGTTAGTTTGTATCAGCAAAAACGAGGAGTAAATTTGTTAGTCTCTAAGGTGCCACAAGGACTCCTCGTTGTTTTTACTAATAACTGAGATGTCCACAGTGTTTCTAAAAATGTTATTCCCAGTAACTACAACCTTACAACAAGATCCCCAGGTAAAGTATTAAGGGAAAATAGGCAATAAGAATTAAAAAAAAAGCACTAAACTTTCAAAAGACCCAGTTTGTATAAAGGTGCAAAAAAAAAAAAAAAAAAAAAAAAAAAAAAAAAACAAACCACACATGCCCTGGAGTACAAATATTTGTTGACTCTTACTACAGTACCCCAAAAATGGACTAATTTACACACTGAAAACATGTAGGAAACTGACTGATTATTCAGATACCTTTAATTCTTCACAAATAGAAAAAATGATTATTCACATTTACATTTTAAAGTTATGTAAGCACAATTCATTTGTAATGCCCATTACAGGCATTAAAATAATTACAAGCCTAAGTATACATGAGCCATGATGAAGTACATTATGTCTATTATCCATATAAGAATCCTTTGGACAAGCTACAGTCTACTGAAATGGAAAGAGCTATGCAATTAATGTCTTCTGAACCCATTGCTTCTCACTCGTACTCTTGGAGTTGTGTACCATGAGCAAGAGACACTTGATCTATTGGAAGTACTTTGTGAACACTACTGTAAATAAAAAAGCACAATACGGGAAGAATCTAGAGACAGCCTTAGGTTCATGCCTCAAACTGATGAGATCCAGCTACACAAAGTTATAATGCTCATTCAACGGCTTCAATCTATTGGGTTTCACTATTTGGAATACTATAATGTACACACTACAGTAAATTATCCTACAGCTCCCTCTGCTGTGTCCTCCTGCTCTACACACTGTATGTTCTTGACCAGTGATTCTTAAACTTTTGTACTGGTGACCTCTTTCACATAGCTAGCCTCTGAGTGCGACCCCCCTTATAAATTAAAACCACTTTTTAATATATCTAACACCATTACAAATGCTGGATACAAAGTAGGGTCTGGGGTGGAGGCTGACAGCTTGCGACCCCCCATGTAATAACCTCGTGACCCCCTGAGGGGTCCTGACCCCCAGTTTGAGAATCCCTGTTCTTGACCTTTATACTTTAGGCACAGAATGTATCATAGCCATTAAATATAGCCATTAAATAAACTAGGGCAGTGGTCTCCCAATTTTTTTGATCGCGCACCACTATCGGTAAAAAATTTTTGAGCACACACCCAGTGCCGCGCTGACTCTACCATTTTTGCCGAAGCAAAAAAAATAAAAAATAAAAAAAGCCGCTTGGACTCCTGCCCGAACTGCCGAAACAAAACAAAAAACAAAAAAAGCGCTCCTCCTGCCGTGCACCACCAAGTATCCTCTTGCGCACCCCACTTTGGAGACCACTGAACTAGGGAACCAGGCTGTCTGATGCAGAATTAATACCCACTGTTCCATTACAATGACATTTATTTTCTTTCAAATATTAGACTTATCAATTCCCTTGCTACGTGAAATTTTTTTTTAAAGCTGGTTCACTATTCTTATTTAAACATGGTTCACTTTTAATTCTTAGGCCACACTGTACAGAATAGCTAGACTAAGTGCCAAGGGCACCAGCAACTTATTATTTGTGCAGCATAAGATCTAGAATAGTACTAGTACTGTAAATATATAAACACTCAAACGGTGAATTTAAAATGACATGCGACTGAACAGAATACTACTTTATGTAGTCTAACGCAGTGTTTCTCAAATGCAGCCACCCTGACCGTATGCGGCCACCAGGGGCTTGCTGTTGGCTGCTGGGGTGGCCAGCAGGGGTTGGGCCCTGCCATCCTCTGGAGACACCTGGGGCACAACGCTGGAGCAGCAGGCAGCTGATGAGTTCCCCACATACCAGGGGTGGTGGGGCTCAGGCTTTGAGCTTCAGACCTAGAATGGCGGGGCGGCAGGCTCCGGCCATGGGGCTTTGGGCTCCGGGGATTGCTGGGGCCTGCCACTGCATAAATACTCTGTCCCTGGGCCCTAGCTGCAGGGCTTTGGGCTCAGGCAATGGGGCTTCAGGTTCCAGCTCCCCACTGCCTCCCCCAACCCTCCATCCTGGGCTTAATTTATCCCCAGGCTGAGTAAGTCTGTGGTAAAATGTGAAATTTGTATGTTTGTAAATATCACTTTTCACAACAGACTTACTAGCTAGCAATAAATAAATTACAATGATTTGGATGTGTATATTTATTTGTTTTTCCTAAAGCTAATTAAGTATTTTAGGAAACAATCTGAGAGCGGCCACCAACAAGAGTTGGTGGCCGAAATCTGAGGCCACCAAAAAATTTGTCCTGAGAACCCCTAACAGTTCTTTTAAAATGGATTTTGCAGTAATATAGAACACTGCTTAATTCAAAGTTTTAAGCAGCACCAAAAATAACCATACTAATGGGAATGGTCTACTATACAAATGATATAAGGATTATAAAGAAATGGTCTATTAGAACAGTGCTGTGGCATACACTTATTTTATGATATCTGAATTATTATATAGGCAGAAAAGACAGCAAAAAAAACAGAATACACCTCCAAAACATAACTTAAAAACTGAATATGTTGAAGAAGTTTTAAATATTTAAAAGTATTACTGATAATGTAAAATGGAACAGAAAAGGGGATTAATAAAGATTCTTTCCCCCTAAGGTACACATCAAAAGAAACATCTGAATTTTAATTTAGTCATACTGAGAAAACATTAATGTGCAATAATTCTTTTAATAAATTAGCCCACATTAATTTTAAAAATACTCTACGCAATATATTAAAGGCCCTTAGAAGAAAAAAATACTTTTATTATGCTTTAAACTTTGAAGTAGGGAGGCAACCTCAACGACTGCAAATGTAATTAATTTTAATACCTAATCCCCTGGGTAAGTGACTTTAAAATATACGTTTATAAGCAGGGGTGGATTTCAAATGATAGAAAGAGTGGTAAGATTAGTCCATTTTCTCCTGTTTCTCATTCCTCCATTTTTATTATTTCTTCACAGTTCAGTCTAAAGGATGACAATATTTTACTTGTTTTACACAAATCATGCTTTTTATATCAGAGAAGGAGAAATATCTGCAATAGCATTGCCAGAAATGCCTGTCAGAGAGAAACTATTGTTTCTACTGGTCTGCAGATATAAAGACTATGGGTGAAATCCTCTCCAGTTGAAGTCAATGGAACTTTTGCCATTGACTTCAATGGCACCAGGATTTCACATTATGCCTACTGCCATATCCAAGTATCTTGGCTAACAGGAATGTAGACAAATGTTTGTCTTTAGATATTCTTATCAATTCAAGTTATGTACAGCCCAATGTGTGTATAAGAGGGCTGTGCCAGACAAACACAGGTTCAAGTGCTTGGAATGCTAAAGGAATGTACTAGGACAACACAAAAACAGACTACTCAAGACTAGATGATACTGTAGTCATAATGTGCCATGGAACAGGTGGGTTTTAAGGCAGAGGTTTTGGATTTTCTGGAAGTAAAGTGAAGGAGCATTGCAGGCCTTAGGGTGGCAGTTCCAGGTCTGTAAGTTGGCATAGAAGCGCAAAGATCGGACTAAGCAAAGATGACAAAGGCTGTAGTAAGGAGAACCGCTTCCAAAACATTCCAAAAAATAATTAAATTGATTAACAGAGAATCATATTCCTCAGTTTTAAAGCTACTTCCCCCCAATAAACATCCCAGTAGCCCAATTTACTAAACTTAAAATCTGTTGTACACATTTTGACATAGTTCCAAGAAATCTGAAACATGAAATTGATACCTTGCTTGTTTCTCACCTAAGATACAGTTGCTGCCCTTAAAATTGCCAATTTTCTATACGAAGCTTCGAATAATTTTACAATAAAAACTTTAAATTGCTTAAAACACTCAAGTATTCAGCAGTATTTGTTTTTGCTATACTAAATTCAAGGAAGTATGAATTAATAATGACTCCAAATGCAAACAGACAATGTTAAAGGAAAAAAATTGAAGTTAAGAAGTGACCCACTCTAGTTGAAGTCTGGATATTTTAAAGAATAGTTTAATAAAGAATCTGATTACTTATACTCTCCAATAGAGAGAGAGAGAGAGAGAGAGAGAGAGAGAGAGAGAGAGAGAGAGAGAGAGAGACAGACACATTACACATATGTAAACAATAGTAACCACATACTTGAGATAAGCAAAACAAACAACATTTAAGATACTAGCACAGGGGTAGGCAACCTGCAGCACGCGAGCTGATTTTCAGTGGCACTCACACTGACTGGGTCCTGGCCACCGGTCCAGGGGGCTCTGCATTTTAATTGAATTTTAAATGAAGCTTCATAAACATTTTAAAAACCTTATTTACTTTACACACACACCAATAGTTTAGTTATATATATTATAGACTTATAGAAAAAGACTTTCTAAAAACATTAAAATGTATTACTGGCACACGAAACCTTAAATTAGAGTGAATAAATGAAGACTCGGCACACCGCTTCTGAAAGGTTGCCGACCCCTGTACTAGCGGGTCAGGGCCACAGAACTACCTGGGTAGAAACTAATAACTTGAACATTTAAAGTTTGTTTTCAAACAACAAAATACAAAAGAGAATTAGTTCAAAAGTCATATCTTACCAGAAGATGAAACAGTTCCCTCATCTCGGTCATGTTTCTCATGCCATTCCATTGTTCGATAATAACTGAGCATGACTTCCCAGAGTGCTTTGCAGAGGTCAGCAAGACATGGAATGTAGCTGTCTGATGTAATATGCTACAGAAAAGAAAAGTTAGGCCTGTGAGAAAACTAACAGTTTGGCTCAGTTTTCCGAATAAACAAAAGAAGAAGCTGTTCTGCCATTGGTTACCCAACATGGGATTGTGAAGTGCTTAATATTTACAAGTTTTAGTTTCAAATAAAAGTGTTTGACGGAGTTGCTTTAGGTCTTATATTGGTTGCAGAACAGATACAATACAAACTGCACCATTAAAAGTTTACACAGTCATCCCTGTTTTGGAGGGGAATACATCAATCTGTGAATGTCCACGCAATGATTGGCTCTCTACAAGGACTAATTTGTTGAGATGCTGGTTTTGATATTTGGACCACTGTTCACTAGAAACTGGACCAAGGCCAAACATTTATTTCACATGTATTTATCCTAATTGTATCTCTAGCACAGTCAGAATAAAAAGGGAGGCAGTGTGGTCTATTGGACAGGGTACAGGACAGAGTTTGAAGATCTAGACTCGGCCCCTGGCTCTGCCATTGGTCCACTGGGTGACCTTGCTGGACAGATTACTTTCTCTCTCTGTGCCTCTGTTTCCTCTCTCACCCTTTTCCTACCTTGTCTATTTAGAGTGTAAGCTCCTCAAAGCAGGTTTTGTCTCTCTGCGTTTGCACAGTGCTCAGCACAATGGGGCCCCTATCTTGGTTAAAGGCTCTGGACACCACAGTAATTAAATTATTTCAAATATGTGCAGTAGCACCTAGAGGCCAACTTGGTTTGGGTCCAAACTGTCCAGATTGAAGGCTAAGCAAAACCCCCTCAAAGACTGCCATTTGTGTTTTAAGATTTCATTAGAGAGCAGACCATCAACCTCATAAAAAGGCTTTAATTGAACACACTACCTATTTCTACACTGGGGTTATGCAGCAAGAAACCAAATACATTAATCTCCTCAAATTCAGCACCTATTTGGTAAGGGCCAGCAGGGAGAGCACAGAGATCATGCAATATATATGATGATAAACTCATCGTTCCGATTCATTTGCTGTCAAGAGGCAAAGCCTTAGAGCTGGATGAAAATTTGAAAGAATGTGTCCGATTGAGTCTGCATTTTAGAGTGCTGTTGCTTTATGATGCTCATGTTTTAATGTTCCCAGCTAGGCCTGAAATTAACACTTAAATTAGGTGAATCGAGTTGTGGTGAGTAGTTCATACATTTTTGCTATTTCTTTACCCAAAGTAGACTTCTGCAAGGTCAAACACTAGAATTACTTTGCAAAGCCTACTATGTTGTCACTATACTCCTTCATTAGCCTCCCACAATACCTACAAAGTAACTTTTAATTCTCAGTGAAGTTTGTTCAATGCCTGTACAAGGCTTCGAACATATGAGGTACCCACTCACGTAAAAATCAATGTGTCAAAGCCTTGGCCATTCTGTTTTAAACAAACAAAATAATGGACTCCTATCCAAATTACCAAATACTATATACACAGGGCTAAAACTTTAGCACCAGTTTCACTCCAAGGGATTCACATCTTTTGATTATCTACTGATCTATTTGTGGTTTCTTAACACTGAGAATCCTTAGTGGTCAAAGGAAGTTTGAAGAAAAAGAGGGTAATCATTTGAAAATTAAGTGTAGTTTGATAGCAAATACTAAACTGGAGAGATATACAAATAAATGTATGTGGAGGTTACTTAAGCCTTTCCCTTTTCTCAACTTTATCAGAAAGAATTATAATCTGAAATGGAAGCATACTTTTATTTTCTACTCAATCGTGTTCACTTGTCTCTATCACTTGAGTAATATTCCTGGTTGTAACACACACTGCTCAGGCCATTCATATTCACTTAGGGTATGTCTACACTACGAGGGTAATTCGATTTTACTTAAATCGAATATGTGGAATCGATATTGCAAAGTCGAACGTGTGTGTCCACACTAAGGACACACTAAGGACAGTAATTCGACTTTGTGAGTCCACACTAAGGGGGCGAGCGTCGATATTGGAAGCGGTGCACTGTGGGCAGCTATCCCACAGTCCCCGCAGTCCCCGCTGCCCATCGGAATTCTGGGTCGAGCCGCCAATGCCTTCTGGGTAAAAAAAATTTGTCGTCATCCGTCCGTCACTAACGCCCTCCCTCCTTCCATGAAAGCGCCGGCGGGAAATCAGTTCGCGCACTTTTCTGGTCAGTGACAGCGCGGACGCCACAGCACTGCGATCATGGATCACGCTGCGACCATCGCTGCACTTGTGGCCGTTCTCAACACCTCGCAGCTTATCATACACCTTTCCCTGAGGCAGATGCAGAGAAATCGGGCGAGGAGGCTACGGCACCGCCGTGAGAGCCTGAAGTCGGAGAGTGGCACAGAGCTGTCAGAAACCACGAGCCCCAGCGCCCAGGACATCACGGTGGCAATGGGGCATGTGGATTTTGTTGAACGGCGATTCTGGGCCCGGGAAACAAGCACGGACTGGTGGGACCGTATAGTGCTTCAGGTCTGGGATGAATCCCAGTGGCTGCGAAACTTTCGCATGCGGAAGGGGACTTTCCTCGAACTTTGTGAGTTGCTGTCCCCTGCCCTGAAGCGCAAGGACACCCGCATGCGAGCAGCCCTCACTGTCCAGAAGCGAGTGGCCATAGCCCTCTGGAAGCTTGCAACGCCGGACAGCTACCGGTCAGTCGCGAACCACTTTGGTGTGGGCAAATCTACCGTGGGGGTTGTTGTCATGCAAGTAGCCAAGGCAATCGTGAAGGTACTGCTCCCAAAGGTAGTGACCCTGGGAAACGCGCAGGTCATCATAGATGGCTTTGCCGCGATGGGATTTCCAAACTGCGGAGGGGCTATCGATGGGACTCACATCCCTATCCTGGGACCGGACCACCAGGCCAGCCAGTACATCAATAGAAAGGGCTACTTTTCAATGGTGCTGCAAGCACTGGTGGACCATCGGGGACGGTTTACAAACATCTACGTCGGATGGCCGGGCAAGGTTCATGACGCTCGTGTGTTCAGGAACTCTGGTCTGTTTAGACGGCTGCAGGAAGGTATTTACTTCCCAGACCACAAAATAACTCTTGGGGATGTGGAGATGCCTACAGTCATCCTCGGGGACCCAGCCTACCCGCTAATGCCCTGGCTCATGAAGCCCTATACTGGCGCCCTGGACACAGAAAAAGAACTGTTCAACTACCGTCTCAGCAAGTGCAGAATGGTGGTGGAGTGTGCTTTTGGCCGTCTCAAAGGGAGATGGAGAAGCTTACTCACTCGCTGTGATCTCAGTGAAACCAATATCCCCATCGTTATTGCAGCTTGCTGTGTGCTCCACAATCTATGTGAGAGCAAGGGGGAGACCTTTATGGCGGGGTGGGAGCTAGAGGCAAATAGCCTGGCTGCTGATTACGTCCAGCCAGACAGCCGGGCCATTAGAAGATCCCAGCGGGACGCCCTGTGCATCCGGGAGGCTTTGAAAGCTAGGTTCCTGAGTGAGCAGGGCAACCAGTGACTTTTCAGTTTGTGGACAGAGAAGCTGAACCTGCCCCCGTTTCTTTACCCAGTTCATTTTGACTATCCTCTCCAGTTACATACCCCCTTCACCCCCTTCCCCTTCCCAAAAAATAAAATCATTTCGATTTTGTTAATGAACAGCGTTGTCTGTATTGCTGTTTTCGCGGGAATATTTTAAACCGGGGACGCAGACTGTGGCGGGGGGCGGGTTCAGTGTTCTGATGCAAATGATGCTTCTAAACTCCCGGAATGACAGGCTCCGCACTGGTGGACTGGTTATTTCAATGGAGAACATGAAAAACACCTCCCAGACTGACCAGGGTAACCAGTGACTGCACTGTGTATGTGTCCTGATGCTGGACCTGACACCGCCTCTGTACCCTGCTAAAGGTCACTGTCCTGCCCAATTACCAAGCCCCTTGCCCCCCTCCAGACAGACTCTCCCTCAAAAGAACCTGACTGAAACAGTAATGGAGAGAAACAAACATTTTATTGCGAACCAGACATGAAACGTGGGGTGTGAAACTTGGACGGGGGCTTCTGTGAGGTGGGTGGGAAAGGACTTATGAAATTTTGGGGAATGTCAGCCTTCTAGTGCTAGAGCAGTCTGCAGGGGTTGACTGAAAGTTTTAACGGCCCTTGCCGCCCCTCCTTCTTTGGAGTTTGGGTGAGGGTGGTGTGGGACTTGGTGGCGGGTGAGGGCAGTTACAGATAGACTGCAGCGGGGCTCTGTCCTCCTGCCTCCGGTCTTGCAGAACATCCACAAGGCGCCGGAGCGTGTCCGTTTGCTCCCTCATTAGTCCAAGCAGCTTTTCAGTAGCCTGTTGGTCCTCCTGACGCCACCTCTCCTCCCGTTCCATGACTGCTCGGTGCATTTGTGACAAGTTCTCCCTCCACTGTGTCTGCTGGGCTGCCTGGGCTCGGGAGCAGTCCATTAGTTCTGAGAACATGTCTTCACGCGTCTTCTTCTTCCTCCGCCTAATCTGCGCTAGCCTCTGGGAGTGTGCTGAGAGGCTGGGTTGGGAGACAGTCGCAGATGTGTCTGTGTGAATTGTGAAAAGGGAGTGAATTCCTGAGACAGATAAATGAAATTGTATACAAAGAACCTAGTCTTTCTCTGTGAACAAGACCATGCACTGCACCTCTCACATGCGCACTCAGGACAAGGTCGAATTTTCGGCCGTCGCCTTCAGTGCCTGTGGACTTGCGGAGGTCTTAGACTGTTCAGAGAACTGTGGCTGGAGACCTGAACTTCTGGAGCGGGCAATAATGGTAAGCCGCAGACTTGTGGCTGCTTAAAACTCCAGCAGTAGCACTGGCCTCCTTTCACATTGAAAGCAATGCCAGTCTCTGCTGCCAGCAATCAGGACAGCATCAACTCTGCCCCTGTCCCACCCCCTCGCGGCTGTCCCAGGGAAAGATCCCTGTATGCTGCCCCTCTCCCTCCACCGCGTGGCTGTAAAGCAGTCCCAATACTAACATTCCCCTCCCTAATTCAAAGCAGGGCGTCATGAGCGACATCACCCTCCTGAGGATCCCGGACACCCAGAGAGAACGCATGCTGCGGGAAAGCATGCAGAAACCGGGGCCGTATGCCGCCATGCTATGTCGGGCCATGATCCCGGAGTACTTGATTGTGGCGTGGAGGGGGCATGTCTGCTACCACGGAGGGCCCACTAAGATCGCCCTACCCCGGAACCTGATCAACAGGCTTGAGCTCTACCTCCACGAGACCTACGAGGAGTTCTCCTACGAGGATTTCTCGTCGATCCCCGGCCACATTGACCGGATTTTCGCGTAGGTGCACTGGGACTATGGAGTGGAGCGTCTTGGGCCTGGGAATCATGGAGTAACGGACATTGTAAAAATTTTTTAAAACACTTGGGACTAAATTGAGAAGAGCCCAAGCCAGAGAAATCATGAAAACCCATTTGTTACCTTTGTAAATATTCCTGTTTTGTACCTGATTATTTTTTTACTAGTTTACAGAACTTTTATAAATGTACATTGTTAATAGTATAAATATTACCGTTCTGTTTTAAATAAATGTTTACATGTTTACAGCACTTACTGCTTGATCCTTCCCCTGATTCTGTGTCCGGGGTAAGGGATGGGGACGGTTGGTACGGGATCTCGGTAAGGGTGATGAAGAGCTCCTGGCTGTCGGGGAAATCAGCGGTGCCAGCGCTGTCGACTGCCTCGTCCTCCTCATCTCCTTCTTCATCTTCCCCGTCCGCTGTCATGTCCGACGAGGAACCGGCCGCGGACATGATCCCATCCTCGGAGTCCACGGTCAGGGGTGGGGTAGTGGTGGCGGCCGCTCCCAGGATGGAATGCAGTGCCTCGTAGAAACGGGATGTGTGGGGCTGGGATCCGGAGCGTCCGTTAGCCTCTTTTGTTTTTTGGTAGCCTTGTCTCAGCTCCTTGATTTTCACGCGGCACTGCGTTGCATCCCGGCTGTAGCCTCTCTCTGCCATGGCTTTTGAGATCTTCTCGTAGATCTTAGCATTCCTTCTTTTGGAGCGCAGCTCTGAAAGCACGGACTCATCGCCCCACACTGCGATGAGATCCAAGACTTCCCGATCAGTCCATGCTGGGGCCCTCTTTCTATTAGATTGCACGGCCATCTCTGCTGGAGAGCTCTGCATAGTTGCCACTGCTGCTGAGCTCCCCTCGATGTCCAAAGAGGAACTGAGATTCAAACTGCCCAGACAGGAAAATGAAAATGAATTCAAATTTTCCCGGGGGTGTGGCTGGTCAGAGCATCCGAGCTCGGACTGCTGTCCAGAGCGTCAACAGAGTGGTGCACTGTGGGATAGCTCCCGGAGCTATTACCGTCGATTTCCATCCACACCTAGCCTAATTCGATATGGCCATGTCGAATTTAGCGCTAATCCTCTCGTTGGGGAGGATTACAGAAATCGATTTAAAGAGAGCTTTATGTCGAACTAAATGGCTTCCTGGTGTGGACGGGTGCAGGGTTAATTCGATATAACGGCGCTAAAGTCGACATAAAAGCCTAGTGTAGACCAGGCCTTATACTCTGCCAGTGATTAAATACTCATGAGGATCATTCTTTAGAGTTAATATACGTCCCTGGTGAAAGTATCTTGAGACCTCATATTAATCATTAAGTCTTTCTCAGCTTTTTTATTATTAATGTTAATTCTGGGCAGATTTCATCTCAAGTCAACAGAATTGCACAGTGTAAATAAGTGGTGCACCTCTGAGTACAATCTTCAACAACCACACTGCAATCAAACACTAAGTTTTAGCACTAGTCCTCTCTAAAACATGAAGACAAGATGGCACTGTATTTAAGATAGCAGAAAAAGACTCCTGATGATGTTATTCACTAACATATCATAGACACTATATATATTGCCAAAACTAAGAGCAAAATTTTGTAGTATTCTATTTTATTTATATTAAATTGCTACCAGATACTTAACACAATATTAACAATGATGGGGAAGGAATACAGGGAAAGAACAGGTTAAAAAATATTTAAATGAGTTAGCCGTAATCAAGTTAGCAGGCCCTGATCAAATTCATCCCAGGGTACATAAGGGACTAGCTGAAGCTATCTTGGAACCATTAGTGATTATCTTTGAGAACTCCTGGAGGACAGTTGAGGTCCCGGAGGACTGGAGAAGAAGAAACATAGTACCTATATCTTTAAAAGGGGGAACAAAGACGACCCAGGGATCTGTAGATCAGAAGGTCTGACTGATACCTGGAAAGATATTGGAACAAATTATCATCAATATGTAACCACCTATAGGATATGTGTTAAGTAATATCCAACATGAATTTGGCAAGAATAATGCCAAACCAAACTAGTTTCCTTCTTTGAAGGAAGGCCTAGTGGATAGGGGGAAGCTGTAGATGTGATATATATCCTGATTTTAGTAAGGCTTTTCACATAGTTTCACATGACACTCTCATAAGCAAACTAAAAAAAATGTGCTCTAGGTGAAATTACTGTAAGGCCATACTCAGAATAGTTATCAAGAGTTCACTGTTAAACTGGGGAGACGTATCAAGCAGGGTCACATAGAGGCTTGTCCTGGGTCCGGTACTATTCAATATTTTCATTAATGACCTAGATAACAGAAATCTGCAGGTGACACCAGCTGGGAGGGGTTGCTGACACTTTAGATGACAGGATTAGAATTCAAAATGATCTTGACAAATTGGAGAATTGGTCTGAATTCAACAAGATGAAATTAAATAAAGACAAGTGCAATATACTACACTTAAGAAGAAAAAAAATCAAATGCACAGCTACAAAATGGGGAAAAACTGGCTAGTGGTAGTACGGTTGAAAAGGATCTGGAGGTTATAGTGGATCACAAAGTGATGATGAGTCAACAATGTGATTCAGTTGCAAAAAAGGCCCTACAATTCTGTCATTTATGATTTTGCCTAACTCTGCAAGCTACCCTGCCATTTCAATCGGCTGTGTCATTCTCTATTACCTCCCCTAAATGGTTATGTAAGTTGCTCTGCGCTGCTAAAAATAGCTATATTTCACATCAAAACTGGCTGCATTTCATTTGTGAGGGGATACAGAATAATTTGGATTGATTTGTGCCATATGAATGTAAATAATCTTTCAAAACTATAATGTTACTTCAAACAGTATTCATATATTAGTGCTTTAGACAGTTTAATGTGCTCCTGACATAATGAATTCTCAAGGTGGTCATGCATTACAAGATACATAATCCACTTTGATTGAATAAATCCATATAAATAGCACTTAGCATGTGGGGAACCATGCTGGTCCATTCACTGACCAGTTACCATAGTGCTTCTAGCGTAGTTGGCAAGAACCAATATAAAAACATACTGAGACACAGTGAACTAAGAACAAAAACTTAAATCTTTCACATCTCTACATGGAGATGTTTCAACTTCAAGACAGCCAGCAAGCTTAGACAGAAGACAACAGTACTGATTAGGTCCCAAAATAAATTCATTTTCACAAGGCAGATAAGTAAAATGAACAGCTGAATTTCTTTGAACTAGGCTCAGGGAAACAAAAATAAATATATAGGGAACGTCTCTCAAAGCCTCTCTGCTGCAGAGCTAATCAACAGGAAAGAAGGATGGGTAGCAGTTCGGACAGAACATGCCCGCAGAACAAACAAGCTCAGCAAGGAAGTTAATTGAACGACAGTTAAAAGGACACTGGCTTGCAATATGCTATACATGGCCAAGAACCAGAGAAGAGAAAATAATGCTTTTGTACATTAGCATGCAATCAAACCTGACTTCTGAACAAAACAGAGTCAAGTATACATATAAAATAAATAGATAGTATACATTATGGTAGATTCAGTGCAAAATACAAACACTTTAGCATTCCATATACAGGCTTCACTGAAGTTTTATAGACAGGATGTTTTAGTGGTAAAAACCCATTACATCATAGAACATGAATTCAGGACATTTTGAAAACAAAGTTTCTCAAGTGTGGATATTCACATCTGGGACTCCAACAGTCACTATTCAAGAATGACAAAAGAGTTCTTTTAAGGAATCTGCAAGTGCCATCACAGCATCCTAAAACTATTTATTCGGCATAAGTTTTTGTTATACAAGCTAGTGACCCTGGAGACGTTCTGAATTTCATTCCAGAACACACATCAAACAGAGTCAAATGGATTCATCAGAAAGATTTCCAGAAAATCACAACAGTAAATCTACTCAAAAGGAAGATTTAAAATTTAATATGACTGAAAATGTTTAATTTGACTAAGCAGCCTGTGGCTGGATTAGCTACTTTTATGTAAAAAGTTTCTTGATTTTACATTGTGATGAACGTACAGGGTCCTAGCTCTATTAGGTACAGACAAATAAAGCTGATTTTTTTAGTCTCAGCCTACTTACTACCTGGCAACCTTGATACAAGTGCTGAATGTGGTGGCTTCCTTTTTATGAGGAAGTGGGAATGAAATAGAATTGCTGTAATGTTCCAGCCTGAAAGTTTTATTCAGTCTTACTTCTCCTATGAAGGTACTGCAACAGGCAATTACATTTAAACCTAACTGGGCTTAGTCAAAGAACTGGTTCCACCAATGGGCAGACTTAGACACCATAAAAGCCTATTGTTTGGGGGCGGGGGCTGTTGAACAGCAAGAGGTTTTGTTTTTTTTAAATCTTAAAAAAAAGTTAACTCTCAGTTGGGAACTCCAAACCTTCAGTCCAGGGAGAGAAGTAATTGAAGTACCTGGGGAAAGAAGCAACTGAAGTAGACTCAAAGGGGCAGATTTGAAGTCCAGAAAGTAACTCAGGAATTGTCAGTCCTGTGGAGGAACAAGGGAAGCCCAATTTTGAGAGACACCTGTTTGTTGGATTTGTATCATCTTGTTGACATTTGGCATGAATTAAAGCAATTTTGCACTAAGCATTTTGGTCTCAGTAAGTTTCTGCAATCATTGCCGCACAAAGTCATTCTTTTCATGATTTGTGCAAAAGTCCATGTTCAGATGTGGAAATGGAGGGGGGGGGGGGAGAAGGGTTTCCTTTTGGCTCTCAACCTGAGACTGAGTCTTATTGAAAAATACATTTCAATTTTTCATTAGAATATCAAAAAATGAACCAACTAATTGTGCAGCCAACATTTTACAGAATCCTTTGAGATACATACCAATACTAGCCTTAATTGTCACTTTGCACTAGGTCCTTGAGATACATAGAATTTACCAAGAAGGTGAAAAATGTGTTTCAAGAATTTTAAAATCAACATCACACCATATTTAAGAGAACTACTACCATATTCATTGTGCCTTAAATATAGGGACATCTTTTGCAGTGCATCAAATCTCTTTATACAGAGATCAGACACTAACTTCTGAAGTGCCACATAACTTGAAAATATCAGCTATTTGCTTTGTTCACAAAGAAAGAAAATAAATTAAGCTAATGACGTATGAAACCATGTTGTAATTCAGAGAAGGTAAGCGGATTAAGAAAACATGGAATTGAGAATTTCCAGTAACATGCAAATCTTTCTACATGGTAAGCATGTAAGCAGGAGTGGAGGCTACCAACAATAAACAGTTAACTGAGAGTCTGAAAGAAATTGGACCAGCACATTACTACAGTCTGCAAACAATTAAATTAGGTAGTGTGGCAAATATCAGTGAAGAAAGGGAATCACTACAGAGGACCTTAGAAAGGAGAGGAAACAGCAGAATTCAACTTTAAAAAGCAATGCTAACAAGTTTTCAAAAAGTTTTTTTAAAAAATCAGAAGTTTAAGAGAATGAAACATGAAAAAGCAGTGGACTTGAGAGTATAGTCTAATGCAGGGGTTATCAAACTTCATTGCACCACGACCCCCTCTGACAACAAAAATTACTACACAACCCCAGGATGGAGGACCGAAGCCTGAGCCCCCCTGAGCTCGACTGCCCTGGGTGGAGGGATGGGGGGGGAGCGCAAAGCCCGGGTCCCCTTGCCCTGGGCAGGGGGAACAAAGCAAAAGCCCAAGAGCTTCAGCCCCAGGCTGGGGGCCTGTAACTTGAGACCCAGCATCCCAGGCTGAAGCCCTCGGGCTTTGGCTTTAGCCCCGGCCCCGGGCAGTGGGGCTTAGGCTTTGGCCCTGGGACCCAGCAAGTCTAATGCCAGCCCGGGTGATCCCATTAAAAACAGGGCCCTGACCCACTTTGGGGTCCCGACCCACAGTTTGAGAACCACTGGTCTAGTGAACAGAGCAAGGGATTTGGTGTCTTCATACTTTTTACCATATTGTGCCTCAGTTTATCTGTATAATGGAAATGCCATCCACCATTGGTCCCTGCCACTTCTCTACTCCAGCCTTCTGGATGATGGTGGAGGCAGTGAGCTTTATTGGATAAGCCCTCTCTCTCCTCTGAAGGTGCTTTGAAAAGCAGCTTCCCAGCACCACAGATCTTAGGGTCAGTACACCTCTTTACAAAATAGATTTTTGGCCTGAAATCAACATGAGTGTCCTATTAAATAAAAAAAATCTTAAATGCAGAAGTGTTTACTGGTTGAAGCTAAGCAACTCCAGAACATTTCTAAGAAATGAAAGAGCAGCATAATAAATCAGCAAAGGAATTTTAATCTTTTTGCTACTATACTGTGATTTAATAGAATGACTGAAGGAGTTGGTCAGAAGTTTGAGTTAGTCAAGGTTTGGTCAAGTGTGAGAATATTTGAGGGCTCAATCTGTGATACACTAATTTCTTTCAGTACCTTCAATCTAGAAACACATTTTCAAGTTTCATGTCAATATCCGGCTGAACTGAAGCACCTCTGAGCTCACTAATTTTCCACTATTTCTTCAAAGAGTACAGACAGCCCCCAGGTTACACAAACCCGACTTACACAAATCTGCACTTATGGAAAAAGTTCCGTAAGCTAGAAATAGGAGGGTTTTTTGGGGGGTGGGGGGGGTTGGTGTAATTGTCGGGTATACATTTCTGACTTACGTAAAATTTGAATTACACAAGGCAGGTGTAGGGATATTAAAGAAGGTACTAACAGTGATTCCCCCAAGTGACAGTGACCCCCTCATAATTTGTCCCCCACACTTTAAAATCCAACAGTTTCACCAAGTACAAAAATCTCTTGGGTCTTCTGTTAAAACTTGTAAGCTACTGTCTGTAGAAACCATTGATTGTATCTATCCTGTGAAAGATACTTTATTACTATGTAAAACTTACAAACAAGTTAATTGACTTTGTTCTTGAAGTAATTGATACAATGTAAACAAACACTATAAGCCGTTAAGTGACTTTCACTTCATTGTAATAGCAAGGGCTCCTAGGACAGACCCCCACCCTCTGTGATTAAAGGGCCGGGAGTCTCAAATGAATTAGCACACACCCCAAAAGTGGTGGAGACAGTAAATTAAAATATGGTTAAGATATGGAATGTATGCTGACAAATGCTTGATATACATGAATGGTTAGGGAGGTGCCAGCCTAGAAAGGAAGTATCCATCAGCCGAAGAATGTATCAAGTGGATGACCAGACAACCCCCGGAGGGTAAACTGGGATCCACCCCATCACCTGGAAGGATGAGAAACACAAACTTTGGACAGTTTGGAGCCACCAGGAATGTGCCATCTGCTGATTGAGTCAGGAACAACAAAATAAAACAGCTCCCATAGACTAACATAGGAATTAATTCCTATAAGAATGGACTCTCAAGACTGAGGATTTTGAGTCTCTGGTTCTGCTGCCAACCTCCAGGAGCATCAGGTGCACCTGACACAGACTCGGCTCCATCCTCATGATGAAGATACCTGGCCAGTAACTTGGCATGAGCAACTTCTAGGCTGGTAACTATAACACCTATACAGAACCTGAATGCATGATTGTGTGAATGAATCTATATATGTGTGTGTGTGTATAAGGAATAAGTAGTAATAGGAATAAGTAGTCAAACAACGTTGTTTACTTTTATCTTTTGCTTTACCATTATATTTACAATAAATGTGGCATCTTTGCCTTATCCCTCTTAATAAGATCCTGCTGGTTTTTATTCTATTGGTATAATACAGGAACGCTTGCATAAGTCGGGGAGCGTCTGTAATGAAATCCCTCCGAGTTTAATGGTATGATCACAAATGAAGCAAGCTAAAAAGTGTATTGAATGTAGCATTTAAAACAATCATTTTTTCTGATAAAATATTTTTGAGAAAATTCCCAGTAATATATGCTATTTATATATTCATTTAATATTTTGAGGAAAGGAAAACCTTGTAATTGGTTTTCTGTTTTTTAAATAGAATAAAATTCTACATCATATGTTCAAGACATTTTAATTTTTTCAAAAGTGAGATATGCACAGATACATAGCACAAATACACTGCATGTGCACATGTAAGCATGCTGATTAAAGGAAAATGTATTGTAATCACATTGTGTAAACCTCCTTTAATCAGGCTTTTGAATCTCAGTATTACAGCCATATATGGATCTATCTTTAATTTGTTGGAATTATGGACCTGACTCAAAATTAGGAGAAAAGATTCCTATTTACTTCTATCAGCTTTGGATCAAGCCTTCAGTGAAATGCACTATGTTACAGCATTATTCCAATTGAGAGCCTGATCCTGAACTCACTGAAGTCAATGGCAATACCACTATTAATTTCAGTGGGTACATCATCAAGCCCTGAATGCAGCAGTATGAAGTGCTTATCTCCTATTTGTAGTCTGCAATTTCGGTCTCTTTTTTAACACTCATTTAAGTTTGAGTGTATGATCACACTTTTGAATCTCAAAGTACCAAGTATCATCTTAATCCAAACCGACACAGGATTTTGATGGACTAGTCTCTCATTAACTCCATGCAAATTTTATTAAGTGATTGTAATAACAGCTGAAATTAAGATCATTTTAATAACCATAATATCCACACACAATCTTAAAATGAGACATGTTAAAGGTTATATGCAATGAAAAAAGTATGCAAATACTATGTAAAACAACTATGTTACCACGTACTGTGCAGAGGTCCTTGTACTGTAGCTTCTGAAATTTGGTGTCCGAGTTTCCTGCGCACAGCTCTACGTACCCAAGAACTACTTGAAACACTGTGTTGTGAATGGCTTGAGTGAAGTGCATATGTAGTTGGTCCATCGCTGTCTGAAAAGGAAGGAAAAGCAGAAGAGCATTACATTGATTGGTTGAGTTCATCTGGTTATCTACTAGACCTTTATGTCCTTTTCAGAGTCACTGCTTTACAGGACACTTTCACCCACCTTGTAAGTGTGACCTACATTCTTTGTTCCTAGATATATAACCTAACATTTGACTCTGTTAAAACATGTTTTGTTCAAATGAGCTCATTACCATGCAGTCTCGGTGGGTCTTATATTTTCCATCAGTCCCTATCATTATTTACCACTTCAATTTGTGTCATCTACAGTTTTTACCAGCAATTTTGTATTTTCTTCCAGATCATTACTAAAGATAGTGAACAGCACTGGAGTGAGTACAGATCCCTGTGGGATCCCACCAGGGGAAAAAAAAAACAATTTGATTACTATTTCCCATTTACAATTATTTTTTTAAGATTTATCAGCTAACCTATTTGTAATCTATTTTCCATGCAATCATGCTGAGTGGCATTAAATATGTTAACAACTTTAATATTTTACTAATTTCATCCCCTATCAGATTTTCCATGATTTTGCCTGGGATCTAGATCAGGCTAACTGCCCTATAGTTTCCTGGGTCTTCCTACTACCCTTTTTAAATATTGGTAAAACATTAGTTTTTTCAGTCCTCTGGAACTTCGAAGATTTTTTTTTTTTTAAAACACACACACACACACACACACACACACAAAAAAAACATTAATGGTTCATAGAGCTCCTTAGCCATTCTTTTAATATTCTTGACTGAAAGTTATCTGGTCCTGCAGAGTTAAAAGTGTTTAACTTTAATAGTTGCCTTTTATCTTCCTCCCCAGTTACTGATGGAAGAGAGTAAGATATGAACGCCATTCTGCTTCTTTCCAAATACAGAACAGAAAAGCAAATAATCGGATCATTTTCACTAAACCTAGCTTGAATTAGATAATCTACATAGAATGAAAAATGAAAACCTTAAAAAGGTTTGGTACTAAAGTTATCCAAAATAAACAGCAATTAAAATAGGGAGATTTCATTTTGTGCTCTGCATATACTGAAGTGTTTTTCAGGACAAGTCTAGAATGGACATCTTTAAAATAAAAATATAGCCAATACTGCAGTCTCAGTTATGTCAGTTAAGAAAAAAAAGTTCCTGATTTATAATATATTTAAGTTCTAAAATACTATTCTCTGTTTCGTTCGGTTGATCAGAAAACTCTCACAAGTTAGTCACATTCATTAAAACATGTTTAATTATTTATGTATGTTAAATTAATTTGCTTATTGACATTTCCCAACATAGCATACATTACACTTTGGAACCACAGATGGGTTATATTTACTTTTGAAGCCTCACATTTAATAAATGAGTTAATTCTTCCAAATACATTAAAAAAATTTATAGACCACCACTGGCACGGGAAAGCTAAATTCATCTTTTTCTTGACACAACTGCATATGTTAGAGTATTTTAATACTTTTGAAAAATGCTTTAAGTTAATAAATGAAATAAGACCAAAACCAAAGCACCAAAAAAAAAAAAAAAAAAAAAAAAAATGTACATACACTTGAAAAATTATGTTGCTGCCATAACAACAAAACACTGAAATGAGCTAATCCTTACGGATGAAGGCACTGTTTAAAAAATTAGCATTCTAAGGTCAAACAGGCCTCACACACTGCCAGATAAATTCATGACCAGGAAGAAATGGGCTAAGTCCTTCCTCAGCCTCAACAGAACACAGAAACCCTGAGTTAGTGTCCAAACTATCCCTTCCCTGGAGGGCTGTTTTATTGATAACCTAGAGACACCAACACCACAATACAAACCTCAACCTAACTTTCCTCCTCAAGCTTGTCTATTACAGGCGAGTCATCTTACGTGCATTTAACATGCTCGAATTCAGCTTTGCGCGGTCGGCAAAAACAAAAACAAAAAACCAGAGAAAAATAATTTAAATACTGTACCTGTAATGCAGGCGATTTCGCCCGCCATTACACTCAATGTAATTTTAACTATATGCGATTTTTGCTTTACGTGCTGACAGCGGAACATAACCCCAGCGTAAGATGAGACTCGCCTGTACTGCAATCCTATCCAAGGTCTTAGATCGGCAAGACAGTTACATAAATGGGGTTTAAACTCAGCTGCAACCTCTAGTATGGAATGGCTACAACAGCTCCATATTGACCACAAGCGACATTTTGCATTACCATGCAACCTATCACAACAAATGAGAGCATTGCTAAAGTCTTTATAAACACATATGCAACAAGATAGAGGGCTGTCAATAAATACGTTTCCAAGGTCGTCCTTTCCAACTTTATATTGTGGTAGCATTATTCTTCATATTTTATTAAGAAAATAAAGTACTAACCTGTGTCTTTCCAAGTAGTCTGTAAGCCTGCTGCACCTTGGTATAATGATTGATATCAAAGTTCTTGCATATTTTGGAGAGGGCTACATCTAATTGTTCCTAATGTAATTAAAAGAAGTAAATGTTAAACATTCAATAAAAGGAATTCAAGGAGTTATTTTATTACAATATGGTGTTCTAATCCATATTTATTACAGGGGCTGGTAGCATCATCTATTAAGGTAGCCCGACATTTCCCATTGTAAGTCCAGGTTTTCAATTCTTTTAACTCGGATAAACTTTAATAAGTTAGACACAAATCTTTCAGGCCAAATGACTGCCTCAGGCTGAATTATTTGGCAGTATTTCAGCCAAAATGGCTTAGCCATGTCTAAGATTGAGGCTAGTGAAAAATATGTTGTTTTCCTCATGTTAAAAAGATTCTGGAGACTTCTTTGAAAAGCTCTATTGTCCAATACTGTGGAGCAGGGACTTGTAATTTGGCAGGGGCAGGAAGAGGTCTTCATGTCAGGTCTGTGCGTTTCGCCATACCCATGAAAATCCACCCAAATTTGGCCAAGTTATAAGCCTTAAAAATAAACAAAAACAAATACATAAATCACAATTTGCACATGCTCCATAGAGACTTGTTACAGCTTTGCAGCTGAAAACTCCAAAGATTCAATCCACACTGAGCATGCTCCAGCCTGGGACCAAGCAGGACTTCCTCTGCAATTGCAGCCAGGAACCAGAACTTAAAGCGTGTCTCTCCTGTGCTCTCAGTACTCCCCACTGCTGATGCCCAGAGAGCCTTCTGAAGGAAGCTGCCTGATTCAAATGTGCAAGGAACAAAAGCTTGATGCCAGGTTCAGATGGGAGTAAACTGGGACAAAAGGCCTAGGAATATACAACTTGGAATGGAGATTTTCAGGCTGGTGAAGGGGGAAGGAAACTGGGACTGAGAGTTGGGATGGAGGAATACTGAGACAGGGAACAGAAGGGGAGAGTGGAATGGACTAGGCAAATAGATTGGGACAATAACAGAGCATGGGGGATATGATTCATAGATTTTTTTTTTATTGTTTTGTTTTTTGTTTTGTTTTTTTAAAGACCAGAAGGGACTACTATTCAATCATCTAGTCTGACCTCAAAGCAGAAAGAAGCAGAGCAAATACAAAATATTGTGTTTTTCACCTTCCTCCCAGCATTGTGGAAGCACTGGTGGGGTAAAGACAACTAGGATTTGGAAATCTAATATTAAGAGATAAAGAAATGTGCAGTTTGTTGCAACTTGTGGCCACTGTCCAATGTGGATAAAGGCTAAAATGGCCAGCTCCCACAGATAAATGAGACCTGAGATTTCACTGGTAGACCCTGCACTGGTAAGGAGGAAAAGAACATTGAACTCTTTGCAGACAAAGGTCCCTCTTGGTACTCGTCTCTATCCACCTGAGTCCTGGGTGTAGGGGGGTAGGCGAAGAGGTCCACCCCAAGTTACTGGTGATTTGGTTAGAGCTTAGTAACCCCACACCAGACTCAGTTAAATGCCTGGTATGAGAGATGGGTGAGAACATACCATCCCTACCCACTGTTAAGCTAATAAAGTTGCAGTCTACCAGTTAAAATCCATTCCAGTCTCTGTCTTTCATTCACCTGTGTATCCTGAACAATCAAGAGCTTGAGTGTTAATCATGAACTACCTGTGAATCACTGCTGCTTCAGCAGAATTTAATACAAGGCAGGATTTACTTTACAAAGCAATGAGGGAGGATGTAGAGGTGAATGCAGCCCTTTCAGCAAATTAATTCAAAATTTGTTCAGTCGGATTAACACAAGATGAAAAGTTAGTTGCTAATAAAAATCTTGTCAGGTAGGAATCCGTGAAAGAGAAGTGGGAATGTGAAATCTGAGTGAAAACAACAACAAAATATGCCTAGCCTGTGTTAAAAGGGAAAAATAAAAGCAACACCAATCCAACAAGTTTTTTAATCATTCCCACACAGAATGAGACCATGGAGAAAAAACCTATGACTAGAAGAAAATAAAAGGAAAGTTGTGTAGAGGTTTTAATTAGATAGTAGTGAAAAATAAAAGGGACCATGAGGAAAAACTTTTTAAAAATACACTACATCTACACACTAACCTGACTTTCCACAAAGTATATAGAATGCTGTATCCCAGATAAACTTAATTCCTTTCTGACTGCTTTAAAATTAAATGCTGGCATAAACTTTAATTCAATATAGGGCCCACAAGTATAATTATCATACCACTGTGAGTTTAACTCTGTGCACACAACTCCGTATGAATTGCAGTGTCTAAAGCATTACAGAGAGACAACATTTTAAAGTAATTCTTATGTACAATAACTGCTAACGCCAAAATATTTGAATTAGGAAGTCACAATAAACATCAAAATGTAAAAATATTCACATATTATAAAAATCCAAACACTAATTCTTACCTCTATTTGTTCCAAAGTGTCTTGCAGTTTTGAATTCAATTCACTAGCAAGAAAATAAAATCCTGGTATTACATTGTGTTTAAAACCAAACTAATAACTCACAGTAATGTTTCACAGCAAGATCGCTGTTCTAAAGTGTATGCCTGTGTAACATCATGCCACTATTATAATCCATGCTATCTTTCTAAAACCATTCATCTACCATTAAATACAGTGCAAAGTTTAGTGCAGTTACACTAGTAACACCATAGTTATGATGGAAGAGACACTCCATTGGCTTATCCAGTTGGCATCAGTTAGTATTTGCACTTGCAATGAAAAAAAATAGTGCTATTATTGTAGCACATTTATATTGCAATAGTATCCAGAGACTTCTATCAGGAATCAGGACTCCACTGTGCCAGATACAGAGGGCACACACAACACCACCTCTGCTTTCAGGAGCTTATGAGCTAACAGTGCTGAATCCTCCAATCTGATCTGCAAAAGTGAACCCCTGCACCTACACAGAGTCCCAGTGAAATTAATGGGCATAGAAATTCCCAAACACAGATCAAATTGCAGTAGGGTGACCAGATATCACCTGTGAAAAAAACGGGACAGGGGTGGGGGGGTAATAGGCACCTATATAAGAAAAAGTCCCAAAAAACGGGACTGTCCCTATAAAAACGGGACATCTGGTCACCCTAAATTGCAGGATCAGGGCCTGAAGATGCTGATATATAAACGTTAGTGGGAAGACAGATGCATTTGGACATGCACACTTTCAAAACGCATAGAACTTTTATTGTAGGTTGAGAAAGTATAAGTCAACTATTCCCTACACCTGACATTTATAACATGCAAATTGCTAACTATTTAAAAGCACTAACAATATTTAACAAAATTCATCTTTGGCAGAGACTAAGCATGAAAAATTTAAAGCTAACAGAGTAAAAATTATTTCTGATTTAAAAATACTACAGAGGTAAAATAGTTCCAACAGAAAACAAGATAACAGTTATGTTGAAAGACTCAATTAAGGATAGGGTATCTTAGAAAGTGACATATGCAGAGGAATATCTTTTTACAAGAAAAAAAATTGTTCTCCGCATGAACAATGCTGTTCTCTAACTTGAGGAGATTTGTACAGCAATAAGAAGTGTTCCATTTGAATATGGTATGCCCTGGAAACAGTTTTAGTTGAGCTGGTGAGCAATCTCCTCCTGACTATGGACAATGAACAAACATCCATTCTCATCTCAAGAGTGGCCAATGTATAATAGCTATATTTCAGCCAGGTTGGTAAAAGCTTGCTTACTGGGGTTTCCCCTAGAGGCACCTGTCAGAATAGAGAAGAGTCATAAATTTAATTTTTTAGGCAAGTCACCTCCAATGCAATATTCCATCAAGAAAGCTCAGCAAGCTGCAATCAGCACAGCCAATAGAACAGAGGGAGAGACAGATGGACATCTTAGCAGCATCAAGTACTCTGACTGTCTTGTCAGTACAAGAGAAAGGGGGTAGAAAATCTTTCAGCATTTCATAATGTATCTGCATAAGACCAAAGTACTAAGGTTGCATGGTCTTTGTAAACTGGTATAGTTACTTTTATCCAGATCTCAGAAACCTCTGAGGGCAAAATCCTCAAATACTGATCCTACAACTTCTAGAGAAATGTGATCAGAAGTGTAAATGCTTTGAACCTATCAAGTGATAATTCCCCAGGGCACTTTCAGCAGCCAGATGCAGAAAGCAGTTGTAAATGATATTCAATAAATGATCTAGCATAGTATAGTAAATGTACAGAAAGCCAAGAGGGAGTAAAAAAACCTCAAAAGACCTCTTAAGAATCTGTCAAGTTTCCTTCTCTATGATATGCTTGGGAGAAGCCTCAATAGGGAGGGGAGATTAACAAGAACAAGAACAGTTCTCCATCCATCCAGGTGAATCTTCCTTGGGTACAGATATACACCTCTACCCCAATATAACGCGACCCGATATAACACGAATTCAGATATAACGCGGTAAAGCAGTGCTCTGGGGGGGGGGGCTGCGCACTCCAGGGGATCAAAGCAAGTTCAATATAACGCGGTTTCACCTATAACACTGTAAGATTTTTTGGCTCCCGAGGACAGTGTTATATCGAGGTAGAGGTGTACATAGCTATTTCTTGTCCACAAGAAGTAAGTAATATTGTGAAACATGGACTGAGAGGGTAAATCAGAAAAAATGGCTGCACAGGTGTTTTGTTTCTGCTCTTCCAAATAAAGACATGCAGAATAAGCCTGTTTGTTTTCTTTCAAAATTTAAGGAGGTTTCATGCTTAACTGATCTGACCAAACTAAGCCTTTAACAGCCTTTTTAATTTCAGAACAGCCGGTCTTTTGGACTTAAGGCACTGGCCAGCAATAAGAGAACATATTTACTGTTTAGCACTTCTCCTGTACAATAGCTATGCATGGTTCTTGGCAATACAGATGAAGTACCTTCTCCAAAGAGCTCACAACCTAGGTTAAGACAAAAAACAAGGGATAGAGAAAGATGAGGGAAAGCACAATAAAATAATGTGGTTACTTGAGAGACTGAAGTCTTAAGGGTATCAATTATTTTTCATTATATTTTATTTTAAAATGTTTAAGAGGATGTAGTTTATAAACTTCATTCAAGTACTGGATTTTGAAAAGAGACTTAGAAAAGGCAGAAGGCATCGGGGTTAGTATCATGAAAGGGATTTAGCGATTGAGAACGGCGTGAAGATTGCATGGGAAAAGGACAAGGGAGGCAACCAGGGCACAAAGAGGGATAAAAGGAAAGCATGCAAGCATGTTGCTGTGGCCTGCTTGGGTCACCTGGAGTGCAGCAACACATTCCTCACTACCTGAATCCAGGGATGTAGACAGGCTGGGGTTTACAACTTCAGAGACCACATCAAAACGACAGCTAAAAGCATGGCGTTCTAGCCAGAAAAGGAAAGTTTGGACTGAACTTTCTTATACATCAAGTCTCTCTTTTTTGCTAATTCCAATTTCTAATCCGTTACCAATCCTCCCTCTAAACACACACACACACACACACACACACACACAGAGGGAAGGCTTAGTCGCCTTCTACTCTGCTATTCTACTCCGTTTGTCCAGGTGTGACATAAGTGACAACACTTCAAATAAGAGAATGATTTGTTCATTCGGGGGGGGGGGGGGGGAGAAAGGGAGTGGACATTTACATACTTAGGGTGATAATCTCATCTCACTCTGGCATCTTTATGCCAAATAAAAGGGACAGAGCAAGTAAAGAGGCACTCCTAAACCCGCATACTACTGAGGAAGGATTCCCCCAGTGCAGACAATGCAGAGACAATAAAGATGCCATCCAAGAACCCCCTTGCAAGCCAGAGGGCCATGTTAGGGAAACTGCCTTAACTTGGGCCTGGTCTACACTACGACTTTAATTCGGATTTAGCAGCGTTAATTCGGATTAACCCTTCACCCGTCCACACAACGGAGCCATTTAGTTCGAAATAAAGGGGGCTTAAAATCGATTTCTGTACTCCACCCCGACGAGCGGAGTAGCGCCAAAATCGATTTTGTCAATTCGAATTAGGGGTAGTGTGGCCGCAATTCGATGGTATTGGCCTCCGGGAGCTATCCCACAGTGCACCACTGACCGCTCTGGACAGCAATCTGACCTCGGATGCACTGGCCAGGTAGACAGGAAAAGCCCCGCGAACATTTGAATTGCATTTCCTGTTTGCCCAGCGTGGAGAGCACAGGTGACCACAGATAGCTCATCAGCACAGGTAACAATGCAGGCTGATAATCGAAAAAGAGCACCAGCATGGACCGTTCGGGAGGTACTGGATTGCTATATGGGGAGAGGATTCAGTGCTAGCAGAACTTCGTTCAAAGAGACGAAATGCCAAAACTTTTGAAAAAATCTCCAAGGGCATGATGGAGAGAGGCCACAATAGGGACTCAGATCAGTGCCGCGTGAAAGTGAAGGAGTTTAGACAAGCCTATCAAAAAACAAAGGAGGCAAACGGTCGCTCCGGGTCAGAGCCGCGGACATGCCGCTTCTACGCCGAGCTAAATGCAATTCTAGGGGGGGCCGCCACGACTACCCCACCAGTGGTCGTGGAATCTGAGGCGGGGGTAATCTCAGCTACACCTGAGGATTCTGCGGACGAGGAGGAGGACGACGAGCTTGCGGAGAGCACACAGCACTCCGTTCTCCCCCACAGCCAGGAGCTTTTTCTCAGCCTGACTGAAGTACCCTCCGAACCCTCCCAAGCCAGTATCCAAGATAACGACCCCATGGAAGGGACCTCAGGTGAGTTTACCTTTTAAAATATAAAACTTGTTTTAAAAGCAAGGTATTTTAATGATTATTTTGCCCTGAGGACTTGGGATGCATTCGCAGCCAGTACAGCTACTGGAAAAGTCTGTTAACGTGTCTGGGGATGGAGCGGAAATCCTCCAGGGACATCTCCATGAAGCTCTCCTGGAGGTACTCCAAAAGCCTTGCCACAAGGTTTCTGGGCAGTGCAGCCTTATTCCGTCCTCCATAGTAGGACACTTGACCGCGCCATGCTTGCAGCAAGTAATCTGGTATCATTGCCTGACAAAGCCTGTCAGCATATGGTCCCGGTGTTTGCTGGCATTCAAGCAACATCCGTTCTTTATCTTGCTGTGTAATCCTCAGGAGAGTGATATCGCTCATGGTAACCTGGTTGAAATACGGGAATTTAATTAAGGGGACAGAGGTGGCCGTTCCTACTGGGCTGTTTTCCTGTGGCTGAAAAGAAATCCTTCCCTGCAGTTAGGCGACCGTGGGGGGGGGGG
>NW_020664435.1:30844349-30960656 GCF_002925995.2 Terrapene triunguis
GTTAGTTTGTTTTCTGCTGCTGAAGGTTAACAGGAAAACCGCAGCAGTCAACAGGCTTTGCTTTGGTATGTGGGAAAGGAGGGCGCAGAAGCCGAAAGACAATGGCTTACCATGGCTGCCTGCAAGCTGAATTCTGTTGCCCGGACCTGCGTCTGTGATCTCTAACACCAAAGCCACAGGCACTCAATATTAAGAGGCAAAATCACATGTGCTATGTAATGTGAATAGTGTTGGTCACCGTGAAAGAGTATAAGCATTGTTCTGCAAAATGTATCTTTTTAAAAAATTCTCTCATTTTTTCCCTCCCTCCTGCAGCTGCAAATTCTTCAAGCCTCCCTCCTCCATCCCGAAGGCTAGCACAGATAAGGCGTCAGAAGAAGAAGACGTGAGACGAGATGTTTGCAGAAATCATGCAATCCACCCGCAGTGACAGAGCTAATCTGAATGAGTGGAAGGACACGGTTTCAAAGTATAGGAAAGAAGCCAGTGACCGTGAGGACAGGAGGGACCAACGTGAGGACAGGAGGGACCAACGTGAGGACAGGAGGGACGCTCGAGATGAGAGGTGGCGGCAGGAAGATCAGAGGAGTCGGGAAGCAACGCTGGGGCTACTGCGAGAGCAAACAGACATGCTCCGGCGTCTGGTGGAGCTTCAGGAACGGCAGCAGGATTACAGAGTGCCGCTACAGCCCCTGAATAACCCCCCTCACCCCTCACCATGTTCCATATCCTCCTCACCCAGACGTGTAAGAACGCGGGGGGGGGAGGCTCCGTACACCTTCCCATTCCACCCCAGTGGACAGCCCAAGCAAAAGGCTGTCATTTTTTTAACCATTTCTTAATGGCCTTTTCCTTCCCTCCTCCCAAACCCCACCCGGGATCCCTCCCTCTTTTTATAATCTATGAATAAAGGATAAATGATTTTTAAACGATAGTGACTTTATTTGGTTTGAAAGCAAGCTGGGGGAAGGGGGAGGGTGGGTTACTTACAGAGAATGAGTCAATAAAGGGGGCAGGTTTTCATGAAGGAAAAACAAACAGAAATTTCACACTGTAGCTTGGCCAGTCATGAAACTGGTTTTCAAAGCTTCTCTGATGCACACTGCTTCCTGGTGTGCTCTTCTAATCGCCCTGGTGTCTGGCTGTGCGTAATCAGCAGCCAGGCGATTTGCCTCAGCCTCCCACCCTGCCATAAAGGTCTCCCCCTTACTCTCACAGAGATTGTGGAGCACACAGCAAGCAGAAATAACAAGGGGGAGATTTCTTTGGCTGAGGTCAGAGCGAGTCAGTAGCGATCGCCAGCGACCTTTTAAACGGCCAAATGCACATTCTACCACCATTCTGCACTTGCTCAGCCTGTAGTTAAACAGCTCCTGACTCCTGTCCAGGCTGCCTGTGTATGGCTTCATGAGCCATGGCATTAAGGGGTAGGCTGGGTCCCCAAGAATAACTATTGGCATTTCAACATCCCCAACCGTTATTTTCTGGTCCGGGAAGTAAGTCCCTTGCTGCAGCCCTTTAAACAGAATAGTGTTCCTGAAGACGCGAGCATCATGAACCCTTCCCGGCCAGCCCGCGTTGATGTTGGTGAAACGTCCCTTGTGATTTATTAGTGCTTGCAGCACCATTGAAAAGTACCCCTTGCGGTTTACGTACTGGCTGCCCTGGTGCTCTGGTGCCAAGATAGGGATATGGGTTCCATCTATCGCCCCACCACAGTTAGGGAATCCCATTGCAGCAAAGCCATCCACTATGACCTGCACATTTCCCAGAGTCACTACCTTTCGTAACAGCACCTCAATGATTGCTTTGGCTACTTGCATCACAGCAGCCCCCACAGTAGATTTGCCCACTCCAAATTGATTCCCGACTGACTGGTAGCTGTCTGGCGTTGCAAGCTTCCACAGGGCTATCGCCACTCGCTTCTCAACTGTGAGGGCTGCTCTCATCTTGGTATTCTGGCGTTTCAGGGCAGGGGACAGCAAGTCACAAAGTTCCATGAAAGTGCCCTTACGCATGCGAAAGTTCCGCAGCCACTGGGAATCGTCCCACACCTGCAACACTATGCGGTCCCACCAGTCTGTGCTTGTTTCCCTTGCCCAGAATCGGCGTTCCATGGATAGAATCTGCCCCATTAACAACATGATCTCCAAAGCACCGGGGCCCGTGGTTTGAGAGAATTCTGTGTCCGTGTCCATGTCCTCATCACGCTGGTCGCTGTGCTCCCGCCGCCGCCGCCTCCTCGCCTCGTTTTTCTGGTCCTGGCTCAGCATAAACTCCACGAGAACGCGCGAGGTGTTTACAATGTTCATGACTGCTGTCTGGAGCTGAGCGGGCTCCATGCTTGCCGTGGTATGGAGTCTGCAGTGTTCACCCAGGAAAAAAGGCGCGAAATGGTTGTCTGTCGTCCGTTGCTTTCATGCAGGGAGGGAGGGAGGGAGGGAGGGGTGAGGCTGTACCCAGAACCACCTGCGACAATGTTTTGGTCCCATCAGGCACTGGGATCTCAACCCAGAATTCCAATGGGCAGGGGAGACTGCGGGAACTATGGGATAGCTATGGGATAGCTACCCACAGTGCAACGCTCCAGAAATCGACGCTAGCCCCGGTACATGGACGCACACCGCCGAATTAATGTGGGTAAAAACCGAATTAATGTGCTTAGTGTGGCCGCATACAATCGAATTTATACAATCTGTTTCCCAAATTCGAATTATCTAAATTCGGATTAATCCCGTAGTGTAGACGTAGACAGGCAGCCCTAAAGCTGTATAATTTCCTTTGGGGGCCTCTCCAGATCCAAAGAAGCCCCGCACGAGGTGGGCACAAAGTGGCTTAAAGCTCTCAGAGGCATAGAATAGCACTTACCAATAGCATATAAAGAATTTTCACGTTGGAAAAAATTTGGCTTAAAAAAAGCAAAGCTATTAACATTCAAAAAAAGGACTCCGATTCATATGCAGTCTGTGAACACATGGAGCAATCACAACAAGGTAAGTAACTGTGTTAATATCAGTTATTTACACATTAACAGAACATCACACAGTAGGAGGATTCTATGAGTTCATGACAGCTTTCAGATTAAATTAATGCACTGTTAAGATTTATCTGACAAATTTGGGTTTTTGTTGCTTTTGTTTTTAAATTAGATGAAAAACATTGTTTTCCAACTTTAAGATTTGAAACGCACCGTTTCCAAGAGGTCTCAAGAGAGTTGAGCCACCAGAAAACCTGCACACACCTCTGCTGTGTGCGAGCACACACACACGCCCTTCCTTAAACATGTACAGTAATTACAGGAAATTTTATCATAGGTGCCCTGTTGTCAGCAACCCCATTCCACCCATCTTTGAAAATTTTGCTTTTGATATTAAAGGCTGCTCTTTTGAAACAAAGCTCCAATAGGACAGAATTATAGTTGCTACATCTCTACCTCGATATAACACATATATCCTTGGGAGCCAAAAAAAAAAATCTTACTGCGTTATAGGTGAAACCACGTTATATCGAACTTGCTTTGATCCACCGGAGTGCGCAGCCCCGCCCCCCCAGAGCGCTGCTTTACCGCATTATATCCAAATTCGTGTTATAGCGGGTCACATTATATCGAGGTACAGGTGTATGTCTCAATTGTATTTCCTGACTTTCATGCACTTCACTTCTTAACAGTGCTCATATGTATGTACAGATATGGTTAAGATCTCTTAACTGACTGAGGAGAAAACCAGGGGAAATGAATTTTCAATAGGGATCTAGTTTCTTATTTCCATACATTATATAAAAAATGAGTCCAAGTGACAAGAAGAAAAACTTTATTTACATTTATGATGTGTCAGCAAAAAGGAAGTAGCTCTGTATCAGTTTAAGTAGTAAGGGCATCTGACACCTAATTTTTTCCTCTCTTTTTTGCAGCAACATCACAAATGGAAAACAAAATTTATATATTATATAAAAAACATGAAACCACAATACTGAAAACTCCATTGAAAAAATCATTTTGTTTTCCCTGAAGAAAGCAAACCATTATCAACCTGCCATTAGATTTATGAATTACAACATCCATTTATTTAAAAATATTGTATGCATATTTTACAATGTCATTTCTAACTCAACCATTTATTATTATTATTATTATTATTTATTTTGCCAGAAATGCATGAGACAACTTTGGGGAAAATTAGCTGAAATGTTTACCTTGGTAGAAATATAGGGTGGAGCAGGATAGTTAAGGCAGGGATTGTTTAAATTTTTCACAACTGAAAGTTAAACTGCCAGCTTGGCCATAGACTACAACTAATTTGCTTAAAAACAATAGACTACAGTCTTTCATATTATTAATACAGTGGGTGGCCAGCAGAAAGTACTGATCTGAAATTCAAGTAGGACTATGACATGAGAAGGGGGGGGTCTCAACCCCTCAGAGGCAATACTTTTAATATAGAAGTGAGAGGCTGCACTGTTGATTTCAGTGGGCTCTATTCAGCAGCACTGGCCGAAAATATTTCGACAAAATTTTTTCTGTCCAAAAATGTCATTTTTGTCTAAACCAAAGTGTCGAACAGAAATGTATCAGTTACCGTGAAAATTTAGTCTGGAAGGTTCTCTCGGGTCCAGGATGGAATTTCTCAGCAAAATGAATGTGAGAAAGAAACCCACCCCAGAATAGCTAATAGCCTTGCGGTTAGGGCACTCACTGGGGATGTGGGAGAATCATGTTCAAATCCCTGCACTGAATCAGGAAGAGCAGGGACTGAAACATGGTATCCCACCTCCCAGGCTTTTTGGAAATGAAGTTTAAAAGGTCTCATTTTCATTCCTCATCAGAACAAAAACAAGTCTTTAAATCTCCACATTTTTCACACAATGAAATTATTTTCTGGCCAGCCCTAGTATTCATTCCATGGCCCTTCTTTTACCACCACTATTTTAAGATGCAACAGAAGCTTGAGCCTTGATCCTGAAAACAGGCATGTATGAACTTTATTCACTGGAATAAAATAATTAATGTATGTAAATGTTGGCAGGATCAGGACCCAGATTATTTTGTTGTTGTTGTTTTACATTCAACAGATACACCACTACCTCAATATAACGCGACCCAATATAACACGAATTTGGATATAACACGGTAAAGCAGTACTCCGGGGGGGGGAGGGGCGGGGCTGCGCACTCCGGTGGATCAAAGCAAGTTCAACACAACACGGTTTCACCTATAACGTGGTAAGATTTTTTGGCTCCCAAGGACACTGTTATATCGAGGTAGAGGTGTACATCTTTTCATTGTTATAGCTCTTGGAATAGAACAAGAAGTTTTATATATATGGGATTAAACTAAATTAAAAATAATACAAGCTGGAGTTTTTTTGTTGTGGGTTTTTTTGTGTTTAAGTTTTCCATCCTGAAGTTAAAAAAAACAACAACAACGAATTCCACACATACAAACATAACAGATTTAGAGTAAGGGAGAGTTACAATTAAAAATTTTGCTACAACGTTAGAAAACACACATCTAACAACCTCCGGGTTTCTCTTTCTACTTCTTTCCTCCATCTCTTTCCACATATACCAGTAGAATTACATCTGAATATTGTTTAATCCATTTTTCTTATAGCTTTATCAAAAAATCTGAGATTAATAGAACCTTTGCTCCATTTGGTAGCTATTATTAATAGGCAAGTACTGTAATGTTTCTTTTGGTACACTGTACATGACAGATCAACAAAATAAGAGTTATTGCAAAAGGTGCTTTGATCAAGAATTTGTAGAAACATAGCATACATTTAAAACTCAATGTACTTTCTAAACCAAACGTTAGAAATAATTTTATAATTCTGCTAGTCAGAAAGCAGGTTTAAACTACTGTAAATGGTGGATTCTCTGTAACTTGAAGTCTTTAAAACATTATTTGAGTATTTCAGTAACTCAGCCAGAGGTTATGAGTCTATTACAGGAGTGAGTGGGTGAGATTCTGTGGCCTGCAACGTGCAGGAGGTCAGGCTAGATGATCATGATGGCCCCTTCTGACCTTAAAGTCTATGACACTGGATGAATTTTATAAGAAGCTATTAACCATAATTTAGAAACATTGCCTGAATAAAATGTATGTCATGAATTAATTACTCAAGACATGTTATAAGGGTTTTTTAAATCAACATCCATATAAATAATAAATAATAAGGGGTTCTTCAATCAACAGCCATATAAATCTTAATGAGTGTGTGATAGGGTGGACTAGGCCCAAAGGCCCCCTGCTGGAGGCCACAGGGTTCTGCCACACCCATCCCAGCAAAGGAGCAGTGGAGAGGTCCTCCAAGCAGCCTAGAGTGATTGCGAGGAAGCAGAGGGGCTGCTGGAATGGTCAATCAGGGGCCAGGAGGGCCATCTAAAAGGAGCTGTAGAACAGAGCAGCAGTTAGTTGCTGCTTGGAGCAGGAGAAGAAAGGCAGGAACTGGGGGAGCAAGAGGCTCTTGGCTGGCTGGCTTATAGGACTGAACCAAAGACAGTTTGCTAGCTGGGACTGGGGGAGCAATGAAGGAGCTCCTGGCTGGCTGCTGGGACTGAGTAAGGACTGAGCCCAGCCAGAGGTCTGCAGGAAGACCGTGTCTCCAGGGAGGAAGCCCTGGGGATATGGCCCCATACCAGGGCTGGGACTTCTTAAAGACTGAGCCCAGGGAGGGCTAGAGAGACACTACCAGAGGGGTACGGAGATAAGTCCTGGTGGACGGTATACCCTGGAAGGGGTCTGTTCTAATTCACATGCAGACAGTGTGTAAGACTTGGCCGAAGGGCTGAGTCACTGAAAAAAAAAACACCTGACAACCAACGAAAGGGGTCACCAAAACTGAAAGAACGCGGACACACCCAACCAGAAGGGGGCACTTGTGAGAGGTGGGTGCTGACCCCATTACAGAGGTAACATTTGGGCCTAATTGCAATAGCTGAAGCAGTTTTAATGTGTGACATTAAAGTTTCAAAAGAGCTTTTTAAGAGTGTATTCCTGTAGATTTTTTCCGTAGTAATATAGTACTAAGGGTTGTTTGAAATCCTACACTTGAGAAGTCTTATATAGTATAGACTTTCTATTGTTTAGAAACATTCAACTGTACAATCAAAGTGCTGCTTTAGTTCTGTGTTCATTATTTTCTTCATGTGGGAATACTTAAATTCATTTTTATTTAAAAAACTGCTGCTCAACTTCCTCACAATTCATACAAGCTTCATGTCTATGTCTTCAATGCACAGAGATTAAACCAATAGCGAGATTTTAAACAATGGGAAATACAAGAAATCCCTGGGAGAAAGAGGAGAGTCGGGGCAGGGCCAGTTGCTCTCCTCAGCATTGTTCCCCTTCCCAACCGCCACACAAGCAATACATCCCAGTCCAAAATAATGGTGATCCAATCTGTATTATCTTGCAGGGCATGGTCCAATCTATTCTGAACCCTGGAGGAATCATTTCACAGGGAAGCTGAAGAACATCTCTTTCAAGATTAGACTTCCATAGAACTAGGAAGATCCAAAAATTTAAGGAGCAGGGTCGAATTCCCCCACCACTTCAATGGGAGCCACCTCTGATCCCCACAGACATCCAACAAGAAAATTCTGGGGAAACCCCCTAAGTGGGAAGGCACAAAGTGTCTCATGTGGGGGGGTTTCCTGAACATGAGTTAATCATTGTTTGGATTACTAAGGCTTCACGATAAAACACAGAAGTACAGGGCTGCTAATCACACGGATTGTGACATGGAGAACCACATGGGGATCTTGGAGTTGTTTTTTTAAAATGTGAGCCCTGAGAGAACCGTAAGCTATACCTATTGGTGTGGCACTCTGTCCCCCTCTAGTGGTGACTAGGCCAACTAGAGATTGATGAGCCTGCTACGGCCTTAGCTAAGAGGCCTGGATCTTTTAACTCAGGCAGCACATGTTCATGCATTAAGATTCAGAGATCCCAAATTCAATCCCCGCTACTGACAACCCACCCAGGGTGTTACATAACTTCATGAGGATCCCAAGCAATAGAAAAGTCCCAGAGTCCCATTAGTTCACTTAGCTCAACTGCTTGACAATCAGGGGGGCTGCAATATAATGTCCATATATTCCCAGATTTTTGAAGCTTGAGGGGTGCGCTAAGCATTGAGATTTGTGGTTGGGATCAGTGGCTGGAATGTTTGACTCCTCCTTGCTTTAGGGAAGGTTAGTGAGCAAAGATGCCCAGAGCCCTCCATGGCACTTGTTAACATTTAGTATAATTTTGTGTGTGATGCAAAAGGCACACTGTACTGACAATAGAGACAATTAAGTATTTTAAAAACCAAAGATTCAAATGTTTGTATACACACACACACACACACACACGTAAAATTTATTTTAAAACACAGTTTAGAAGTAAATATGTTCTAAAAATGGAAGGAAGATTATTCAAACTGTGCAGGCCAAAATTCAAAAGCATAGTTTTACCAGATACAAACTGTACATTAATTTTTTCCACAATTAAACCTGTGTTACCAAGCTAATCCAACACAAAAATTCTCTCTAAAGAAACTTTATCCTTAGAACATATAAGGAGATCCTTTTAAGAGTGATAACAGCATAATCATCTCAGCATGGTATTAGATTTATAATGATATGACTTCTGCAGTTGAACTTTGTCACCCATTATCTATAAAGTGACAGTTAATATCAATTTAAATTACAGCACTTTTGCTTTACATACTTAAGATAAAGTTTGCAGCTATGACAAAAGCTTCTAGAAAATAGAAAAGAAAGGGAAAAGTGATTCAGTGCTAAATGGTTCCTCACCAGCAACTTTCAAATCATTTATATGCCAAGTGAATTTTAAACAAGAAAATACCGTCTAATTAACCTTAATCTCACAATATTAAAGGAAGCCTGTCAAATGAACAAATATTTTAACAGTTTAATAAATCAAACTGTCTTTGTAAATATTTATAAGAAATCTCCCAATTTTTCCCCCACTTAAAGAAAGATTAAGTGGTTTGCAAAACAAATCAGATTACTGTTTGTTTTCTATATTATTTTCCACACTCCCTTTTGAAACAAGAAAAGATAGACAGTTTGGTGAATAACAATCATCACTACCATGCAGGACACTGGGTAAAGGGAGAAAGTAGGCCTCAACTAATGGAAGATCAATATCAGGCAAAGTATTACATGGTTGAGGTGCTACATTTTTTGCAGGATGGGTATCATCATGGGAATATCAACTTTCCCAATGAAAGTGTGACACTGTGCTCATTCTGTGGTAAAGATTGGTCCATGTTGCCCCCACCTCCACCATGAGTGAGAAAGTAGAAATGAAGTTAGCTTGTACTCAAGAGTCAGAGAAGGAAGATGAGCACTACAAATCCAAGTGGAGGCACAAATGATCATGGATAAGGAACTTAGACTATTGTACATGGAATTTCTAATGGCTACTTTCTGAAGTACTTCAACTGATTTAGGCAAGAGCTTATGAAATTTTCTCTTTGGGCTGGTCTACACTGGGGGGGGCGGGAGATCGATCTAAGATACGCAACTTCAGCTACGCGAATAGCGTAGCTGAAGTCGAAGTATCTTGGATCGAATTACCTGGGGTCCACACGGCGCGGGATCGATGGCCGTGGCTCCCCCGTCGACTGCGCTACCGCCACTCACTCTGGTGGAGTTCCGGAGTCGACGGTGAGCGCGTTCGGGGATCGATATATCGCGTCTTAATGAGATGCGATATATCGATCCCCGATAATCGATCGCTACCCGCCGATACGGTGGGTAGTCTGGACGTACCCTTTAAATATATATTTTATAAAATCTAGACAGACCTGTCCAGTAGTTTCTAAACCCTGAAGCTGCACACACACATAGCAATGAATTACCAAATTAAAATATGTAATGTTACATACTTTGGCTTCTTTGCACATTCAGGACCAGAAGCTACTGCCATTCTAAATGCATAACTCCAACTGAAGTCAAGAATTACTCATAATTACTTCAATACTGCAATAATCCCCATATATGGCGGAAGGGAAAGTGGGGAGGAAAGAAGCCAGAGCATTAATTTTAATAAATCCTGGCCTGATTGAAGTCCATGGCAAAACTCCCTCCGATATCAATGGTGCCAGAATTTCATTCATAGTTTCTAATTTAAAAAAAAAATTAACCACTTTCTCAGAAACACTGAAGCACAAAAAACTTTAGTCATTCAGTGTCCTACGTTCCCCAAAAGAACATGAGCATGAGGCACACTACAGTGTGCTGTAGTGAACAGGCCACTGGGGTAGGACTTAGGAGTCTCTGGCACTGCACTGCTATGTGACTTTGGCCAAGACACTTCACTCTCTGTGCCTGTTTCCTCTCCAGTCCTTCATCTATTTTGTCTATTAAGATTGTAGACTCTTGATGGTAGGAACCAACGTCTAACTATGTGTTTGTACAGAGTCTCAATCTCAGCTGGGGCCTTCAGGTGCTAACATCTACAAATCACAACAGTTGGATAAAATGCTGACAGACCAATCAATGTGCAGCTCATGAAAGGAGGTTAGAATCCCTTGGCATTTTCATTACTTGAAAAATCACTGCTGATAATTTTATGATTCAGTTACACTTTTTAAACTGTCTTTGTATTACTTGCCTTTTCTAACCAGATAATTAAATTGCAGCACTGGTCCTTCAGTGACACCAATTAGCCAACATTGCAAATATAGGGACACAGGACTGGAAGGAATCTCCTGGGTCATCAACTTCAGTCCGTCCCCCGCTACCGCAGGCAACCCTGCCACATAATCCAGTTAACAAATCTATCAAGATCCATCTTAAAACTAGTTAGGTTGTTTGCTCCCAATACTCCTATTGGCAGGCTGTTTCAGATCTCACTCCTCTACTAATAACAAGCCTAAATATATTCATGGCCAGTTTATACCCATTTGTTCTTGTACCAACACACTCTTACAACAGAAATAGCTCTTCTCCCTCCCTGGTGTTCACTCCCTTGATGTATTTAGAGAGCGTAATCATATTCCCACATCAGCCTTCATTTTGCTAGGCTAAACTAGCCCAGCTCTTTTAGTCTCTTCTTGTAAGACAGGTCTTCCATTCCCCTGATTATCCTTGTAGCCCTTCTCCATACCTGTTCTAATTTGAATTCATCTTTTTTGAACATGGATGACCAAAATTGCACTTAGTATTCCAGATGAGGTCTTGACAGTGCCTTGTACAATGGCATTAATACGTCCCTTTTTCTACTGGAAATTCTCGCCTGCTATATCCTAGGATCACCTTTGCTTTTTCATGACCACATCATTTTGGGGACATTTTATATTCCCCAAAACACTGCATACATGCTAAAAGCTGGAACCTCCTTAGGAACAAAGTGTAACTTTACCTTATACAACTGTAGTGTTTGAAAGTACTGGCTGCTTTCTGGCATTCCAAGCACAATTGAATAGCTCCTGGATAGTCCTCCTCCTTAGGAAAAAAATGCAACAGATAGCTAATGTAACTTTTGAAGCAAATATTGCAACATACATTTTTAGACTAAAATTAAATGGAACTGTATGGGAAAAAACAATGCTAAAGAGATCTGTGGTAAGCATGCTACCTGTGAGGAGAAGAATGTTTTCTTAATATATTACATCAGAGTCTGCTTTTTCCCCACTAATGATTACACCCATTATATATCACGAGCTTCACAGAACTTAAATGTAAAGCCATTGATTACAAATGAAAAATGCAAAAGGACAACTTATAAACCATTTGTTATCAGCTACTATAATAGAAACATCATTTCAGAATACCGATTCGTAGCTACATTCTTCTGCAGGCTCAAATTTAGCTACAAAAAATGTAAGTTCAACTATTCATAACCACTATAACAGAAGGACAGAACACTTAAGATCAGTATCCCAATCATCTTTTAAAAACTGCTATACTCAGATGAAGTAAGCTATTCAGTGCCATAGAGTAAAAATATATATAAGCACTACTTTGACTGGAACCCTTAAAACACTATGGAATAAATTCAGAGGTGAGTCTAGAAGAAGTCTAAATTTATGCAATCTATTACTCTTTCCAGTCCTTGATCAGCTTAGACCAATTTACAGTGCTCTATATGTCACCTCTAAATTTGGCCCACTAAGCCTGATGGAACTCTAAAGTCATGCAATTCACATGCAAAATTGCCAGAATAGAAGGATGTAGCAACAAAAGCAAGTAAAAGTAGGTCCCAAACCACAAAAGTAAAAGTAAATACTCCTCACATCTATTAAACAATTTAGACTCCATTACTCCCACTTACTTGAGCCAGATACTTAAATGTTGTAAATTCATTGACTTAAATGGACCATTGACCAGGTGTGAATCTGGCCCACTTGTGTTTAAGTTACGCCATTTTACTCATGAATTTGGACTTATGGGTCAGATTCAGAACTCACCATGTAGGCACAATTCCAAAGCTTACAACGTATCTAAATATAGTTCTATATTTTCATGTTTCCTACACAGAGCCCTCAGATTTTTTTTAAACCCACAAAATTCAGAAGCTGCAAACTTTTTTCAAAATATAAACATGCAAATTCAGTAGACTGACACCCACTTCACTTATCTTTTTTTGCAAAAGTTATACATTAAACACCATACATGACAACATGCATCAGGAGGTGCAAAACAAGAAAAACTACAAAATATACAGTTCAAAGACAATGGTACGATGAAAAGGGGACAATCCCAGGGGGAAAGAACAGAATTGTCAAAAGCAATTGAACATTCCAACTCAGAAATAAAATAATTCTGCCAAGTCATATGTGCACGTTAGATCATACCATATGTCAGACAAATCTAAGTTATATAATCAGTTTTTGCAATGCCACAAGGCAACAATCTCCAAGTTTGGGAGCAATATAGCATAAGTCTTTCACAAGGCTGACCTCTTTTAGTAATGCTTATGAAATATCTTCTGCTCAAAACACTCTCCTTGAGCACCAGAGATGTGATTCCATCACAGTTAGACTTGCTGAGCAGCTATTGTATTTTGATGAATGAATTCCTTAGTGTCTGTACTAACATTTACTGACATTTGTTGGGGACAGAAATTCCTTTCTTGGAATAAGAGGATTTAAAAAGTGCTCAGTGACTTTTCAGCAGGCCCATGCAGGAGTTTCAGATGGCTGATGCTTTACATTCCACACCTACTGTGAAGGTTTACTGAATGAAAATAAGGGGTTAATTCAAGCAGGAGCTAATGCAGGTACATGGAAAAGTGGACAATGACTTCAGATACCCCAGTTTACCAACTTAAAGGTAAATTGTCATTAGCTCTGAAGTTTGACCTCCACCCATATTGAGTTAAACAGCTTGTAAAAACTGGAGGGAGAATCCAGGTAGGAAAAATTGACAAAAAGAACTTTGGGGTGGATAAAACAAATGGACCCTGAAGGAGAAGGGAGCGAAGGCAAAGACTGATGGCAAACTAAACCACAGTCCCCAGAGGTTGGTGCGTCTGCTTTGTTCCCACTGTTGAGATTAAATGATATTTTGATTTAGGAAGGCTGTGTGGGGGTCACTGTATTCACCACCAGTCACATCTCCAAAAGCAAAGACTTGCAGATGCCAAATCCATCCAGACGTGCTGAGCAATCACGGTTGTTACACAGAGTGCTCTACGCTGGGGACCCACCATGAGAGTCAGAGAACTGTAGAATTCCACTCTGAGACAGAACAGGAGTACTTGTGGCACCTTAGAGACTAACAAATTTATTTTGAGTATAAGCTTTCGTGGGCTACAGCACACTTCATCAGGTGAAGGTGCAGGGCCTGTCACCTCACAGGGTGCACTCAGAAAAACCTGATGGGACAAAGGTGCAGTTGGCCCTGCACTGTAGCATTTGCCTCTCTGCAACTGTCTCCTACTGCAATCCTCTTACCCACTCCATTCTACCAACGACACCATCTTTTCATTTTCCACTCATCTGTACACTCCTCCATGCTCTTAACGGAAGGCCCTCCCCACCTCTGTTCACCAAGACAGAACCTCTCCTCATTCAAATCCCTCCTGAAAACCCAATTTCTCCATGTTGCCTACAAGTAGCAAGTTAAACGATATAAAAAAATTAATAGAATTCTCAAAACGTGTATACATCCTGGAACCTTGAAACCCCTTGAGCTTCCTCACACTCTGCTGTCTGCCCCCACCCACTGGGGGGGAGGGGAAGAGGAGAGAGTAAAAAACACAGCTGAATGTCACATAGTCAAGCTATTCCTATCCACTGTGTGCTGACAGATGCTTCTGTAGCAGAGCCTGTACAGTACATAATCTTGGGCAGTTACATGCTGATGTGAGTATTTTCCTTCGCCTGTACTAGAAATATCTGCCAACATGCAACCAGATAAACCTCACCCTCTTTTTGTCCTCCCAGTAAAAGCACATCCTGCTTTAAAAACACTGGTATCAGAAAGGACAGACACATAAATAAGAAAGACCTAACAGAACCCTTATTGTACTAATTAGAGCCTCAACCCTCAGATCCACATGTCTACAAGGCTCTGCTCATGCACATCCAGTGACAGAACTGGAGCCTTGAACAGAATCGCAGGCATCTTCCAGTAGATTAGCAGTTGGTGCCATACACACAGTATTTCTGACATTAAAAAGCAAAATTTCTGGTAAATCATTTTATTTTCTTTTTTTAAAAGGGTCCTCTGTGTTAGGAAATAAGAGTGAAAGAAATAAAAAGGATGGAAACAAATGTATACCCATCTACAATAACCATAAAATAGTTTGAAGTACTTACCTCCAACATTTCACTTAAACGTACATCAGTTCTTTGCTAAAAATCAACAGAAAAAAAAAAAAGAGCCATAAGAAAACTACATAATTAAGAAAAATATATTTTACCATTAAAAAAAATCTGCACATACCAATGTTTTTATTGTTCTCAGAGACTTTAGCAGTCCAATCAGCAACTGTCGTTTTCTTTGATTTGCAAGAAGTCCCAAACTGGCTTGAGTAAAGCCTTCCTTTGCAACATTCAGGTGTCTGCAGAAGTTAACAATACACAGAATAGTCTTAGCTAATATGCAAAATAAAGAATTTTATATCAAATAGTCTAACAGGTAGGTCTCAATGCACATTAGAAACTCTGAATGACCAGCACTGCTAGTGAAATTCAGCAATTACAGTGACACTAGAGGGAAATTAGAAAGGTGCATTTATCCTTTATCTGGAGTTTGTTTTTAGGTCAATGGTCCATTCCAATAGGAGGCAGAACTTTTCACAGGAATTTACTAGTAATTTTGTGTTAGTACCGACATCAGAAATAGGAAATAGTTCTAATAAAAGTAATCATTAGTTCATATTAAAGTAAATGAAGGGGTTTCTTTTTGGGAGGGGGAAGGGAGAGTAATTGTGTTTTTAAACCATTTTATTCCCTTTCAATCTCTGAACAGCAGACAAGTGTGTCACTAAGTATGTACCATACCTTCTTCCATTTGTGCAAATGACTGCAGCTAACTGAAGACCAGTTTGTAAAGATGTAACTCGTTCAAGTTCCTACAGAGAAGCAATATTTCAATTTACTCTTCCAAGAATTATGCATTGTTGTGTAAAACAAATCAGATGCTCTCACCAATCTCAAAGTAATTTACATAAACCTATAATCTAGTCCCACATTTCTCAAGCTACAATATATTTCAATCGCCTAATCAGTAAAGGCCAAAGCACTGATGGCATAATGTGATGTTAGAGTTTCCATAAAGGGAAATAAGACAATTTAGAGGTTCTGCAGAAACACTTTTACAGTCACCCACACACAAAAAAACAAGTATCTTCAAAAGAGAATTATTTGGAATCCATTTTTTCTGAAGTTGAAAACTCAACATAAAATAGTTTTGCTATATTTATATATTGCAACATTTTCACAAGAATAATATTATTGCCATTAATGAAGTTCAGCCTAATGGAATGATCAAAGCTTCAGGCACACGCACAAAGTTTAATTTGCATTAATAAACCAGATATTGGCAAAGCAGGCAAATATGCTATACACAAAATTTTGTTTCACAATATTTAGGTATTCACTAGCAATTCAGTACATATCACTTTGCAATGACCCTTAACTGTGACGCATTGAATTTAGGCTGTGACCACTTCAGGGCAAGGAACACAGCTTTAAGTTTTTTTGTGAAATTCCTACTATATTTTGGGGCTCTTAAAAATAATCACCAGGGATTTTAAACAACTATTACTTTATCTTTATTTGGCAATACATCATAGAAAGGTTTGCACACCCCCTGTGTAAAAGAAAAACTGAACATTTAAAAAAATGTCTATTGCAAGGACATGGTGCTAGCCGCTTCTGGGAGCGGTGCGGGGTCAGGGCAGGCAGGGAGCCTGCCTTAGCCCCACCGCGCCACAGGGCTGGCAATCCCACGGGCCAGATTGAAAACCCTGATGCAGTGGAGCAGGGAGGGCCCAGGTCCCCCTACCTCAGCCATCATCCCCCGCCCCATCCCAGGTGGCAGCCCCTGACTCTGGCCATTAGGCCGCGGGTCCCTGAACCCAAGGGCAGCCATATTGACTGCAGCCATTGAGCCACATAGTCTTAAGTCCAAGAACAGTCTGGTAGACTATAACCACGGTGATACCACACCCATGATTTACCCCAAAGGGAGACAGGATGTGCACACACCATGACAGCACTGTATTTCAAAATGTGACAGGTGCTTTCCAAACACAGAGAAGGGCGTGGCCTCTACTTTAAAATTCTACAATACAAAATCTGATTTAAATTTAAAAATCTGACCTGAACTAACTAGGTCATTAAATCCTAGGTCATTCTAACACCATCTTCTGTTCAAAATAATCAAAGATATACTATGGAAGCAAGATATCTTTGGTTTAGAAAAGTCAGAAACTAGATCCTGGTTTGAGCAACGGCTTAAATTCTATTCAAAGATTGTTAGGTACAGTATGAAGCAATCTCCCCTTTAAAAAAAGCTTTGAATAGCTAAGGCTTTTGCAGAGGGTCATGACTTCCTTTTTCATGAAGAAGTGCATTTAATAATAAATCTAATCTAATAGATGGCATTCAACTGAAATATTTCTGGCTGAATGAATTCAGTAAAACTTGTCCTTTGGACACACTCAGATTGCATAGATTAGGGACTGAGATGGAGTGCAGCTATTAGGTTCCTAGGGACAAAACCCTCAGTCCAATACCCAGACTGAAGCTGGGCAGATGTACTCCCGTCCCTCAGCCAGATACAGAGTGGCTCTGCAGTACCACATCAACCCAGCAGCTGCAACAGTCCTTTTAAAAAAAAAAAAAAAAAAAAAAAAAAGCGCCCCCCTTCCAGGGGAGAAGAAACCAGAGAATCTGCAGAATGGAAAATCCACTGGCCCAGTCTATTCCCCATTAGGCCCCACAGGAAGTCCTCACAGAAGAGGACCCTACTTTATACAGGGGATGCATATCACCTCTGTGACCTCCTTCCAAACATGCAGTGGAAATGCACTCACTTCCAGGGGATCCTGTGCAGGGTGAGGAAGCAAGGACAGGATTTGCTGCTAAATATGAGCTATTATCATGAAGTATGGAACACAGTTATTAAATACATCCCAGTGAGTCAGTCGGAATGCAAGCACTCGGCCCCTCAGATAGGATTCTCTTAGACACTTGCAGGATAGGACACCCTATTTTAAAGTTTGAAAAGTCATGATATTGAATCTAGAGACACAAATAGCTCCTGAGGAACCCTAGCTATGCAGTTAACATGCTCAGACTTTTTAAACAGGATTATTGACTCAAACACACAACTAAGGGGCTTTTAAAGTGCCTCTTATTGGCCTGATAGATTTTTAACCATCCCTTTGGAACCACTGAAGCAGTGTGCGCTCTTGTATAAATCCATACATAGTACTGTTTCAAGCCACACTAAAAGGCTCTGTAATATGAAATTAATGCCTACTTGTAATGATCTGTGTGTGCACAATAGCCCGTTTGGCAATGCAGGCATCTTAAAATTAACAAGTAAGATATCGGAAGAACATTATGGAATTATGAGTGGGGAAGGGTTTGTAATAGTGAAGCTGTTGTATACAGAAAAAAACAAGATCCAAAACAGAAACTCTTTGTCAGAGTCTGCCTCAATTGTCCATAAACAGCCTCTTTAAAAAAAAAATCTTTTTATTAAATGAAAATGCTTCTGTTTCCTATAAGATGTCAGATGGGGATAAATTAATAGTAGTTGTTTTCCTTCATAGGTGTAATTATAGTTTCACTCTCTGGATTTTAACTTTGGGATGAAAAGACAATACTTGTCACTGTCAGATCTCTTCCTCTTCCAGAGAAAAGTCAGGCTAGGAACATACTCCTGTGGGGATGGAGAAACTGTTTTAATGTTTCACTCTAGGATACTGATGGACCTACCTCATCTGACACTTCCAACAGACTATGGCTCTCAGCCTTTGAACATTCTACAATGCTTCAGTGGAATACTATGACAATGTATTATCAAGAAATATTGACAGGCTAGAATCTCGACACCCACTCACTTTATGCCTTACCAATGAATCGCCACAGTTTACAGATGCTTTGCAAATGATGAAGCAACAAGGAAGAAAGCTGAAGTGTCAGTGGCAAAGGCAATACACTAACTCAAAGACTGCTGCCACAGAGACTGGGTTATTCTTACACTGGGGAACAAAAGGTTGGTTGTCCTCTCCCTCAGCTTCAGCAAAACCTCATCCAGTGCAACTCTTCAGAACTGTGGACATTTCATACTACTGTGATGGGGGCCTCATTAGAATCTACATTCGATTGGCAAAATGATGAATCCAAGTTTCCTTGACTCTAATGGTCTAATTTGTTTCTTTGAGGAATCCTCACTTTGATTTGCGGAAAAGATGAACCAGATCCTGGCTGACCGGACCAATCTCATGAGAGCACTATCAGAATAAGAGGGTATTAAATCTATCATTGAAGTCTCTTGGAAGTGCCATGTCCAACTTACTTGTCGGTTGGACACACTTCTCATGACTTGGTAGAGACCAGTGGAAAGTTTGGAATTTGTTACTGATGAGGATTGTTAATGCCTTCTTCACGGATGGCTTGCACCTTCAAGGATGGCTTGAAGGTGCAAGCCATCCTTCAACATAAACAGCAGTGAGGCTCCTGCTCAAGCCCCCTCCGGCTGCTACTTCATCTATAGCCTCCCATTTCTGGAGCATCTTATGATGATGTTGGAACAGCTCCCATGATATCTCAATCTCGTGTTCTCGATTCCTATCAGTCTGGTTTTAGACATGAGTTTAGTATAAGAATTTAGTTCCTACTGGCAATGGAAACACCACACAACTACTTTTGGATTGTCAGCTGGAGAGTCAATGCTAGATTTGTTGGATCTATAGAAAGCTTTTAAAACCACTGACCAAGTAGTTTGCCTCATCTTCAGAGGCTTGTTTGAGCTAATGGAATGCCCTTTCATTACGTTCATTCATTCCTCAGGTAATTAGAAGTAGCAGTATTCCTTGACAGGGCTTTTAACTGATTTTGACATTTTTTTAAAAAATAGGGTTGATTTGCAATGGATTACTATATTGATTTAAGCATCTAGGTGCACTGATGGTGGGTATCAACATGACTTAAGTAAAATAGCCACAGGATATAAGAATTTAAGACTACACTCTCCCATTGATTACATGAATGATCCACAATTGTGCCTGAAAAACAGATCAAGTTGAATTACAGTAACATTAGCTGGTGTGATTTAATAATTCACAGAAGGCATTTACAATATAATACAGCAGTTCATTATCTTACCTTAACATATGCAGGCTGCTTTTCAAGAATCAAGTCTGCAACCTTTTTAGATACCTTGAAGGGGAAAATATTATATGTGAGGTATCTGGAAAGTATCCAATCTCTATGCTGAAAGATCTGCATTAAGAACTCTGAAGATTTCCTGTAATTCTTAACATTCTTAATCATACATTGATTAATACATATGCCAAGAAAGAAGTAAACATTCTAAGATAATGACCACACTTCTCCTGCAAATAAAAACAGATGTATGTTTACAGCTCCATTTGGGAATTAGTAGATGTTTTCAAATTAACCTTTTAGCCCTTTACCAGCTAAAGAGCACACTTGAGTAAAAATAGAAAAGACATGGAGCACTGGAGCCTGATATATTATGTTTTCCATGTTATTAGTGTGCAATTACAAATTAACCACCTACACTGGAGATTAAACAAACTACAAAGGAAACTTTCCTTTCATACAAATACCATATTATTTATAATTTATGCTAGTTTATAATCATCCTGTGCATGGCAAAATCAACTTAAGTTTTCCTTTGGTGTGCAAGACATAAGCATTTTAAATTATGTTTTGCACTGCTCTGAATTAAATCGTAAATGAAGGGCTATTCTATTCTGAGAATTACACCCTATATTAAATTTAAAAAATAAGCATCTTTTCAGCATACATACACATAAGAAAGGTTGAACAAGGAAAAAATACCAAATAAACCATCAGTAATTTATATAGAAAATCATGTTCAAAACAGTTTTCTTCCAGCAAGGGTTAGGGATGTTTAAGGAGACAAGGGCTCAGCACCTGAAGTGAGGGAATGATTTATGTTGTTCTTAAGCACTTCTGTCTAACCCTCCCAAAGATGGGAATCAGAGGAGAATCTGGCTGAAGCAGTCAACCAGCTCATCCATCTTGTTGGCTGAGGAGAAATGGAGATGAAGAGGTTCTTAATGTGCTAACTTAACTGGGTTAATACCTTTAGGGATCCAAGATTATTTTCAGCCCCGTGTCACGATAGTCTTAATAAATAGAGTCAGAACTACTGGAGCTCACAACACATCAGTGGCATCAAGTTCTACACACAACACAGGAGAAAAGAGTTTTACTTACAGCAGCTTGTTGTTGCTTTAATTTGTCTCTGTATTCTTCCATTTCTTGAAGACTAAGAACTGGAGGAAGCTTCTGAATGTAGAAGACAAAATTAAAACCAATGAAAAACGAATGTAGATTAAGTGTACATATAATAAATTAAATGCATTTAGGAAACAATGTTATGCTGTCACAATTTAATCTGCATTTAAAGTAAGACAATGATAAACAATGAAAAGTCAGAGTTACATTATGGTGAGGATCCAGTAATGGATAATCAAAATCTCAGAGAGCTTTTTCTTGCATTCAACAGATTATGTGCGCACACACCCCGACCACAGAATCAACACATAACATTGTAATTTTGGTTACTAACAAAATAAAGCCAAAAATACAGTTTTTCTGCCAAATCTAATCAATTTCCCAGTTTTGATTATTTTGGCCATTTCATAAGCAATTTGATCTCTGAATTGTTTGGAAGCACAATGGGCCTGATCCTAAAGCCACTGAATCCAATGGGAAGATTCCCATTGATATCAATGGGCTTTGGATCAGTCCCTATACAGCCATAGAAAAATCTTAATTCTGGGTTAAGGCAAAAGAGAAAAGTCACACAAATAGTGAAGTCAAGATGAAAGGGTGAACATTGACTAAAATAAATGTCATTGATTAATGTCTTTTAGAATACTGACTTTGGGGGGGAGGAAGACTTCTTACCTCCAACTCATATTTCACAATATCAAAGGAATCATTGGAAAAATACACTTCTTCAATGCTGTTAATTATTTCTTGCTGGGCTTGAGGATCGGTTGGTTGTTCCCGGAGTTCTCTCAGCTCCTCCTTAACAAAAATATTGATTTTAGTAAATGTTGCTACATAGAAGGAACTTTGCACTCTCAAGACAACCTGCTTTCCAAAGCCATTATACAAGTGAGAGAGCCCTGGGTACAAAACAGAAACAGCTGTTTTGTTCAGTCTGTTCCAAATATTGGAAGTGGGAGACTATCCAAATAGCAGAACTCATGCTATACTGCTGTGAATTGCCTTGTTATCGCTGTACCAATATACATTTTGTTCATGAAACATGGTACAAATGTCTATGGGGTCATGTCTTTCCCCGGGTGTTCACAACACTTAAGGAACACTCAAAATAAAGCAAAATAGATCGGGGGCTATCTTTCAGAAGTGCTGAGCACTCACCACTTCAATTGAAGTCACAAGGAACCATGTAAGTACTTGGCACTACTTCAAATCACGTCAAAGGGGTTGGGTTTAAAGGCAAAGTTAACAAGCAGAGTCTTTCCTAAATAAAGGATAGACATTCTCTGTTAAAATATTGTGATTATTTGTTATGTTCCTGAAAGAATCGGACAAGGTACAGTACAGCAGCCTATTTCCATGAGCTAAATTGTTTCAGAATATTTCAAAGTGAATTAAACATATTTGAAAACTAAATAGAGAGCTTTGCCCTCAAAGTTGGTTTTTCTAGTTTAAATAAGCTGAGGGAATATTTGCATAAAATATTCATGTTGACCATTTCTTAGACGTTAGTGTATTAAATTTCTTAGGAGGGAAAAATGACCAGACTTAGTGAGCTTCGAGCAAGTCAGAACACACACACAGTAAAACCAGAAAGATGAGGACATAGGTCACCGATTTAACTCCACTATAGTCAGTCAAATCAGCAACATATCTATTAGATAGCAAAGAATCATGCCACACAACACCAATCCCACTGGCCCCTGCTAATGTCAGGCAATATCTTAATGGTTAATGATAACTAAGATTCTGACAGATCTTTTAAAAAAGGCATCCGACTTCTACCATTGCCCATACGAACTGCCCATAACCCTCAGGCAATTAGAAAGCTACAACATCAGACACCTGACATAAGAAAAATCAGAGGACTCCAGAAATTTTGAATTGTGCTGCCACCTTCTCAACAACTGTACCCAAACAAGGTAGGTTAGGCAGGGAGAGGGATAAAAAGATCAGCCTCAAGTGATGATATAGTAAGCAAAGTCCAAATGAACATTTTTGAGGTAAAATGGTATTTTGCCATCCCTTAGGAAGTGTAAATCTTCAATACCACTGCTCCTTGCTTAAAAAAAAAAAAAAAAAAACACAGACACACATACGCATGCTATGCAGTTGTGCTGGATGGAACACCAAACTGCATGTAGTGTCTCAGCAAGTGAATAGGACTAAAATGCGATTTTAGACAACTTGGCATTGGTCCCCTCCAGACATGGATCTGTACCATCAGAGCCTCAATCCAGTCCACCCTTCCTTTAAAAGTTAGAAAAGCCTTAAGGGAACAATACTCTATTTTGCCTCAGATGGATGACAGTATGGCAGCCCAAATCTACCAAGTACTTCCACCTGCAATATTTCCACTCTGCAGAAGCTAAACGAAAAACCTCATTTGTCTCCACAACAACCACAGCACAGGAATTTAAACAGTCTCTCTGAAGCAGTTTTTCAGCCATCTCCATGCCATGTATTTTATTTGCAATAGGTTGTCTGTGTACCAATAGGAGCTTTGAGGAAGAAAGACAGCATTTAGGAGGTACTTTGTTAATAACCATAGACAAATCCTATCATCCCCACCAGGTCACCAATAGAATGGTCCACTGGCTGAGCAGTACAATCCCTAATGATCCATGTCTGGAGGGGACCAATGCCCAGTTGTCTCAAAATGAATTTCAGCCACATTCACATGCTGAGGCACTATATGTGCAGGATGGAACACCAAACTGCAACCTCATGGCTTGACAAGTACAATGAAATTACATTTATCTGCAGCTTCAGATGGAGGCTATATTAAAATAAAATTGGTGGCTTGAAAATAAAATGTGTGGGAGGTGAGAGTTCTTCTGAACAGAGAAGAAAAAATAGTCACTACTTGGCTCTCACCAATAAGAAAAAAATGTGTGAGTTTTTTGTTTAACTTTTTATTCAGGCAAAGTTACAATAAAACATTGATATACTACATCATACATTACTTATTATATATTCAGGATCAGGTTAATATTCAAAGAATCTGTCTAGAAAAACATTTTTCTATCTACTATTTTATTTTGGAGAGTAGCTTTGGCCCAACCCTTTACAACTTCAGATATCTACACACAGTCAACACCAAGGAATTTAGGCTAAACTAAGATAATATTCAGTAAATACAATGAACCATTTTCATCATTTTTGGTGTAAACCCACCAAATTCTATGCAGTTACCGAGGATGAATCTGACCTACTGAGTATGTTTTAATTATAAAGAGTGATCTTAGCCTCAAACTTTGAGAAACTGCACTAATTCCCACTGATTAATTTTTGCATGTTTCACTGTAACACTAGCCAGGAGGACTGGAGCTGACTTGCAGTTTCACTCAAACTATGCTCAGACAGCAAATCAAAGATTCCAGGACAGGTTTGCTCCTTTACTCCAAAGCCCTTCGTGATTTTGTTTTTTCCAGGCGAGAGGAAGACAAATTTTTAATTTATTTATTTATTGGTTTATTGGAGGGTTTTTTTCTCACCACAACACAAAAAAATGCCACAAATCTCTAAAACAAAAGAAACATTTTGACTCGTCCAACAGTATGCAACATTCCAGCTTGTCAATTTAGGACTAGACAGTCTAACCACTAGTGTATTATTTGGTCAACCCAACCCTCATAATTCACATTTATAACAGCTACAACATTTAAATACTTTTCTTTATAAAGGAAATAAACCAGGTCAAAAACTATGTCTGACTTCTGTGAAAAGAACAAATCTGAAGTCAGTAAGTTGTCCACAGCCAGCCAGGAGGTTTAACAGTAGCACACACTAGCATTTAGGACATCAAAATTAAAGAGTCAGTCAATCCTTTACTCCCCAGAGCAGTAGGGGTTGGACATGATATTAGCATCTCTTATGGAAAGTTTCTCCCACTGCCTCAACTGGTTGCAACTGGGCACAGAATGTACCTAAACATCCTCGGGTTCACTGTAAGGGACTCACAATTAACATGGGGGACCCTGTCCTAGAGGTTGTTCCTGTTAGAGGGGACAAAGACAAACATTTCTTAGAAGGGAGGAGTAACGGGCTTGCCTTTCACAAAAAGCCAAAATACCACCCTGGGTCAAGGCTCCATAGCATAGAACACTTCACAAGTGGAATTGTCCCAGGCTATGTACTAACTCTGCACATCTGCTGAATGCCCCACACCAAAGTGCCCAACTTTATAATCCACCCCAATTGGCTCAGAAGTCCCCAGACATAGTAGTGTGATTGCACAACCACAATTCCACCAACAGGGGGCTTCAGTCTTTGTTCCACTGGGCAGAGACGTGAGATTTTAGGCAGTAAATCTGACGCAGGATTTTTAATTTACCAGTGGCCGTGTTTTACAAATACTTAAATCCCCACAAACCCTTAAAAGTCACTGCAAAATATAAACAAAACCTCTACAAAGAGAATCCCAATGATAAATAAATATAATAGAGAGCATGGGAAGAAAAAGTCTTTATATGCAATCAGTTTTGACTTTAATAGGCTCACTAAATAGTCCCTAGCTCCTCACATTATTCAAAATAATGTAAATTAATACTTTACATCAAAACAAGAGAGACCCAAAAAAGCAAGGCACTGAACATAAGAATGGCCATACTGGGTCAGACCAATGGTCCATCTAGCCCAGTATCCTGTCTTCCAACAGTGGCCAACTGTTTTTCTGGAAGAGTAGAAAGAGCAAAGGGGGTAACATAACAGCATGAAGTCAGTGACCCATCTGTACTAACATTTTTCACAATGGAAGAAAAATAAACCAACAGTAATTGCTTGCTCTGATATTTTGAAAAGAAATGGGATTTCAAGTTTCTTGAGTTGAAGAGACTTAATAGTGCTTCTGGTGAGATGCAACAGAGGGTCCTGTGGCACCTTTAAGACTAACAGAAGTATTGGAGAATAAGCTTTCGTGGGTGAACGCCCACTTCATCAGACGCAAGTGAGATGTGCTGCTCAAGAGTTAAAGTAATAAAATAGAAGGACGCATGATTACATGAAATAGGTTATATCACTGCGTGCAGTAATTTTTTCATCTTATTTCCAGAAGTAAACAGAGAGTCTCTTTGAAAATGTTCTGTTACTTCTTTCAACCCCAGCTGTTGTGATTGACTATGTTTAGGTGCCATCTGGTGGAAAACCTGTGAAACTGTAGTTCAAAATATACGTTTACCTAAGAAAGCTAAGTTCAAGGGCAATTTTCACAAAGCCCTACTCTTCACCCAGATTTCTAGTGGGCGTTATGGATGCATGATGAGGTTGAGGAATCTACCCAAGATCAGTGACTAAAGAACAAACATTTTGGTGGTCTGATATAAGCCAGGGTCATCAGTGGATAGCAATCTTAATATGCAAGTATATACATACACTGGGCAGTTGAGTAAGAAAGATGTTTAATGGACTGGATGGTACATGGATTGGTAATTGGATATCAAGCCTGTTACGTCTACGTCAGGGGTCAGCAACCTTTCAGAAGTGGTGTGCCGAGTCTTCATTTATTCACTCTAATTTAAGGTTTTGCGTGCTAGTAATACATTTTAAAGTTTTTAGAAGGTCTCTTTCTATAAGTCTATAATATATAACTAAACTACTGTTGTATGTAAAGTAAATAAGGTTTTTTAAATGTTTAAGAAGCTTCATTTAAAAATAAATTAAAATGCAGAGCCCCCCGGACAGGTGGCCAGGACCCAGGCAGTGAGAGTGCCACTGAAAATCAACTTGCATGCCGCCTTCAGCACACGTGCCATAGGTTGCCTACCCCTGGTCTAGGTCATTAGCTTGAATCCAGCCCATAAAAAACAAGATAAAATTTATGTCTGAAGAGCGCTGTACAATAATTGTTACCATCTTACAGCTTTTTAATGGCTTATATGAATGACTTTTGGTCTCAATCCTGTTCCCAGTGAACGTGTATGCATAACATCATACACCACTACCAAATTTGGCATCCTTGTTGGCTCTCTCAGCAAAGTGGCAAGAACTGAATGAGCACAACAATTAGGAACCCTCTCACCCATAGAAGATGGTCCTCCCAGGTCAGGTTTAAGGCACCTTGATATGGATGTACAGTACTGGTCCTGGGGATAACTGAAGGACTTCACTTAGCAAGAACTGTCAATCCAGCACTAATCTAACACACAAAACATGAAGTTCCCCAACTCTAGAGAAGAAAGCAGTACTGGGGTCGCTTGCACTGATCTTATTGACTGGTTGTGGAATGGATTTGCACGTTAAGGGGAGATTGCCTGCATGTAGCTGCTATACACAAAAGAGAGGAGGAGGGGCTGCTCTGGATTTAAAAGCATGAATAAACCACTTTCATCAGTCCCAACTTCTGAGCTCACCAAGGAGGTTTTCATCGCCCGAAGACATGTGCTCTAGTCAGGTGTAGCAAGGAACAGAACACATTTAGAGGCACATGGTTTGTTGCCCTCACAACACACTGTATTTTATTTTAAAGGAGTCTACTCTAACCTGATGCTTTAATGTCCTTTAGAAAATCATTTCCTAGCAGTCTCCTGGATAAATCATAGCTTTGTGTCAGTACACAGAGACTCCTGTTACAAGCTAGTTTAAAACTCAATGTACTGTAAAATATTATCCATAAGGAACAGGTGGCTGATTTAAAAACAACAAAATATTCAAAGGCTGGGGACTGGGACAGATTAATCTGTACTTTGGGCCACTGCAAGTGAAATCACCTAACTTGTCATCTGAATGTTTGACTCCAAGTTTTGTTGGTCTCTTTTTTCTGAGCTTTGCAATCACACGGGGGGAAAAGAGTATTTTAAAACACTTGAATTTCTAACATTTTCCAAACTACTGACACAGCAAACTTTGTGAGAGGGAAGAAGTGTTAAAATTCTGGACCTCTCTGAACATTTATATGGAAATCAGCACGGATATTTAATATCCTGGATCTAGACCTACATCTAGATCTCTTTATAGAATTAGCAGTTATGCACTGGAAGAAGATGATTCTGCACAAAACTAAAAAGTGGTAATGTTATGATGACACAACTAACAGTGACTGAGAAAAGGGAAAGCAATTCTATATTAACCTTCCCCAGAAGGACTACAGTCTCAGAGGTTGTTCCACCGAACATTAAGAAAAAATCCTGGGCTGTCCTACACATTCTTTTCTTGAAGACAAGCTAAATGGCTTGGTTCTCTTTCCATGGTCTGTGCCAAACATGCTGTTCATACACACACTAATCTACAAATAGACCTCACCATACACTAGGACTACAAACACGCCATCATAAACTACAGCTCCTAGCCTGCCCATGCTCAACTGGACTGGTTCTCAGTAACTAAAGCCACCAAGGGCTAACCCAACCCCTCACCACTGAGAGGAGAGGATGTTCCAACCCACCCTGTGCACAAAACTTTAAGATTTGTTTCTTAAAGATTCACTATCCCCCATCCCTTCAGTTAAGTTCTGAAAAAAGCTGTCTATCTGAGACATCCAACTAGTGCTCCAGCCCCACAAAACTTAATACCCCTAATATTTCTATGGTTAACACACATTGGCAAGGGGGCGGGGGGACTAGCATTCAGGTATTTTCACATCATAAAACTTTCTCCTCTTCCAGCCCCACTTACAGGACATTTTTAAAAGAAAAATCAATAATGCAAGTCTTTTAATATAAGATCTCATGTAAATTCATCAATCCCAACATTTATTCAGAACAGACTGCGATAAGGAAATTGGGGACAGAGTGAGTCATATGGCAGTCACACAGAGAACAACAGATACACCAAGGAACAGAAAAAATAAATTAGCATGTTATTAAAGTGTATGTGTTCAAATGCATCCATTTCTCCCAGGATGAAGTGAGTCACCTATGCATTCTTTACAGTTAGGAATTCAGCAGGCAGTGTGGTGATATTATTAAGATGTCTGTTCATGGACTGGTATATATTTTTGGAAGTTTTCGCACCAGGACAGCCCATCTCCTATAAAATAGGCTCACATCACTTATGCTGCCAATATACCATTTCTCTTACCAAACTGTCTGCAAAACTAATCACATGTTCATGGTAGGGACACTTTATCCTGCCAGTTTTAATACTGCATGCATCCTTGCAGGATAACACTGCTGATCAGAGGGGTCCCTTTACTGTATAAGGTCACCAAAACACACCCAGCAATGGAGAGAGATAGGCCAGTGGAGAATACTTTGTTGAACTATTACTGGTCCTGAAGTTGTGTATTTTTAAATAGACCATTACATGGTCAAATACTGGATTTGTCTCCACACATTTCCTGTATCCCTTGCCCTTCTGAGTCATGTGTTTTGTTTTGACTTATGCAAATAGCAAGCTATAGATGTGGAATCACCACTTCAACTGCATTTCAGAAGACTCTGCAGGGATAAGGGGTGGTTTCAGGTGGCTCACCCTGCTATTTACTAGAGTGCCTCTCTCAAAAGTGGCTGGACCTTATTATAGAAAAGGGCAATAAAAATGATTAGGAGTATGGAAAAGCTTCCATATGAGGAGAGATTAATAAGACTGGGACTCTTCAGCTTATTAAAGAGAGGACTATGGATATGATGGAGGTCTATAAAATCACGACTGGTGTGGAGAAAGTAAATAAGGAAGTCTTATTTACTCCTTCTCATAACACAAAATCTAGGGGTCGTCAAATGAAATTAATAAGCAGCAGGTTTAAAACAAACAAAAGGAAGTACTTCTTCATACAATGCACAGTCAGCCTGTGTAACTCCTTGCCAGAGGAAGTTGTGAAGGCCAGACTATTCAAAAAAGAACTAGATAAGTTCATGGAAGACAGGTCCATCAATAGCTATTAGTCAGGATGGGCAGGGATGTAAAACCAAGACCTTCTGATGGTTGCATGCCTGTTACACCTAACGAGCACACTGGTGTTGCTCTGGTATTGTCCCTGAAGGTGCAATCGGCACTACTGACTTAGCAGGCTTATTCTCCATACCCGATATCTGCCATTTTCAATTTGAAGGTAGGACGTGCAGTAGTTGTTACTGCATATACACCACATGAGGCAAGACCTGATGCTGACAAAGATGCTTGTTATGCCATGCTAGAAGACATTGTATCTAGTATATCACTCCAACTCCATATTGTCATCTTAGGAGATATAAACATGAGGCTATATCCCCCAAGGATCTGTACTGGGACCTGTGCCGTGCAACTTATTCATAAATGGAAAAAGGGGAAACAGTGAAGTGGCAAAGTTTGCAGGCAATACTAAATTACCCAAGATAGTTAAGTCCAAAACTGACTGCGAAGAGTTACAAAGGGATCTCACAAAACTGGATTATTGAGCAACACAATGAAATTCTAAGTTGATAAGTGCAAAGTAACATTGATATGTGTAAAGCACACTGGAAAATATAATCCCAACTATACATACAAAATGATGGGCTCTAAATTAGCTGTCATTTCTCAAGAAAGATCTTGGGGTCATCATGGATAGTTCTCTGAAAACATCTACTCAAATGTGCAGCTGCAGTCAAAGGAAGCTAACAGTGTTACAAACCATTAGGAAAGGGATAAATATCATAACATCACACATAAATGGTGTGGAGAAAGTGAAGAGAGAAGTGGTATTTACTCCTTAACAGAACACAAAAAACAGGGGTGTTACAATGTAATTAATAGGCAGCAGGTTTAAAACAAGTAAAAAGAACTACTTCTTCACACAACACAGTCAACCTGTGGAACTCAATGCCAAGGGACGTTGTGAAGGCCAAAAAGTATAACTGGGTACAAAAAACAGATAAGTTGACAGAGGATAGGTCCATCAATGGCTATTAACCAAGATTATCAGGGATGCAATACCATGCTCTCGGTGTCTCTAAACCTCTGACTACCAGCAGCTGGGACTGGATGACAGGGCATGGATCACTTGATAATTGCCCTGCTCTGCTCATTCCCTCTACAGCAACTGGCACTGGCCACTGCCAGAAGACCGCATACTAGGCTAGATGGATCATCGGTCTGACCCAGTATGACCATTCTTATGTTCTTAATTGGCCAGGAAAGAGGTGGATTTGAACTGGTACTGGAACCACACAGCTTACAGGAAGAGAGATCAGATAATGATTCACATCTACTAGAATATGCTTCCACAAATGGACTATTTTTAATGGCTATCTGGTTTCAGCACACAAATTGCCAGAAGTATAAATCTCAATATCCAATCCATATAGAATGTACGTGTATTTAAGAATGTATTCTGGAGCAAGATCAGCAATCATTGAATCCTAACAACAATGTTCTGTTTAACAAAGTTCCAGAGAAGGATATCTATTGCATTGAAACACTTCAATGTTGATAAGAAGCATGATGAAGTGATCGCTAACAGATATGCGATTTTCAATAAATATTTTATATTGGATGACCAGCTGTCTACTGTGACAAAGAGTGGACTGTATTTTGGGATTCTATCAGAGACTGTGGGAGAACAACTGGGACTAAGGAGAATGAAAAAAGCAACATTGGATCACAGATCATAGCATCAAATTATGGGAGAGAAAAAAAAAAAAAGAGGTGCAGTGCAGAATGGATGCACTGGAAGGTCAGATCAAGTCAGTGAAGAGAGGAGGAAACTGATAAGGAAAAGATATGTCATGAACGAGCAGTTAAGAGAGCCCTGTCAGAATCATCATAATCAATGGTGGAATGATATGAAGCAGTGTATTGATCTGAAAGACTTGACCATAAATGTGTATTTGAGACACCGAAGCTCCTAACTGTACGTCCATTATTGGAGTTTTCACCAGTTTAAGAACAGAAATGGAGAATACTGCCAGGATATTAACTTAAGCACTAAAATGAGCATTTTTGTGAATTAATGAGCAGATCCCACCAAAACACAGACTACAACTTACTCCAAAAAATGAACCCTGATAAAAGCGGCTGCAATCAGCACAGTCGATACTGCTATGCCAGCACGGGCTGCCTGAGGAGTTAGCGTGCCTTGTGGAGAAACTGTATCATGATACAATTAGCAGTGTGAAGGTAAATAGTTATATTACACACTTTTTTTTGTACAATCAGGAGTTCACTGAGAATGTGTTCTCTCACTAATGTTATTTAATATTCTAATAGATTACCTGACAACAGTGCTGACTAAGGCCAAAGTAGCTGTGAAATTTAAAGATTAAAGATTAATCTTTAGAGGATCTCAAGTAAGCATACAATTTTGTCTTACTTGGAGAGACTACTGACCCACTATAGCCAATGCTAGAAGAGATGTGAAGAAGTGCAGAATCTATGGGACTTAAGATCAATGGTGATAAAACCAAAGTTAAGCATGCCTCCTATAAAGCAGAAATGAATGACCAGTAGATACTGCATGTAGATGGCAAGAACAGTGAAGGGATGAACAGCTTTATCTATCTGGGTAGTCAGTTGACAGCAGGAGGTTCTATATCTGAAGAAATCATCTGCCTTGCATCAATAGCATTTCAGCATCTTCAAAGACCTCTGTTTGGGCAGCAGGATGGGCTTGTCTTCACTACCGGGGAAATCGACGCTGCTGCAATCGATGCAGCGGGTGTCGATTTAACAGTCTAGTGAAAACCCGCTAAATGGAAGGCAGAGCACTCTCCGGTACTCCAGCTCCCCAAGAAGAGTAAGGTAAGTCAACCAGAGAGCATCTCCTGTCGATGCAGCGCAGTGAAGACACCAGGGTAAATCGACCTAAGTTACATCGACTCCAGCTACATTATTCACGTATCTTGAGTAGCATAACCTAGGTCGACTTACCCCAGTAGTGAAGACATTCCCTAAGATACGAGTGACACAGTGATCACAGTAGTGATGACAACTCCATTATATGGAGCAAAAACATGGCTGCTAACAGGTCAGGAGAAGAAACAAAAAAGTCAAAAAGTTAGATTAAAGTTAGTTCAGCGTCAAAAGTTACACCACATTCTTAATATCTGTTGGTTTCACTTTGTCATAAATGAGGAGATACTTAGACTACCCTGGCAAGTTGCAGTCTTGCACCAGTTGAAAACAAGATGACTGCAACAGTGAGGTCATGTCCAACGTGCAGGAGATGGTACACTTTTACAGAAGGTTTATTGAGCTGAGATCGAAGGAAGCAGAGCACAAGGCTGGCCACAAATAAGGTTGGAAGAAATAATTTTGGAGAGATTTCAGAAGCCTAAACCCTCCCACATGAACTTTGTCTTTTGGCAATAGTCAAAGTTCTGCCATCCATGTCTCGCACGCATACAGAAAAATGGAGATGACCAATGCATGCAGCAGTTTCAGTTTGGATTCCAAGGAGATGTTCTTATTCCTCCAAATTGGCTTTAGCTTTGCCACTGCTGCTGTTTGCGCAGTTCTTGCCCAAATTTCTGCCTTGTATCCTTCATTAGTGATGATTGCCCCCAAATACTTGAACTGTTTCACTGTCTCCAGCTCTTGTCCACTGACAGTGATATGTGAGCTGATCCCATCACATTTGTCTGTCATCAGCTTGGTTTTCTCTGCACTGATTTCCATGCCATATTTTGCGGAGGTTTCATCCAATCGTTTCACAAGGTTGGCAAGTTCATCTTCGCTGCCTGCCAGGCCACCAACGTCATCAGCGAACCAAAGATTTGAGATTGTTCATCCCCCAATGCTGACTGTGCATTTGTGATCTTCTAAGGCATCAGTCATTATGCGCTCCAAGTATATGTAGAACAGTGTGGGCGAAAGAAGGCAGCCTTGCCGGACTCCAACAGTGGTGAGAAACCACTATCCTATTGTGCCATTGATGAGAACAACAATGCTGGCCTTGGCATACAGTTGTTTAATGGTAAGAATAAGCTTACGACCAACATTGTACTTCTTCATGGTTGCCCAGAGAGCTTCGCGCCATACTCTGTCAAACACCTTCTTGAAGTCAACAAAGACATGGTAGATGTCCTGTTGGTGTTGTAAGTACTTCTCACATAGAACACAAAGGATGAAAATCTGTTCTGTGGTACTTCTTCTGGCACGAAAGCCAGCCTGTGCTTCAGCTATGATGTTGTCTGCTTGTGGCTTCAATCTGTTCAATATGACTTTCAACCTCACTTTGCTGGGATGGCTAATTAAGCTTACAGTCCGGTAATTTTGACAATTGCAGGCTGCCTTTCTTTGGCAGAATGATGATTAGTGACTGGGTCCATGTGGAGGGCCATTCTGCCAGATCTTGGTGAGTACATCTATTACTATTTCTCCTCCAAATTTCATCAATTCGGCTGGGATGTTATCAATACCTGTAGCCTTTCCGTTCTTGAGTGATTTCACAGCTGCGTCCACTTCTTCACGCAGTATTGGAAAGTCATCCTCCTCTGTTGAATCTGGACTGTCTAAGACACTAGAATCTCCATTTGTCTGCTGGTTGTATAGATTAGAGCAATAGTTTGTCCACCTATTGGTGATGTCTCATTCTTCTGTAAGACTGTTCCCTTGTTTGTCTTGAATTGTGTTACCTTTGGTCCATCTTTCCTTCGTCAGATCTTTTACAGCCTGGAAGGCTCGTTTGCTATTTTTATTATTGATACACTCTTCAATTTTAGAGCATTGTTTTTCAATCCATATCTCCTTGGCCACCTTCATTCCTTTCTTGATCTTTCTGCCAATTGCTCTGTATATATCAACTCCCTCAGTGCTGTTCTTGTCTCTCTTAAGTTCTCTTCTAATGTCACACATTTGTAGTATTTCATTTGTGACCCATGGTTTTATCTTCTTATGATGTTTCCCAAGGATGTCCACTGCTGCCTCATTCATTACAGCGTTGAAATTGTTGGTCATTGTTTCTACATCTTCCTCTAGAACAAGCAGCGGGGCAAATTTTCCACAGATCATTGCTTGGAACGACTCTGCAATGTTTTGGTCTCTGAGTCTTTCTAAGTCAAACTTGGTTCTGGTGAACTTTGGCCTGATGATTTTCCTTAGCCGCAGCCAAAAATTTAGCATCACAAGGTCGTGATCACTTCCAATATCAGCACCGGGGAAGCTCCTCGTTTTAGCTCTGTTAATCCCAGAACGAAATCAGTTTTGCACCATGATGTAGTCGATCTGGCTGTGATGTAGACCATTAGGAAGGCGCACACACACACACAAAAAAAAAAAAAAGAATTTGAAAAACAGCTAGCCAAAGACTCAAAAAGTAGCAGCAAAAATATTTTAAAGTACATCAGAAGCAGGAAGCCTGCCAAACAACCAGTGGGGCCACTGGATGATTGAGATGCTAAAGGAGCACTCAAGGATGATAAGACCACTGTGGAGAAACTAAATGAATTCTTTGCATTAGTCTTCACGGCTGAGGATGTGAAGGAGATTCCCAAACCTGAGCCATTCTTTTTAGGTGACAAATCTGAGGAACTGTCCCAGATTGAGGTGTCATTAGAGGAGGTTTTGGAACAATCTGATGACTTATTACTGTTTAATTTATCTGGACCAGATGGTATTCACCCAAGAGTTCTGAAGGAAATCAAATGTGAAATTGCAGAACTACTAACTGTGGTTTGTAACCTATCATTTAAATCAGCTTCTGTATCAAATGACTGGAGGATAGCTAATGTGATGCCAATTTTTAAAAAGGGCTCCAGAGGTGATCCTGGCAATTACAGACCAGTAAGCCTGAGTTCAGTACCAGGCAAATTAGTTGAAACTATAGTAAAGAACAGAATTGTAAAACACATATATTAACATAATTTGTTGGAGAAGAGTCAACATAATTTTGTAACGGGAAATCATGCCTCACCAATCTACTAGAATTGTTTGAGGAGGTCAACAAGAATGTGGACAACGGGGATCCAGTGGATATAGTGTACTTAGATTTTCAGAAACTCTTTGACAAGGTCCCTCACCAAAGGCTCTTAAGCAAAGTAAGCTGTTATGGGATAAAAGGGAATGTCCTCTCAGGGATCAGTAACTCATTAAAAGATAGGAAACAAAGGGTAGGAATAAACGGTCAGTTTTCAGACCAGAGAGAGGTAAATAGTGGTGTCCCACAGGGGTGTGTACTGGGACCAGTCCTATTCAACATATTCATAAATGATCTGGAAAAAGGGGTTAACAGTGAGGTGGCAAAATTTGCAGATGATACAAAACTACTCAAGACAGTTAAGTCCCAAGCAGACTGCGAAGAGCTACAAAGGGATCTCACAAAACTGGGTGACTGGGCAACAAAATGGCAGATGAAATTCAATGCTGATAAATGCAAAGTAATGCCCATTGGAAAACACAATCCCAACTATACATATAAAATGATGGGGTCTAAATTGGCTGTTACCACTCAAGAAAGAGATCTTGGAGTCATTGTGGACAGTTCTCTGAAAACATCCACTCAATGTACAGCAGCAGTCAAAAAAGCTAACAGAATGTTGGGAATCATTAAGAAAAGGATAGATAATACAACAGAAAATATATTGCCTCCATATAAATCCATGGTACACCCACATCTTGAGTACTGCGTGCAGATGTGGTTACCTCATCACAAAAAATATATATTGGAATTGGAAAAAGTTCAGAAAAGACAACAAAAATTATTAGGAGTATGGAGCAGCTTCCATATGAGGAGAGATTAATAAGATTGGGACTCTTCAGCTTGGAAAAGAGACAACTAAGGGGGATATAATGGAGATCTATAAAATCATGACTGGTGTGGAGCAAGTAAATAAGGAAGTGTTATTTACTCCTCATAACACAAGAACTAGGGGTCACCAAATGAAATTAATAGGCAGCAGGTTTAAAACTAACAAAAGGAAGTATTTCTTCACATAACACACAGTCATCTGTGGAACCCTTTGACAGAGGCCTTCATAACATCCAAGACTATCACGGGATTCAAAAAAACTAGATAAATTTATGGAGGATAGGTCCATCAATGGCAATTAGCCAGGTTGGGCAGGGATACTGTCCCTAGCCTCTGTTTGCCAGAAGCTGGGAATGGCCATAGGGGATGGATTGCTTGAGGATTGCTGTTCTGTTAATTTCCTCTGGGACACCTGGCATTGGCCACTGTTGGAAGACAAGACACTGAGCTAGATGAATCTTTGGTCTGACCCAATATGGCCGTTCTTATGTACCAAACCACATACCTAACCAGTGCCCATGCTTCCATATTTGACTGAAGATGGCATTAAAGTTCAGCATTACAGCATGAGTTAGAGGAGGTTAGCATGTGTATTGTGTGTCTTTGTATGCTGGAAATGGATGGAAATTTTCTATCTGAGTTGGAGAGTCTGTTATATTAATCATACTAATATAATGCTTATCTTATCCCTATCCTCCAGCGTATCTACCACTCCTCCCAGTTTAGTGTCATCTGCAAACTTGCTGAGGGTGCAGTCCACACCATCCTCTAGATCAGGGGTCGGCAACATTTGGCACGCGGCTCGCCGGGGTAAGCACCCTAGCGGACTGGGCCAGTTTATTTACCTGCTGACGTGGCAGGTTCGCCGTCCCGGGCCAATGGGGGCGGCGGGAAGCGGCGCAGGCCGAGGGATGTGTTGGCCGCGGCTTCCCGCCACCCCCATTGGCCCGGGACAGCAAGGCCGCAATCAGCCGAACCTGCCGCGTCAGCAGGTAAATAAACTGGCCCGGCCCACTAGGGTGCTTACCCTGGCGAGCAACGTGCCGAACGTTGCTGACCCCTGCTCTAGATCATTAATGATGATATTGAACAAAACCAGCCCCAGGACTGACCCTTGGGGCACGCCACTTGATACCGGCTGCCAACTAGACATGGAGCCATTGATCACTACCCATTGAGACCGACGATCTAGCCAGCTTTCTATCCACCTTATAGTCCATTCATCCAGCCCATACTACTTTAACTTGCCGGCAAGAATACTGTGGGAGACCGTATCAAAAGCTTTACTAAAGTCAAGGAATAACACGTCCACTGCTTTCCCCTCATCCACAGAGCCAGTTATCTCGTCATAGAAGGCAATTAGGTTAGTCAGGCATGACTTGCTCTTGGTGAATCCATGCTGACTGTTCCTGATCACTTTCCTCTCTAGGTGCTTTCCTCTAAGTGCTTCAGAATTGATTCCTTGAGGACCTGCTCCATGATTTTTCCAGGGACTGAGGTGAAGTTGACTGGCGTGTAGTTCCCCGGATCCTCCTCCTTCCCTTTTTTAAAGATGGGCACTACACATTAGCCTTTTTCCAGTCATCCGGGACCTCCCCCACTCACCAGGAGTTTTCAAAGATAATGGCCAATGGCTCTGCAATCACATCCACCAACTCCTTTAGCACCCTCGGATGCAGCGCATCCAGCCCCATGGATTTGTGCTCGTCCACGTTCTCGACATCCTCTGTCTGAGCTTTAAAGTTGTTTGCCACACTTCAAAAATGTGTTTTAACACAGGAGTTTATCATCCCCCCGGATGATCCTATCAATAATTTTTTTAATGACAATTTTTTTAAATTAAAATCTGATTTATTTAAATTAAAGACAGGTTTATTTTTAAACAATAAACCTATTTAAAATTAAATTTGAAACTGATAACCCATGTTAAGGGCTAAACATTATGAATCTATTAAAATAATTTAAATTAAATACACAAAATATTTAGTATATCTTTGCTGTCGAGTTTTAAAGAAAGTCAAACAACTAAACTGATGGAAGTCACTGGCTGAGCACCTGGAACCAAAGTTTGTTGAAAATGCTAAATTGTCTTTTCAGAGAAGTAGCCTCTTCTGCAGATGCAGAGCAAATACCTTTTTCATTTCAGTTTATTCAATTCAATGACTAGGTCATTCAAAGTTAAGAAACTAATTGGCAGCTGAAAAAGCAGGAAATCTTGTTTTCCCTTCTAATCTATGAATAAAAAGTAGATGTGAGAGGATGAGATCTACTAATTCTAAAATCTTAAAGGATGTGGTGATCAGAAAGTTTAATTTACTAACCACAGATAACGTTTCCTTTGCTTAATAAAATGAGTTTTAAATTCAAAACGTTTCAAACAACTTTTTTTTCTTATGTTTCCAGCACATGTAAGTTTTCTTTACTAAAAACATGCTGTTTTTGTGCAATTGAATTTGAATTTCCATCCAAATAGAGCTGTACACCAATCACAAGTAAATTAACCATCTAGTAAATAAGAAATGCATAATACATCATTTTCTAACATATAAATGTAAAAAATTAAGAATCTGCATAAGTGTAAGTTAAGCAATATAACTGCTTAAATAAATATGACTAAATATAATGTAGACCCCTGGTTAGCAAAAGGAAGCACCAAATTTAATGTAAAGGATATATAGAGTTACAAACCAACCTGTTTTAATTGTTACCAATGATGAAACTCAACCTTCCTTTAGGAAAATAACCAAAAAGGACAAATGGAAAACATGACTAAAAATGATAGTTTAAATCAAGGTTTCCTGCTTAGTGATTTAAATCACTGATTTAAAACAATCCACCCTAGGATTATCTATGAACAGCACATGTTCCTTCCTGTGATTCATGCAGGCTTCATGTTCTTCCAGTTTGGGCATCTTCCAATGTCATTAATACAGTTTTTGAAATTGGAGCCAGTACCAATATTTGTTTTAGCTAAATGTACAGGTGCCACCCTGAATACAGAAGTATTCTCATATAATAAGAGCAATACCATACTTAGGTTGTATTTGGTTGGGAAATTGTTATTCCAGATATCTAGGTTTAGGACAAGTACATTTTATTAGAGCATGAGCAGGAAGTAATAAGCTTTGCAAGTTCCCCCTTGGAATTATTCCTACTGTTTTAAGAAATTAAAGCTCTACTTTTATATACCCATAAAAATATTTTTTCTTTATCTTCTGGTAAAAACAGTGCATGTTTGTGTACAATTTTGTATATCACTATAGAATAATAAATGGTAAGAGGATTTAGTTTATTTCCAGCCCAGCTGCTTGATCCTACAATTATCATATATACTCGTTCATAAGCTAAATTTTTTTAGTAAAAAAGGGAAGCACCAGAGAAGGGGGTCGGCTTATGAACGGGTATAAAGAGGGAGAGGTGGGACACAGCCCCTCCCCCCAACAGAGGGATCAAGGAGAGGCAGCACAGCCAGCAGAGACAGAAGGGAAGAGGCGGGGCCAGAGTCTCTCCGCTTCTGGCCACGCTGCTCTCCCCCCAGCCTCTGAAGCAGCTGCAGCTCCGCCCGGCCCACCGGAGAAGGCTGTGGCTGCGCCGCCTGGCCCGCCGGAGCAGCTCCAGCCAGGCCAGAGATCCTTCCCAGGCCCTCCCCAGATAAGGTGGGAAGGGATGGGGAGAGTGTGGGGGTCCCAGGCTAGGGGTGGGGTCATGTGCATGGTGGTCACAGGGGTTACTCCCCTGACTCCCAGCTTCTCCCCCCCAAAAAAATTTCCCCACCAGTTGCTGTCCCAGCCCATCATGGTAAGCAGCTGGCGCACCAGGACACTTTGTTTACTTAGGTTTACCTCCGTGCCTGCGGACGCTCGAGGTAAACAAACCATCTCGACCCACCAGCGGCTTATTCTGATCACCAAGGAGCCAAAGTTTGCCAACCCCTGAATTATAGGGTCGGCTTATGAACGTGTGTAGAAGGTTCGTGCCAGGGCTCGACCCTCCTGGGCAGGAGGGGAGCCACACCGACTCACTACCGGTGGAATAAACAACCAGTTAGTTCAGGGCTCAGGACCTCAGGCAGGGGCTGAGCAAACAAACAGTTAAGGAGCTCAGGCCCTTTGGGGCAGGGGCTGAGCAACAATACACAGTTAAGGGGCTCAGGCCCTTTGGGGCAGGGGCTGAGCAACAGTACAACAGTTGGGGTAAGCCCAGGCTCCCACACCTGAGCGTTGGGTGAGGGGGAAGCCTGCCACCCACGAGCAGGGGTGGCAGGGGGGGACGCAGGCCCACCCACTCCACTGCGTCCCAGCCCGGGGCCCTAGCAGCGGCCGCTGCGGGTCAGTGGGGTGTCCTGACCGAAACACACTGACATCGGCTCATATGTGTCTGCAGCCTGACCAGGGTCGGCTACCCCCGGGCTACTTCCAAGTCCCCCCTCAGGGCCTACCTCGTCCGTGGCCCCGGGTCCAGCATGGGTTCCTCTCGGCCGGGGCTTGGTGGCAGGTCCGGCAGCTCCTCGGGGAAATCCGGGTAATTGGGCTCGGGCAGCTCCTCCGGGTAACAGCAGGGGCAGAGGGGCTCTGGTGGCGTCTCGCCTTCGCAGTTGGTGCGGGGGAGTTCCAACGGCTCCTCCCAATACCGGGAGCAGGAGGGCTCCAGCGGCTCCTCCTCGTAGTGGGCTCGGGGCAGCTCCGGCCAGTTAGGGCAACGGCCTCGGAGGTCTCCCGGCCGCGAGCTCCCAGCCACCCGTCTGCTCCCTGCGGTGGCTGGGGCCTCACTGAGTTCTGGCGGCCGGCTTTTATACTTCCTGTCCCGCCCCTTGACTTCCGGGGGGCGGGAACAGGCGGCGGAGGCTCCGCCCACTTGGGTGTCTGTAGGGGCACTCCCTCTGCTGGGCAGGAGGGGAGCCACACCGACTCACTACAACAGGTTATAAAAATTTTCCATTTTTACTTATCCATATTGGGGAGGTCGGCTTATAAACGAACCGACTTATGATCAAGTATATACAGTATATCATAATCCTGTTTATGTATTCTGTGTGTTGCTATGGCAACAAATGCACTATCAGTCCCAAACACATTGCATATGCCAAGAGTTACAGGATAGCCAATCAAATAGGAACTCAGAGGGGGGGGAAATCCAAAACTTTGACCAACTGAACTATCTTATTTTTACTGAAAATTGCTCTCCATTACTGTCATTCACATAGTCAAGGCCAAAGCAATTCCAGTTTACCAAACAGAAAACCAGAATCTACGCTTTCAGAAAAGTAGGAATGTTAACCCCATGTTTTGTCCAGTCTGGGGGTGGGGTTCTATATCTTTCAGCTATGACTATTATAAAACCTTTCCTTAAAAACAAAAATGTGAACCCATAAAGCTGCTACACTAGACTGCTTAGAGCCCACACCTAGGAATTGTGCCAGATATAGCATAGCTGGTCAAGAGAATCTTATAATAAATTCAGATTTTAACTTGTTCCTCATTTATCTGAGAGCCTCAATAAAACCTCATACACAATCTCTGGTAGGAAAGGATTACAGCAATCTATTTAAGAAGCTAATTTGTATGTATCACTGACTTAAAAATATACCCATAACAAGTAATTTAGAAACTCACTCACCTGAAGATATTAATAAAGGTTTTGTTGGAAGAAGAGACATTTTTCAAAAAGTTTTACACTAGCAACACAGGAAAGACCAACAGTTTTATTTTCAGAGGTGCTGAGCATCCGCAATCACTATGATTTCTAGGAAAGTTGCCGATACTTCGCATCTCTGAAAAAATCAAGTCTCACGTTTTAACAATAATGCAAATAAAGTCTGTTAGTAAATTTGAATGCAGAATTCCCGTTAACTTTGATGGGATTCTGCTCATGGAAGAATTGCAGAATCAGGCCCCAAACAGGTATGATAGTGAATGATTGTCACGTTTCTTACTTCACTATAAATGCCTGAGCTAAAACACTAGATAATTAAAATTAGCTTGTTTTCCCATTGTGAATGTTTCAAGACATAACTACCATACAGAAGTATAATAGCTTGATATTGTGTGTAACAAAAACACAAGATAAAAGTAGCCCTGGGGTAATTCTTAGCTGAAAATACTGACTTGGCAAAAAAGACTATTTTAAATTTGACACCTCGAAACTGTAACTTAGTGGGTAGAAGGAATTTGTATAATTAAAAATTGGACCATGGAGGTGAGACAGTACTCTTGAGGTCATTTAATGTACATATTCCATGGAATTAATGCATGCATACCACTAGAACATATGTTATGCACCAGTTCAGATATTATGAAAGACACTAAAGATATGGGGTATTACATTTTATTTCCTTTGGGAATATTTTTATTTTATGTGATTGATTTTCTCATTTCCCTCAACACAAGCAGTGCATTGTAAAAGGTACTTTTGTGTATGTTCAGAAGCTGTAGACAGTAACTTTTATAATTCATAGGTTAAAGCCAAAATGACTGAGCTATGACATCATTTACCACAGATCATGCCAGGTTCAAGCATGTTAGTAAAATCAGTGGGGCAATGGACACAGCAAAACTTGGCACCAACACTTGGAAGATGTATTGAGAATTAAGCCCCACCTTTTCGCATGATTGTCAAGACAGCAGCATGTTTTCTGTATTTATCAGCAATTGACATTACCTGAGCAGTGAGACAGAGCAATTTGCTTTTCTGGGATCATTATATACCTCTAGTAATTGTGCCACTTATCTGTTGACATAACTGCAAAATATTATGATTTAAAATGTCCAACTATGAGGAATATACTTATAGTAATAAACGATAAAGAGGCTGAACACAGAGGGCAGAGGTGCATGCTGTACCTTCCGATGAGGGAGAGAGTATGGCTTTTGTAAATTTTAGTCTCATAGGAAGACCAACTGGGATTAAGAGCAGTAAACAATATGAGAATTGTTGAGTTCCATGAAGGCTCATCTAAATTTTGACTCAGTGCACATTCTCACCCCCGGATACTAGACCTTTTGCAGAACTCACTCATTCAGCTTGTTGAAAAGAAAAAACTTCTCCAACACAAACATTTCCCAAACAGATGGGAAAAAGAAAAGAGTTGCCTACTATGTAAAAAAACCCAGAAACATTAACACAAACAAGAACCAAAAGAATATCTGTGGGTCACACCTTGCTAGGAATCCGAAAATTCTCAACAGGACTGAGGTCATGAACGTTCTCCTGTGGACTTTTGAGACCCTTAAAAAAGAAATATAACAGTTAGTTAAGCTAGTCAATTCTATACATCTTGCAATTAAACCATGTTAAGATCTTATTTGTAGGGAAAAATGTAAATACAATAGCTTTAACAAACATGATTACAGGATTGGGGCCATAACCTGCATCATGTCAAATATTTCAGTGGGACTAATAACATGGGTAATTTATTCAAAGTATTTGCAGGTTTGGGATCAGAGCCTGCACCACATCAGTCAAATTCATGAACAGCAAAGAGATTAGCATTTCTTTACAATTAATACTTACTTTCTATTGTACCATCTTGTCAACTCCCACGTCTGTTATTCAGTGTTTAAAAGGCAAATGCAACTCAAAACATAATGTACCCTATTCTGCTAGTTTGATGAGTTAATGGCATCAAAAAAATTTAATTCAAATTAAGTGCCACCTTTTCTGTAGCATAATTATCATTTCTGTATAATGGAACACTTAACTATTTACCATATAAAACTGTTAAACTTTTCCCTTTATATTTATTAGCGGGGAAAAAAACAGTACACTCCAAATTTTAGCAATTATGTAATTATTGTTTCTTTCAAAGAATTTTAATCATGGAAACAGATGATGTTCTTATGATGCCGAGATTTGATATAGGATACAGGCTGTATCATCCAGCCAACTAATACATAAAAGTTTATTAAATGTTAAGCATGTTAATCATTTTAAAATGTGACAGTCTAAAAGGCACACTGACGGCACGTATCTGTTCCCAACGTGTCTTCTGAATCAGGCCTGGTTAACTTTCTGACAAAAAACTAGCTTTTACTACTATCAGAAACACAGAGGCAACATGGAGACAGAAAAGCAAATAGCATTCTGTTATTCTGCATGTATAAATTCTAACGGTGCATGCACAAGACTGAGAGCAAGGAACTCCCAAGTTTTAAACATGGCTCTGACACCAGCTGCCTCTGAGGCCTCAGCCAAGTCACGTAGGGCCGAGTTTCAGACATACTTATCTCCCAAAACTCCCATTGACTTGTACCAGAGATATGAGTCCTGAAACTCTCTGAAAGTCGGGCATTTAATGTCTGTGCTTCAGTTTTTCCATCTGTTAAAGGGGTCTTTGTGAAGTTCTTTGAGACCCTCAAATGAAAAGCATTGTATAAATGCTAACTAATATTACATAATTTCTAATAATGCTGAAAAATGCTTAAGTATGAATTTGCAATGAGAAAAATCTCATTTTCATTTAAAGCAGACAAATTTGACACTGATGAAGTCTCTGGCAGGGAGTAAACAGATGATTTTTGCTAAGGGCATCATTTTTCTACTCACTATATTTTTAAAATGTTTCACCTTCCAGGTTGAAAAAAACATCACTTTTTGCGGGTTTACTTGTCTGATTTTATTATGAACTTTGGAAATCCAAACACATCCTCCACCTCAATTGCCCTCACCAAACAAAAGCATTCACCATCTCAATGAGGCCAAGACTCAAAATATCAAGCAACCCAAAATGGTAGCTGAAAAATAAGAAATTCAGATATCCATTTTACCCCATCGTTATTTTTAGCAGCACTTACAGTGTATCACAGTGGTTCTCAACCAGGGATCTGGGAGGCCAGGGGTGACGCGAGCTGGTTTGAGGGGGTCCGCCAAGCAGGGCCGGCATTAGACTTGCTGGGACCCAGGACAGAAAGATGAAGCCTGGCCGTATGGGACTGAAGCACAGGGCCCCAAGCCCTGCTATCCGGGGCTGACACCGAAGCCTGAGCAACTACACTTTGCAGGGCACCCTGTGGCATGGGGTCCCCAGCAATTGCCCCGATTGCTACCACCTAACACTAGCCCTGGCTTTTATATGCAGAAAAACAGTAGTTGTGGCACAGGTGGGCCGTGGAGTTTTTATAGCACGCTGGGGGGGCCTCAAAAAGAAAAAGGTTGAGAACCCCTGGCATGTGACACCATGAGGAAGTTCTTATTGAATGTTAAATGAACCCCAAGCTTTCCCAAAGATTGAAAAGTGGTATTGATTACGTGAGGGGTGCCCAACCTATGACCCGCAGGCCATACACACAGCATTTCATAAGGCCTGCAGCCTACATCAACACAATATACCAACGGCCGATTCATTAGCATTTTGTCATGTTTACATCATTTTAGTTTACACAAGTGTGTAAACAGACAATACTGTACATGGAAACAACCTTATAAAATCAATACAGGGGACTTTAAATCTTATTAAAATATGTAACATCTGGTTGGCCCACACAAGGTTGTGCTTAGGTTTATATGGCCCTCCTGTGTAATAAGGTTGGGCACCACTGGATCACATCATTCCTGCCCCCAGGACTAAGAATTTTAAAGTAATTCTGAAACTAAGCTTTCCCACACTGAACTAAGATTCCACCCACTCCAATGCACTGAATATTTTTTGTAGAATTACTTCATATTCTCACCATTCTTAATGTGTATGTTTTAAGAAAGTTCCCTTGCATTGCTTTTCACATCAAACCATTTTCTACATGTCTTCTTGCTTTAATTTAGTTACTGAACAACTCTGGACCCAGTTTGAAAAATCCACTCACCAGGGAAAGAAAAACTTTACATGTGAGTGGCATAGGAGGAGCCCAAGCCATTAATTTCTAGAGAATTTAAACTTTATGGGGAGTTCCTTGCTTATAAGTTTAGAAGATGATTCATGCTTTGAAGATTAATTCATTGCTGTCTTCCTGAGTTTGCATACAAACAGCTTCAGCTTCTCTATGGCCACCCAAAGCATCTCCTAAGCAGCAATAGACTGAAATCAACAAGACTGATTTTTTACCTCTGGTATTGAGAACCCCAACAATAGTCACGTATGTCAGTTTCACTCTGCTACTACTAAAATCTAGGACTAGATTAAAGGCAAAGGAGCTAGTCATAGAAAAGGCCTGGGGGAAAATGGAGCTAGGAGAAGGAATGCAGAAGGGAGAGTCTCCCCTAAACTGCCAGTAGCCTGGTGCTGGAACAGAATAAGAGAGGTCTCCGCCACCTCATTCACAGAAGTGAGCTGGATTGCATGTGGGATTATGGACAGGAAACTCTCAGCAGGAAAGAGACTTCAAATTGATCAGATGCCTACTAGCAGAGTGATCTAATATGAAGCCTCAAGAAGCAATAATGACTCCAGTAGAATCCAGCATCCACCCCATTCCCAATATCTATGTGTGTGAAGGGAGCTGGGTTTCTCACCAGATCATTACTTCTGGGGCTTGAAAAATATCCCAGATACTTATTGAAAGCTGTCTCCAGTACAGCTTTGAGAAACCTGAACTACAAGCCTAAATATAATACTGCCCTTCCCCCATATAATCTTCTACAGTTCACAGATTTTTTTTGACATTTAGTTATCTAGAACCCTTTGATTTTTGTGACAAACCATATTTTTCAAATTTGTTAGGCACAGAGATAAAGTTAGGCACACAGGTAAAAGTGGCCTAATTTCCAGAGATATTTACCTGACTTAAATATCTATTTAAAAAAACAGACCTTTGAACAAGCAGACTACAATGTGCATTAGATTGTCTGAACTATAACGATAATCAATAGAAAGTAAAGAGGGGTAACAAAGACTCAAAATACTGGAACAAGGTTTTCAAGTGCTTATCAAGAGTTGTTTAAATGTGCTCTAATATAAATGCTTCCAATACTACTTCAAAATCCTGCCATAACCTGCTTCCCCTCCCCCTTTTTTTTGGTGGGGGGGAACACTTACGTTCACTAGGAAACAAAACCACATTAGAAGAAGAAAAAGTTTTAAGGTAAAACTGCCCTAGAACAAGGGAACTCGAAGGACACCTTGTGATCTGTACCATAAAAAAGGAACAAATAACAGGACAGAATAAACCATTTAATGACCTCTCATATTTTGACATTTATTTGGAGTTCAAAGTGCTAATAAAAGCAAAAATTGGGTACATATGCTTACCTCTGAGGCACATTAAACCTTCTCTCTTCCCAAGTGCCACTGAAACTCATGGTTTTTCCAGCACCCCACTTTAGCCCCAATATAACACACATTGGTGTTCCTTGTTCAGACACCGTGGGCCTCTATACTCTCGAATACACACGTGTTGCCATCCCCATGTAGAGACTGAGGGCACCACTTCCTCAGCCCAGCACACACACACGCAGTCACCCTAAAGCCTCATCCCACCCCCCACGTCCACTACCCCGTAGAAGGGCCGCAATCCCTCTTTGCAACACTCCCATACAGTCCCCTGGGGAGCAACCTCTGACCACGCCCCAGCCCCAGCTCAGCAGCCCCCTCCACAGACACACGGCCCCCAACTGTGCCCTTCCTACACACACACACCCGGAGCTGGGTCTCACACGCGTCCCTCCATCCCCCGCTCCTGTGCCCCTCACGCCCCGCCCCGTTACCCTTTACCTGGCGAGCCATCAGTGACTTGATTTTCTGCATCTCCGCCCCGCTTCGCGCAGCTCAGGCCCGCAGGCCGGCTGCGCTCACAAGCCCCTGTCACCCGCAGGCTTAAGCCCCATCTGACACTAGGAAGCCATTTTGCTCATCACGTGACAGGCCTTCCTGCTGCCTGGTGCATTCTGGGATTTGTAGTCCTCCGTCGGCGCCACCACCTTTCACAGTACCGGGGAGGTGCGGCCTCAGGAAACTACAATCCCCGTCGGCACACCGAGACCCGCCCATTCTGCCCACCCCACACGGCCGAGGCTGTAGCCTCGGTATAACACGGTAATCATAGAGAGGAAGGGACTCGTTGTATAGAGAGCCCCTTACTGGGAGGACTCACTGCCCCCTGCTGGCCGAGCTGCGGCATTCACTCAGCCATTTGCACTGTGGGCATGGCTGGCCCAGGGCAGGCCAATGTGTTCCCAGGCCAAGCCAGTGGGGTCATTGCTCATTGTCAGTCCAGGGACAGGGACACATCAGGGGCCATAGAGGGCTGCTGATGGCATCAGAGGTGGTCCCTGGTTTGCAAGGGGGGATGTGCCCTGTGGAAGGCTCTCCTTGGTGTGAACACTGGGTGCCCCCCCATCAACCAACGGGCCCTAGCACCTGCCTGCCCGCTCGGGGAGTCTCCAGGGGTCAGTTTTCCTGAGCCTCAGAGACGCATGGTGGGGCTGGGGAAGGAGGAATATGCAGTCGAATCTGTCCGGTCTTTTTGTTTTGGAGGGAAGAGGCTCTGTGAATGGGGATGGTGCCCAAAGGCTGCATTGGATCAGTAGAGAAGTACAAGAACTAAGCCTTTTTTCTCCCTCTTTCTTTTTTGGGAGAGGGAGGTACAAAAAGTAGTGCAAATAGGGTGGTACTCTCCAGTACACAGTACGGGCAAGGGATTTTTAGGGGGTACTGAGTACCGGAAAGACTTGGGGCTAGCCCCTGACCTCTGGGGGAGCAGGGGCTGTGCTCTGCTCCTTAAAGGAGCAGAACAGGGCTAGGGAGGGTATTCATTCTTTATATGGATTTAACAGCTCAATGCATATGCTAACAAACTTAAACAAAGTGTTAGCATATGTATTGTGCTGTTAAATTAGTCAGGAGTCCTCAAGACGGGAGCCGTGGGGCAGGGACAACGACAGGACAGAAGGTGTTCAAACACTGTTTTTTATTCTGTTTCTCCCCATTGGTCTGAATTATCCATGACATTCATGCTGCATCACATCAAGTCCAAATCATTAGAGGAATGCTTTTGCTTGCACTGACCAGAGGATGGTTGGATTCTGATGTCAGCCCAGTTCTGCAGCCTGACAGGTATCAGCGTTGTCCCCCCCAGTGTACATAGAATTCTTCTTTACAGCCAAACTAGTCTAAGGCCCCGTCTACACTGGCAAGTTTGTGTGCAGTAAAGCAGCTTTGAGCGCTGTAACTCCCGAGGTGTACACACTGCCAAGCCACTTAGTGCGCAGAAACAGCGGTCTAACAAAAAAAACTTCGACAAGAGGCGTAGAGCTTCCTGCGCCGTGGCTACAGCGCTGCGGTGTCAGTGTAGACACCGTGGTGATTACAGCACTGCGATTGGCCTCCGGGAGGTGTCCCACAATGCCTGGTCTCACCTCTCTGGCCATTGGTTTGAACTCTACTGCCCTGCCCTCAGGTGACCAACCGTCAGCCCCACCCCATACATTCCTTTGCAGATTTGAAAGTCCCCTTCCTGTTTGCTCAGTGATGTGTGCAGTGGTCTCAGCGTATCTTTCCAGGTGGCCATGCCTGCTCCACGCACCAGGCAATCCCCCGCTTGGAGCAATGCCGAGCTGCTGGACCTCATCGGCATTTGGGGAGAGGAGGCAGTGCAGTCACAGCTGCGCTCCAGCCATTGGAATTATGATACCTATGGACAGATTTCTAGATGCATGATAGAAAAGGGCCATGACTGGGACACACTGAAGTGCAGGGTCAAAGTGAAGGAGCTGCGGAACGCCCACCACAAGGCACAGGAGGCAAACCACCGCTCCGGTGCTGCGCCCACGAGCTGCCGGGTCTACAAAGAGCTGGATGCGATACTCGGTGGTTACTCCACTGCAGAGTCCCCTGTGGATACTTCGTTGGCTTCATTGCCAGTCAAGAGTGGACCAAGCCAGGAGGAGGCAATCTTGAATGAAGAGGGGGAGGGGGAACTAGAGGCAGAGGATGTCTCAGAGGCCAGAGATGCATGCAGTCAGGAGCTCTCTTCTACCCCGGAGGAGCCTAGCCAGTCATAGCAGTTGGATCTTGGTGAAGCGCAAACAGGAGAGGAGGCCCCAGTAAGTGGATCTGATTTGGGGAATTGCTGAAGCAAGTTGCTGGGGGCAGGAGGGTTGCAGAAAGCAGGCTTGTCTCCCACCTCCTGCCTAGTTTGAGCAGCGGAACAGGCTGTTTATACACTCCCTCACTTCACATGAATCTCCCTCAGAGATCTCCAGGAAACTCTCGTGGAGATACTGGGCAATCCGCTCCTGCAGGTTCCTCGGCAGAGCTGCTTTGTTTCTTGTTCCATTAATGCTAACTTTCCCGCACCATTGTGCCGTCATGGGGGGGACCATAGCTGCACACAGGCTAGCTGCATATAGGCCAGGGTGGAAGCCACATGCTTGGAGAAGACCCTCTCTTGATTTCCTGCTCACCCTCAGCAGCGAGATATCTTCCATAATGATCACCTCCTGTGGAAAGTGTGGGGACAGGAATAATTATCAGGCCCCCGCTACAGTGCTGGCTCTCCCCAAGAGCCACGTGCCCAGTGTCCAGCAGGGTCTGGGAACAGTGATATACCCTGCCCCTATGGCTACTCACCATTTTTGGGGTCTTGTGGTTTGTGTGTGCTTGCCTGGGGTCAGCCAGTTAGCATCAGGTGTGTGAGTACTGGCTGTGTTTTAAAGCACTGAGACAGTGTTGTCTGTGTTGCAAACAATACTGCTTCTGTAAAATGTTGCATTTAAACTTCACAGAGGTGACCTTGGGAGGCCAGCCTCCCTTATCGGCGGCAGAACGATTGCGAAGAATTAGAAAGCGTCTAAGAAGAACTAAGGAGGACTTTATGCGTGAGGTTTTGATGCAGTCTGCTGCCAAGAAAAAGGAATTGAAGGAGTGGCGGGACAGCAAGAAGATGGAACAAAAGGAGAGCGCGGCACACCAGAAAGAAGCCACAGAGTAGCTCTTAACAGTTATGGAACGCCAAGCGGACTCGCTCCAGGAGATACTAGCTCCTCAACCCGAGCAGCTCCATGCCCGCCCTCCCCTGCAGCCGCTGTCGCAAAACTCTTTCCCATGTGCCCCCCCCCACACACACACACACACAGCCAACACACTCTTATCAACCTCCTGGCTCCACTCTACCCACAGCATTCCACTCCTCCCTCCTCACAGTCCAGCAGTGTGGACTCCCAATACCCACTGCACTCAATACCCATCAATCTGCAGTTTGGCCCTGCTGAAGTACAGCACCCGCTGCATCGTACTCCAAAGAAGAAGGTTGGGTATGATCCCTGGACATACACAAAACTGTAGCCATCCTGGGACCCCTCCTCCTCTTGAGACCTTCCATTCCCCCATTCCTTCATCCCCCGCCCTGCTGATGATTTTTTTCGTTTGACTCTCCTCTGGTTGTTGTCTTTCAATAAAAGAATTGTGTTTGTTTGAAAGCAATCTTTATTCTATTAAGTGAAAGCAAAAAGAGCACTGCAAAGCAACATACAATTATGTTAAGGCCCCTTCTTGCATCATGTGCACCAATCACCTCCTAGCATTACAAGCACTGCAATCCCGAGCATAGCAACAAATATTATTGGCTTTCAGCTTCAAATTGATCCTTAAAGCATCCCTGATTCTTATGGCCCCGTGCTGTGCCCCTCTAATAGCCCAGGTCTCAGCTGTTCAAACTCAGCCTCCAGGCACTGAGCCTCTGCGGTCCAGCCCTGAGTGAAGCTTTCACCCTTCCCTTCACAAATATTATGGAGGGTACAGCATGCGGCTATAAGCATAGGAATATTGTCATCGGCCATGTCCAGCTTCCCATACAGGCATCGCCAGCAGGCTTTTAAATGACCGAATGCACACTCCACAGTCATTCTGCACTTGCTCAGCCTGTTGTTGAACCGCTCCTTGCTGCTGTCAAGTTGCCCCGTGTATGGCTTCATGAACCACGGCATTAAGGGGTAGGCGGGGTCTCCCAGGATCACAATGGACATTTCGACTTCCCCTACAGTGATTTTCTGGTCCGGGAAGAAAGTCCCTATTTGCGGCTTCTTGAACAGGCCAGTGTTACGAAAGATGCGTGTCATGCACCTTTCCAGACCAGCCTGCATTAATGTCTGTGAAACGCCCACGGTGATCCACAAGCACCTGGAGAACCATTGAGAAATACCCCTTGTGATTAATGTATTCAGTGGCTAGGTGGTCTGGTGCCAGAATTGGAATGTGTGTGCCATCTGTCGCCCCTCCACAGTTAGGGAAGCCCATTTGTGCAAAGCCATCCACAATCTCCCGCACGTTGCCCAGAGTCACGGTCTTTCTGAGCAGGATGCGATTAATGGCCCTGCACACTTGCATCAACACGAGTCCAACAGTTGACTTTCCCACTCCAAATTGAGTAGCGACCGATTGCTAGCAGTCTGGAGTAGCCAGCTTCCACAATGCAATCGCCACGCACTTCTCCAATGGCAGGGCAGCTCTCATTCTCATGTCCTTGTGCTGCAGGGCTGGTGCGAGCTCATCACACAGTCCCATGAATGTGGCTTTCCTCATGTGAAAGTTCTGCAGCCACTGCTCGTCATCCCAGACATGCATCACAATGTGATCCCACCACTCAGTGCTTGTTTCCCGAGCCCAAAAGCGGCGTTCCACTGTGGTCAGCACCTCCATGAATGACACAAGCATTCTCGTGTCATAGTTACGACATGTGGCAAGATCAATGTCGCACTCCTCTTGCCTTTGTAGTTTAAGGAATAACTCCACTGCCACTCGTGACGTGTTGGTCAGTGCGAACAGCATTCTTGTCAACAGCTCAGGATCCATTCCTGTAGCCAGAAAGAGGCAGGGCACACAGTACACAAACTGTTGAAAGATGGCGCCAAATGCGGACAGAAGCACAAGGATTGCTGGGATGCAAAGCAATGCATCTCAGGGACAGGACCCAGGATGCCCCGCAACCCCTTCCGCCTTCCCACAAGTCTTAGCGGCAAAAGAGAAAGAGGTGCTCTGTGGGATAGCTGCCCAGAGTACACTGCTCCGAATAGCACCGCAAGTGTGAACACACTATTGGGCAGGCAGCTGTCAGTGTGAACACACAACAGCAGTTTTCCTTCGGCGCTATTTGAGCAGCGCTGTAACTGCCAGCGCTGTAACTTTGCCAGTGTAGACGTGCCCTAACAGACTCCTGAAACTCTTACTATTGGCATGTCTATGGACCGCTTTTGTGGTAAGAGTTTCAGGAGTCTGTTCTGTTCCTATAAAGGAATTTGAATCTCCCATTGAAATGCAATGTTTGAGTATAATACCATAATGCAGTTTAGGATACAGTTTTACTTAAAATTTGTCTTTTAATAAGTCATACATATGCTGAAATGGCTCCTCACCCAACTTCCATATTCCATATAAACAGACAAAATACTACATATCTGGGGGGAAAGTGAGTAGTTAAGCATGTTGATGTTTGTATATACAAAATACCCATTTCATCACTGTACTGGAAAATATAGCTGAACTTAATTTTCTATGAAATTTGAAAAAAAATTAACAGCCCCAATTGTTTTCTGTGTTAATCAGTGTGAACCTGAAAAAATGGTATGCTTTCTAAGAGAAAAGAATCGGTCCACACTTACTGAAAAAAAAAAGTCCTTCCAACTGGTGTTCAGAAGAGTTCTACAAAACACATACATAACCTCATGAGCAGAGGGCGGAGAGGATACCCTCCCACATTATAACCAGCAAAAAATAAAATAATAATAATAATAATAATAATAAAATCTCAAAGAGGCAGAGGTTCACAGATTTGCAAACCTAAAAACCTGTGTTATGCTTTAAACCACCTCAGCACATACCAGGTTTATGAACATTAAAAAGTTAACTGCAAAGGAACACTGAAGCCCATTAACCTGAATGTGTGCCAGCCAGCATGCCCTCAATGACTAAACACACCTGAACAGCTAAAAATTAACCTTGCCCCTTTAAGCTAAATGGAGTCATGTCACTGGTTCCATCTCTGTTGTTCCATAACAGATAACAAAACTCCAGTGGGGCATGGTGCAGGCACATAGGGTCTCAGATACGTGGTGTGATTTTTCAGAATCTCTTTTGGGAATAGTCATGGAGGTGAAATAGCTGGTACTTATTATTATGCTATTTCTATGCCTGTATATTCATCTTGGTATCTGAAGTTATGAATATTAGCTATGTTTACTACATGTTTGCTCCTGTGGTAAAGCCCACAAGGTATTTAGCCAGCACATGAAGGGACAAGTCAAGGTGAATGGCCCATTAAGGAACACTTAGCTCACAATGGACCCTGAATATGCCTGTCTACACTTAATGGACTTTTTGTGAATGTTCTAACTAGAATATGGGTGGGGGTGATGGACATGTAACTTGCCCATGTGACTCCAAACACCATCTTTCACAGTAAGAACAGATTTCCCTTTACTTGGCACTTGGCAGAAGCTAAAAGGCCCTGGCCTGGAAACTTATCCATTTTGCCTCTTTCCTGCTCCAGCCACTTTCCTGCTCCAGCCTCTGGACTATGAACATATACTAATGGGAGCATTTTAACCAAGGGACTGAGGACTTTAAGGTAATCTGGAGTCTTCATATTTCCTTGATCCTTTGCAGATGGACTTATCAGTTGGATATGGTAGAGTGACTGTTCTAGCCTCATTGATTGCTGATTTGTTCCTTGCAATGGACAAAGATCAGATGTCTGCTGACTTTCTCACATGAGTCAGCAGCCTTTGATACCTGTGGTATAAGCAACATAGCCCTTGCTTGCATGGTTTTGTTCTTTCCTCTCCAAATGTCAAAGCCTGTTCCCATTGAACTCAATAGCAAAACTCCTTTTGATCTCAATGGGAACAGGATTTGGCCCCAAGAGATTAGTGATTTTGATCAATTGCTTATCTGTCCAGAGACAGTTCTCATGCATGTTCTGCCAGGCTGATTTTGATTGCCCCTCCTGTATGTCATGCTGAGGAAAATAATAAAACAATTTGGGCTGTAGTTCTATCAAGATGTACATGGCACACACAGTTCTATGCCTCTTTTCCATCAAACCCAGATGGCGCAGCATCTTTGCTTTCCTAGGGCCTGGCGGAGAGCAATACTTAGATAATGGCAAGCTGGCAGAAGCTTAGTTTGGACACTGATAGTGTGTTAAGGGAAAGTGGGGTGATTGTCCTTCCTATCCTTCTTTCATTTAAGAAGCTTTCAATTTGGGTGCTGCTGGATCCTCAATGACACCTGGAAGTACAGGTGGCACCAGGGGCCCAAGCCATCATTTTACAACTACATCTGTTTCACAGATGCAGTTGTACAATTTTAGACAGGTAAGGGGGGTGTCGGAGGGGACGGGGGCCCCGGGCTGGGGGCGGGGTGGGAAGGAGTCACATGGAAGGTCACGTGGGTAGGTCATGTGCCCTCCATTGTGTTTTTCCCATGAGTGCAGTACCGGCAAGAAAATATTTCTACTTGCATCACTGGGTACAAAGCAAATCCCATTCAAATCATTTATCCGAAAAGTTGTGCTTCTAGTATTATAAGACTATTCTATCTGTTTCTAGGGTTCTCGCGTACTTTTTTTGAGGAAAGGAAAGCAAGCAGGAAACATTATACTAGAGCTTGCGCTGACAGGAATACTTCCTGGTGTAGAGAGGGTCTATATTTGCAGAAAGATGTGTGATGAAATAGCATGGGAAGTGGCACTTTATCATACTACGTGGTGTGTATGCAAACCAGAGTCACACAATACAATGTGAGAGGTTCAAAGGCCATTCCACCACAGCAGCACCTGCAGTTCTTCCATTGGATTAAGCATAGAGCCCTCAGTTCTAACATGTGGCACCTGAGTTAAACATTTCCAAAAATAAATTGCCTGAGGCTCTTCCTTTATTTGAAAACACACATCTAATGAATCAGGTGGCCACTGGACTGGCTAAAACTGGAGATGAGAGACACTGAGGTGCTCACGTTACTCTGTGTACCTTATACTTTTGTTGTTGGAAATAAAGTGTGGAGGTTTTTTTTACAGAAATATACTTTTATTAAACCTTCAGCATCACCAAGTGATTCGTAATTAATGGACTCGCACAGAAATCCACATCAGAAAAGTCACCACTACAACTGACCTTAATTTGCAGCTCTTTTGGCCATCTCAAGAGACGTCAACTCATCTGAATTGGCAAGGAAAACAAAAAATCCTCTTTCCTAGAACTGGTCTCTTCAAGTTAGGGTGTAGGCATACTAGCACAGCAGCTCAGCAAAGACGTTTTTCCACTATCCATGCTATAACTAGTATGTGGATAAAGAACTTCAGTTTCCAGGATTGTCAATCCAGCACAATTCAATAACACTGAGTTGTCTTTAAACACAAACAAGGAATTTGATGCAATAATAATGTTGCCGGTTTATTATATAAAAGCATGTCGGCCAAAAAGATGGTGCACCTTGACATATCTTCTGTCATATATTGTATATGTACCCTGATTTGTTAGCTATTTAATTATGCATGACTTGCTCAATAGGCCAAATGTTTGCTTTTTCTTAATTTTACATTTTTGTAGAAATTGTTTTTAATGTATTGTAGAGCAACTTTCTGTGCAGATTAATTTTCAGACTTCAACTATAGCAGTTTGAAGAAACAGTATAATGTGGTGGGTCTATCCCTAAGTAGCAAGAAAATGTTCAAGCTCTGACAATTTTCTGGCTGCTTCAGTTTCTTCTAACCAGTCATGCTCAGAGATTAGTGCATTGGGCCAGTTCAATTACTGCTAAATTCAAATCACAATATGATGCAACTTTGAATAACCAAACCAAAAAGAGAATAGGGGAAAGTATATAATGGAGCCAATTCTCCCCCTGTAATATCCCTGGCCAGATTCTAATTGTTTTGGTGAACCTTCTACATCCTTTAGTGGAGCAGAGAAAAAGTTACTTCTTTGTTGTAGAAATAACCCTCAAACAATTTTTAGCATATGGCAACATGATTTATCTCTGAACAATAAAATAATTAATACTCACCAAAACTGAACCAAAACACACACAAGGTTATTACTAAAATAAAGTGTCTTTGTTTTTTAAAAAAGGATTTAGTGGGAGTCAATAATCTTGCATTAAGCACAAACACTATCAGGCCACCAGTGCATACTGGAAGCCCGTATAGAACAAAATATCTGTACATGCTTTTTGTTTACACTTTTTATTTCCATAGAATGCTTGTGCAATACAAAAATACAGCAATCTAATATGTTAATAACATGAGTATTGCCCCTCCAGCCCTCAGTGAAGACCCTACACTTCCAAGTACAGATACTGCTACATATCATGGATGGAGCCAAGTCAATTCCCCTCAGTGAGCCCACATAGATATCAGTGCTGCCAATCATTTCTCAGATGCTGAAGCTGCCCGAACCCTACAAATTCCCCACCAGTTGAAGCCTATGCCAGATCTTGTAGAAGCAGTTGATGAGTCATTTATGTCCTCAGGGTCAGTGACACAGGAAACCATACCCTTAGAGGCTGTATTCCAGGAATATCAAGAGGTACTGCATTTGAATGCGATTCGCTTTCCACACTTTCCCCTGATTCTTGACATCACCTGTCTAGAGCAGCATGACCCTTACATCTCCTGTCGAGAAAAGAGGATCAGCTTCCCATCTGAATGTTGCTGAAGCATCTGCCTACCTACTTTCAATTTCAATCCTCCGGCTCCAGACACCCAATCAGAAATGACCACGCAGTGGGAGGATGCTGCACTGTGGCAGTTAGCCAGAAGGAACTGTTCCCAGGCCTAAGTCCTTGCCATCTGATACATACCAGAATTACTGAGACATTTTTTGGGGGGGGAAATGTAGACACGTTACCTCCACACCAAGACTACAACTGCCCCATAGACCTACAAAATTGGACAAAGGTCCCTTACAGGTGGATCTAAGCAATGTCCAAGCCAGAACGGGACACCCTTCGTGCATACATCCAAGACACTCTCAACAAGTTTTTCGTCTGACACTACCTCCCCAGTAGGGGCTCTGGTCCTTTTTGTTAAGAAAACAAATGGAAAGCTATGCCTCTGTGTACACTATCGGGCCCTGAACCAAGTGACCGTCTGAAACTGTTATCCCTGCCCCTAATCTCAGAGTTGCTAAATCATGTGCAGTCTGCCAAAATTTTTACCATACTGGACTTCTGGGGGGCTTACAACCTAGGGCACATCAGGGCAGGAGATGAATGGAAGACCACCTTCCGAATCCACTATGGACACTATGAATACTTAGTAATGTCATTCAGTCTGACCAAGGCTCCTGTGACCTTTCAACGCTTTGTAAATGACATGTTTATAGACATCCTGAACCAGTACACAATCATCTAACTTAATGACATACTTGTATTTTCAGAGAACCTCAAGCAGCATTGCTACTACATCCTTTTCATCCTGGAAAGACTACGGGAGCACTGCCTGTATGTGAAACTGGTGAAATGTGCCTTCAACCAATCCTCCACAGAATTTTTGGGTTATATCCTTTGCCTGGAGGGCATTAAAATGGACCCCCAGAAGATGGAAACCATTCACAGCTGAGTAGTGCCCAGGTCCCCCTGAGAATTGCAGCACTTCCTGCCCTTTGTGAACTCTTTCCAACAGTTCATTCTGGGCTTCCCAGGGAAAATAGTTCCTATGAATAACCTAGTCCAGAAGGCCATCCAATTTGTTTGGACACCCGAAGCTCACTGCACCTTTGAACAGCTCAAGGCCACTTTTACCACCATTCCCATTCTAGCAGCCCCAGCACAGGCATTCATCATGAAAGCTGATGTATACAGTGTGGCTATGGGAATCATACTCTTTCAAGCACAGGCCACAGCAAGCACTGTACCCCTGCTCGCACTATTCCCGCAAACTCACCCCTGCAGAATGGAATTATAACATAATAGATAAGGAGCTGTTCATGATTAAATCAGCCTTCAAAGAGTAACTCCATCACCTCGAGGGAGCCTGACGCTGGTCCAAGGTTTCATTGACCATAAAAACCTCAAATATCTGTGTGAGATTCTAGCCTTCAACCCGAGACTCATGTGGGCATTATTCTTCTCTCAGTTTTACTTCTTCATCACCTATTACCCAAGCACCAGCAGTGGAAAGGCCAATGCCTTATCCCAAAAGGGGGAATACTACTAAGAGGGCAAAGAGCCCAACCAAGAACCACTCCATCTCCTAAAACCCCACAACTTTCTTAGTGCTACAATACACCAAGACCCGATCAACCTAATTCAGTCTGCCTCATGGGATGACCCATTAGCCTGGGATGTGACAGAACAGTCTGAACAATCCGGAACCAAAATGCAATGCTCCACACAGGTGGGGTAACATACATTGATGGGCGCATATACATACCCCATTGGAGGTCCTTCAACTCTGCCATAACACTCTGCTGACATGCCATTTTGGCCACCTTAAGATTCTCCGCATGGCTTCCCATTTCTTCTGGTGGCCCCATATGTGAGCCAAAGTTCTCTCTTGTGACCTTTGTGCATGCACCAAGACAGACCATGTTAAGCCCCTCAGCACTCTAGTACCCCTGAAGACCCCACCTAGACCCTGGGCCTTGATCACCCTGGACTTCGTGGTGCAACTCCCTGACTCTGGCAGTCTGATGGTGGACTTCACCATCATAGACCAACTGACCAAAATGGTGCACTTCATCCCCTGTGACTGCCTACCCTCTGTTGAAACAGCAGCTTAACTCCTGGTGGTGCATGTTATCCATCTCCATGGCTTCCAGACCATATCACCTCAGATCAAGGCATGCAGTTGGTCTCATGCTTTTGGCGCAAAATGCTTCAGTTACTGCACTTTCATGCTTTTACCTCCTCCACATACCACCCCCAGACAAACGGGTGGACAGAGAAAGTGAACAAAGTACTAGAGCAATATCTAGGGTGCTATGTCAACTATCATCAAGATAGTTTAGCTTAACACAGAGAAGGTTAAGGGGTGACTTGATTACAGTCTATAAGTATCAACATGTGGAACAATTATTTAATAATGGGCTCTTCAATCTAGCAGAGAAAGATATAACGCTATCCAATGGCTGGAAGTTGAAGTTAGACAAATGCAGACTAGTATTAAGGCATACATTTTTAACCATGAGAGTAATTAATCATTGGAACAATTTACTGAGGGTCATGGTCAATTCTCCATCACTGACAATTTTTAAATCAAGATTGGATATCCTTCTAAAAGATATGCCCTATGAATTATTTTGGGGAGGTTTTATGGCCTGTGCTAAATAGGAGGTCAGACTAGATGATCACAATGGTTCCTTCTGGCCTTAGAATTTGTGACTCTCCTAATAACTGGTCCTCCCTCCTGCCTTACACTGAGTTCTCATTCAACAGGGCCGACCATGCCTCTGGAGGGTAGAGTCCCTTATTTGCAAATTACGGGTTCCACCATTGCTTCTGGGCCTCCCTGAACCCAGCATCCACTGACTGAATCCAGTGGGATTCATCATATCCAGGAGGAGCTTAAGGACTACCTTGAAAATGCAAAAAAGGACTACCAGCAGTGTGCAACCATTCATACCAGGAAAGCCTAGCTCTTGCAGGGGGGCCGAAGAGTCTGGCTCATGGCAAAATATGTCCATATGAACATGCCAACCCACAAACTAGACCACCAGTTCCTTGAACCATTCCAGATTTGTCAGCAAATCAACCCCATCACCTTTAAATTGCAGCTCACCCGGTCTCTCAAGATACACCCTGTTTTCCATGTATCCCTCTTGAAGCCTGACATGAAGGATCCCTTTCCCAACTGGTCCCAACAGCTGCCCCCATCCAGGTCCAAGGGCATGAGGAATATATAATCCATGCTGTCTTTGACTCTAGAATACAGAGTGGGAGATTGTACTACCCCTTAGATTGGGAGGGCTATGGTCCTGAAGAGCACACCTGGGAATCTGCTGCCCATGTCCATGCCCATGATTGGTAAAATGGTTTCATCAGGACCTAGCCTCAACCTGAAGAAAGGGCACCCCTGAAAGATGGAGGTAATGTAAAGATCTTTAGGACTAGGACCAGGTCTGCAGAGCCTGGGGTAGCTGATGGTCTCCTATCACCAGCAGGAGGCCAGATAGAGCCACATCCAAGGAGCACCGTGGAGATTAGGCACCTCAGAAAGTACCACCCAAAGGAGCAAAAGCGACCACAGCCTCTGGCCCTCTGTTTGGCCCATATTTACTATTTAACCCAGGAGCATGGCCCAGGAAGTTGGCTGGGCAACCATACAGACTTCTGGCTCGCTGTGGCTCCAGACCTGGACTCTCTCAGCGCTGCTTTGCTCTCTGACCTTCAGTCTCCGACCCCAGCCTGACTCTAACCCTTATTCTTGCCTGTTGATTTTGGCCCTCACAACTACTCTGATCCCTGCTCACCTACCACCACCTCATAGTCACCTCTGGACTCTGCCACATGAGCCCAGAAGTAACCACTAAACCAGACTGCTTACGCCCTGGTCTTTTACAGGCTTGCTCTTGTTTGTACAATGTAAAATGACTATTCCAATCTTTTCTACTCTGAACTTCCTTTGCTCGTGACATGTTGTTTTAAAACACCAAAATGGAGTTTATCCCACATCCATTTGTTATTGATTTCAGTGTCAAAACTCCTATTCACTCAGTCAGAAATGAATCAGCCCCTTATGACCAACATTTCTTCATTTCTGAACCAGATTCTAAAAAGTGGTCAAATTAAAGACACCTAGACTATTATTAAGAGGATTAATTTGAGGCTACAAATCACAGCCCACAATAGAGGGTAGTAGTACAGGCATTATTACATGCTTTGTGAGGGGGCATCATATGCTCTTCCTCTGCTGGCCAGTGGGTGATGGCACCATGGCCTGGGCGTACCTCCTTCCATTCCCTCTGGGGACACTGACACTATCCTGGAGCAGTCCTTGTCCTCCGGGAGCCTGATCCTACAAGGTGCTGAACCACCCCTGAAGGTGCTGAGTGCCTTCAGCTCCCATTAACTTCAGGGAGAGTTGAGAATGCTTAGCACCATGAGTAGCTCAGCACCTTGCACAACTGAGCCCTCTGAACACAAAGACAGGGATTGTTCCTCACCTCAGCACAGGGGCTTAAGTGAGGTGGGGAAGGGCTCCTTGCAACCATTCCCTCCCACACAAGGCAGGGCACAACCTAGCCCAATATTTGAGAGATTTATTTGTGTCTGCCTAAGTGCTATCTAAACTTAATATTTTTATAACCACTTGTATAGGTGCAAATATTTGCTGTTGGAAATTATTGCACATGGAAGGAGAGCAGAAGTGGGGTTGCCTTGGTTTGCGGCTGATTAGACTTGCACAGTGAGCCTTGGATAAAATCCAGATTGTATATGAGCATTAATTTAAGATGTAGTAAATTAATGCAGAACACATATTGACTGGCAGCTAGCTTGGCAGTCTGAGTAAGATTCACACTTTGGACAGAAGATTCTTTGTTAGAATATACCTCATAAACACCCCTCCAAGACTTCACACACACGTAGCTCAGAAAGGGATTTAAAAAAATTCTCAGGGAATAAGGCCATCCCAAAATAAGCATTATTCTGTAATATTTTAAGGGAAATACAAAGATAACTGCAGAGCAACAATTGTTCGGAAGCATGCATTTTACAATAGATCTAACTACAATCTTAACTTTTTTATGAATTTTTCGTTTGCCTTTTTGGCTAAGATCCATCGTAAATGGTGTTTAATATCTCATATCACAGTGGACAGCAGAGATCCTACCATCGCAAGGGGATCAGTGGGATGATTTAAGAGGTCTTTTGCATATCTGACTACCAGATTCTTATCTGAAGTTAGCATATGTATCTAGCAGGTCAGTGTTTTTTGACTGTAACTATATATGGCATAAATACCTATATAAATTTTACTCACATTAATTTTTATGAAAGCAGAGTGATTCACACTCTATACCCCATTTATCACACTCCATATTTGCTGTGAATATACCAGGGCAATATTATGACAGAGTCATAGGCAATGAAGATGTTGCGTACTAAGCTAACAGGTGTTCCCACTCCCTGTGTCCTTTGTATACACATATTCAAATCACACAAGGCAGTAGACAGGATAGGGTCTGTTAACTCATTGCTGATTTCCCTGGCAAATAAACCAGCAGCTGCTGGACCAAGCACTGACTTAGCACTGAGAAGAAGGTGATATTTGCATGGGACAGGATGCTTTCATGGAGCCCTTTAGCAACACATTTTGTGACTTACAGTGCAATATATATTTTCTGCTTTTAGGTAAGATACAGTATGTATTATTATGGTTGTTGATTTTTCACTCTGGATATATGGTTCATTTTTATACTTAAAAAAATTAATGGATTTTCTATGTTAAATTGTCAGATTTTTTTTAAATCATCCTAGAAGTTTGTAACCCAATAGTAGATCTGGTTTTAGTAAGAAAAGCAGAAAGTCTGTAAACTATCATACACTAATATTGTACATAATTTGTAAGTAAAACATGGACATTGACTGTGTGAGACATTTTCTAATATTTACTAAGTACTGTACAGTACATTATACTTTCTTTTTAATGTCTGCACCACAAAGATGAAAATAATTAGCTCTCACCAGGACCAATCTTGCAAACCTTTACTAATTTGAGTAAGGACTTACCATGAGTAAAGGTTAGCAGGGTGAGGTCAAGGTTTAGCATGGAAGTTGTTGCTATTATCTGTTCAAAAATATGTTTGGAAAGTGGCTTTATTTTGCTTGACAGTGAAGGTATTATTTTTTTAATCCCTCCATGTAATACTTGATTGTAAATATTTAAAATTGAGACTGCATGATTTAAACATATTTTGGCATGATATTTTGATATGGGAAGTTCCTAACAAAAAAAAAAAAAAAAAATTCCTCCCCTAGTTTGACTTTTTTTGCACCCTTAGGTTTTACACCCTAAAGAATAGGATTCTTTTTTTTCTTCTAATATTCACCATTTAGCATAAGTATGATTTTAGTTTTGGCATAAAAGGAAAATAAAATATTTTTGCTATTAAAGCTGAAGAGGTTTGTAACAACCACTAACAAAAGCTCTAACTTTATCGCTTGGTGAACTGGAGAATGTATTACCATTAATAATAGCTTCCGTTCAGTATCTTGGGTGTTACTTTTATAAGCAGATATTTGTCAACTATGCATTTTGGATAAAATTGGATGTCCAGTGTACTTCCATAAGAGTCTGTTGTGATTAGATATTAGATAAAATTCTACTTTAATCTCTCCAACAATTCTTCTACAGCTTTTTAGAATTAACTTTTGCTTTATTTAGATGTTTATGTAATTCCAGCAGAAGGAATATGTAACATTACAAGAGTATTGTGTCTTCATGTTATCTAAATGTAAAGGATATTTGCTTTACATTGCTTTCCTATATCTTTATGAACTCAATATATTGTAGACTATTTTGCTAGATTTCATCAGTCAGCATTTGGAGTGAAGGAGAGTTTGTGTCAGGTCTGCAGATTTGTACCCACAAAGTTCTGCTCTCCCAGTACCATGGCGCCACTAAAATTAAGATTATTGGTTTGAGTTTTTTTAAATAACACCCATATTTTAAGTGAATACAAAAAGCTGATATTTCTTATTTGCTGTTCTATCTGTATTAATCTTGGTTAGACCCCTTGACTAAAACCCTACAGAAGATCAAACTTTACTTTTATATTAGCATTTAAATATAATGCTTTGCAGCAGACACATACATCAAGAAGCTTACCATACATTCTCAGATACAGATCTTTATAAGCTTCCTCATATGTTAATTGCCTTTTTTATCAGTACAAGGGTCAAATTTTCCTGTCCTGGAGGCCATGATCTGAAGCCCACTGAATACCATGTCAGCCTTTCCAATTACTTTAGTGGGCTTTGGCTCAAATACTAGTCAAGCCAAACTCCCATGGAAGTCAATAGACATCTTGCTCAGATAAGGACTGCAGAATTTGGCCCTATAAACAAAATGTGTAAACAATGTGCTCTCGCTCTCTCTGACCCAAATGACCAAGCATTTGGATGTTTTTCTAAAATATATGTGCTCAGAATTATTTTGGGGGAAGTTCTATGGCTTGTGCTGTACACAAGGTCATAGTAGATTAGGGATCGGCAACCTTTGGCACATGGCCCATCAGGGAAATCCGCTGGCTGGCCGGGACGGTTTGTTTACCTGAAGCGTCTGCAGGTTCGGTGAACTGCGGCCAGTGGGAGCTACGATCGGCTGAACCTGCGGATGCTGCAGGTAAACAAACCGTCCCGGCCCGCCAGCGGATTTACCTGACAAACCGTGCGCCAAAGGTTGCCAATCCCTGTACTAGATCATAATGGTCTCTTCTGGTCTCAGAATCTATGGATTTATGAAAGTATGTGAACTCCTGGCACCATAAATACTAGGGGTCTGACACTCCACTGCTTTGCACCATGTAAATGCATTTACATCTTTGCAGAATGGGTGTAAAAATGATCAATTGAGAATTGGTAGCCTTTTACTCACACTTTGCACAGGGATAGATGACTACACAGAATGCAAAGCAGTGGAGAAACAGACCTAGCTTTTTTTATGATGATAAAGTGATGAGTGCTTTAGAATCCAGAGAACAATGAAACCTCACTAGGTAGGTTTCAGTTTATGCAGTCAACTCAGAATATGAAGTCATGGTTTTTATTTAAACTAAAGCTGCATACTTTGTTTTCTGTCAACAATGATTCTGTTGTGCTTGCTAATACTTTGAAGAGTGATATGGAAGCAAAACATAGATTGCTTTGAGTTCCAGCTGGAGGTCACTTTGGTAAAACCGAACGTGTTTATAGTCAATACAGGAAAACTGGTTTTAAGAGGTCTGTGTTGCTGGAAAAATGCATGCATTATTTAGCAAGCTATACATAGCAACATGTTTAAGTTTGGAATATTCTTGATTAGTGCATGAGATAAAATTTTGTGGCTCTGTAGAACAAGGACATTTTTAAAATATTGCCTTTTATGCCTAAATTTTATGATGCATTCAAGGAGTTTCATAAAAATATCTTCCATATCACGGGCAGGAGCAAAATTAAAACTTGTGCATGCTAGTGACTGATTAAACAGACAACCAAGATTTTCAAAAATGATTACTTAAAGTCAGGCTTTAAGTCAGTTTTAGGTGTCTATGGATATAGCTACGCAGTAACTGGGACATGTAATTCCCAGCTCAGGTAGACATACATGGGCTAGCTCTGCTCAAGCTAGCACCTAAAAATAGCAGTATTGCCATGGCAGCACAAGTGGTGATTTGGGCTAGCCACCTGAATACAAGCCTGTCCGACCCCCTCAAGGTACGTACATGGGTGGTTAGCCTGAGCCATCATCTGTGCTGCCACGGTCATACTGTTGTTTATAAGTGCTCACTCAAGCAAAGATAGCATGTGTGTGTCTACCCACGCTGGGAATTACACCACCCAGCTGCCGTATAAATGTACCCTATAAAATAAGTTGCCTGATTTTTAAAAATGCCAAGTATCCAGCAATCCAATTGACTTTAACAGGAGCTATTCGGAGCTTCAACACTTTTGAAACTCAGGCCATCTATTTAAGCACCACTTAACAACTTCAGGGATTTAGACGCCTGAACTTAAGCAATTTTTTTTAATTTTGGCCAACTTCCATATTTAGTACTGTAACTCCAAGCCCCTGGAGAACCATTTTTCCACAATGGAGGTATTTCACCGATCAAACATACCATCATTATTGTGAACAATAGTATATTATTCCTGGGATTCACCTAATATAAGTGATGAGTAAGCATCAAATTGACTTAGGAACTGAATTCCCCTTGGCTTTTAATGGAATTTAGGTTCCTACACCAACAACACCATCACAGGACCTAACCAGATCAGCTACAACATCACCGGTTCATTCACCTGCACGTCCACCAATGTTATATATGCCATCATGTGCCAGCAATGCCCCTCTGCTATGTACATTGGCCAAACTGGACAGTCACTACGTAAAAGGATAAATGGACACAAGTCAGATATCAGGAATGGCAATATACAAAAACCTGTAGGAGAACACTTCAACCTCCCTGGCCACACAATAGCAGATGTAAAGGTAGCCATCTTACAGCAAAAAAACTTCAGGACCAGACTCCAAAGAGAAACTGCTGAGCTCCAGTTAATTTGCAAATTTGACACCATCAGATCAGGATTAAACAAAGACTGTGAATGGCTAGCCAACTACAGAAGCAGTTTCTCCTCCCTTGGTGTTCACACTTCAACTGCTAGCAGAGGACCTCACCCTCCCTGATTGAACTAACCTCGTTATCTCCAGACTGATTCTTGCCAGCATATTTATACCTGCCCCTGGAAATTTCCATTACATGCATCCGATGAAGTGGGCATTCACCCACGAAAGCTTATGCTCCAATACATCTGTTAGTCTTAAAGGTGCCACAGGACTCTCTGTTGCTAAATTACTTAGGCATTTTTGGAAGTTTTGCCTATCTTCAACAAAAGGTCAAACAAAATGTCACTTGAACCCTTGGGAACATGTTAACTGCAGACTTAATGGGACTTTTGCCTGATGGGAACATCAATAAGAAATGAATAAAGATTTGGTCCGTTGACTTCAATTCAACATAATATTGAGTAGCTCTTTGAATATGACAGGGTAACATCAATGTAAAGTTAGACCATAATAAGATTCTGTTGCTTTAATTTAATTAGAAGTATAAATGTTTGAAATGGCTCTAATATTTCAGACTGTATTCTGATGAAGTGTTGATCTCTATTTTTCCAGAGCCAAGAATCACCCAGCATTGCTCCCATAAAACATTAATCTTTGGCAAAACAACTTGCCTGATAACTTCTTCAATCCTCACTTCCCTATGATCATACACAAGTTCCCACACACTGATAACACCTGATCAAATCATCAGAGCATACTTTGAGAGAACAGTAAAGTTTGCAGTTAGCCTGTGAGAGCCCCACCCTAGCAGACTATCTCCCAGCAGCCATTGTCTTAAAAGTGAAAACAAATGTAATTTCCTTAATCTCCTCTCTCCTTTGCTAACTGGTATTCCTCAACTGTGGCTCAGTGTTCTGACAAGCTGATGTAAGGAACCACTTTTCTCCATGAATTAACTGTGGACAAGTTAAAGATCATGTGTTATCTCTGTTCCTGCCTCTCTTTGTACTCCAATATACTAATAGGATTTTTCACCCAGAAGTCTCTTATTTTCCTTTGTTCTACATAAAAAGTCTTTGTAACCCAGTTGTGGGGATGGCCTTTGGAGTGATCTTCCACTTCTCAGGGTAAACACACACCTCCCACCCAGTTGTGGGGATGAATAGTCTGGGGAGTGGAGACGGGGATTGGCTAGGTGAGGGGAATGGAATGGGGACAAGGAGCCAGGGTGAGAAAGAAACAGGACTGGGACAGCAACTGGTTGGAAGGAAAGGGGCAGAAGGGATCACACTCGAGGGAAATGGGCAGTAGAGTCTGTTTCCCCTAGAGCACACTCCCCTCCAGAGCCAGGAATGGAAGCCAAGATTCCTGAGTTCCACCATTCCTCTGCAGTTAGCCAATTTCTGTGAAACCCACTGGCAAAGCGTCTCATCACCTCTGGTGCTGATCCACAGAGAGGATAACAACCTACTACTGCTATCAGTTACTCCTTTAGTTCAAGTGGCAGAGGTGGATGCATAGCTCTATGGTGGATCTAAACGTTTCAACCCTGCTGATTACTACATGAGTGTCCCATGGGGTGTCCTTCTTTGGTGAAGGCCACCCAAATACCCTGAGAGAACCCGCTTCAATACAGATATAAAATCCCCTCTGACCACACACCCCTAGTTGTCACCTAGCACCCCACCATGGAATCATATGGGTTATCACCAAACAACTACAACCCATACTTGATGGGGATCTCATCCTGAATGAAATCTTTCCTGAACCCCTGCTTCTGGCCTTCAACCAACCTCTCCAAGCCCATCATCAGAGGCACGCTCCCTATAGATCAGGGCACACCAACTCAAAGTGGCGCCAGATGCTGTCAGAACAACAGAGGCAAAACCTGCAGACATATCTTCACTGCTACAATGATCAACACCCCCTCCCAACACATCTTTCAAGATCCATGGGTCCTACACATACCTATCACAACATGTGATGTACCTCATCCAGTGCACTAAATGCCCCAATAGCAACTATCTGGGTGAAGCCAGACAATCACTAAACTCTCAAATGAACTCAAACAGGAAAATTATAAAAGACAAAAATACCACATCATTGTTCAAAAAACAATCACTCTCTATCTGACTTATCATCCTCATCGTCAAAGGAAACCTGCACAACACTTTGAAAAGATAAGCTTGGGAACTTATTTCCATAACTTTGCTAGAAACTAAAAGTCATGGACTGAATCGAGACACTGGATTTATGGTTTATTACAACAATCTATAACCTGCTAACAGCCCCTCTCAGCTGCTCCCTCCCCACCCCACTTCCTTTCCTCCCTATGACTGGAGGAAACCACTTGACCTTGAATCATCCCTTGAAATATATGTTAACTACTCATACGAAACAATCTTTTCAAATCTTGTATTTACCAGTGACACTTTGAGTTAGGCCAGGTCTACACTACAGACCTATATCAGTATAACTATGTCACTCAGGGATGTGAAAAATCCACACCCCTGAGCGATATAGTTATACCAACCTTAACCCCCCCATGTAGACAATGCTACGTCGACAGCAGAGCTTCTCCCGTCAACATAGCTACCACCTCTCACAGAGGTGAATTAACTACACCCACAGGAGAGCTCTCTCCCGTCAGCATAAGAGCATCTTCACTTAAGCACCGATGCAGCATTTTAAGCGTAGACCTGCCCTTAGTTTCCCAGACTTGAAGAAGAGCACTGCATAAGCTCAAAAGCTTGTCTCTCTCACCAAAAGAACTTGGTCCAATAAAAGATATTGTCTCACCCACTTTGTCTCACAAATATTTGGAACATTTTCAACAAAGGAAATTATTACAAACACAATAACCTTAGAACTCCATTTCTAAGTTTTGTCAAACTTTTAAAAAATATCCTAGCCTATTAGACGAGAAGTGACATCTAACTTAAAGCAAATCAGTTTTATTTTGTGTAAGATAGGAGAAATGGTTTGAAAATCAAGCTATAAAATCTGATCCGACTCCAGCTGAAGTCGATACCAATCTTTCTATTTGCATCAGTGGGAGTTGGATCAGGACCATTTTGAGAACACAACGACCACAGCTCCATAAGAGTTTCCATTTAGAATTTCCAGTGTTCCTAGTTTTGTTTTCTTTCCATTTTTATGCAGGTATTTGTTCTGCGCTAAGGCTGACGGTACCATCACATACTATACATGGCATTGAAGGACAACCACTCCATCTTACAGTTGACTACAATTTCAACACTACAGCTTCTGAAATCCAGATAATATGGCTATTTGAGAAACCTCAGAGTATCCCCAAATATTTACTCGGCTCTGTGAATCAGTCAGTAGTACCCGACCTGGAATATAAACACAAGTTTACCCTCATACCACCCAATGCATCTTTGATGATCAATCCATTACATGTTACTGATGAAGGCAATTACATCGTAAAAGTCAATGTCCATGGAAGTGGGACAATATCAGCCAATCAAAAGATTCAAGTCACTGTTGATGGTAAGTCAATAAAATACTGTATTTTAGTGCTGCAAATAAAATTACAACTTTTGTGAAGTTTCTAATCACCTGGAATCCAGCTATAGTTCTGTGTGATTCAGTCTGGCTGTGCATGAATAAATCAACTCACTGAAGTAATTTTATGCTTATTTTCAAAACCTCAATGGTTAATTATTCAACAAAATTTTTTTATTATTGATTGGTGCCTTATTAATCCTGGGAGTATATTAAACTGGGTTTGTAGGCATCTTATAACGACTATGAAATTAAATGGACTATAGTGATCTCAGGAAATAATCTGTTTTCATAACGCCCAGTTCTGCCGCACTTACTCACCTTGAGGCTGCATTCACTTTTGCATGAGCTTTTTTCTGTACCTGGAAACCTGACTTAGAGGAAATTCTGGAGGCAGCTGCCTGCTCAGGATTTCATGCCGTCTAGAGGCTGGAGGGTGGTAGGCAGGTGGCCCCAAACCCAACAGAGAAGATAATAAGGTTTGGGGGGAAAGTTTGGCCCTAAATAGAGGCTCATGTGGTTCACTTTCATCAAGTGGTTCATTTTCTCTAGATCAATAGGTAGATGTGAATATGGATCTGTTATTCTCCTACAAATGTATCTTCCATTCATGTGAGTGGGAGTTATACATGCACAGAGAAAGAAGAGCAGGGAATGGAAAAATGCATGCAGCATGAACTTGATTAATTCTTCTATCTAATTAAAATGGAATATTTGTTTCCAGCCATTGTGTCATAACCTCAGCTAGTGTAAGTCATCCTAGCTCTAGTGAAGTTACTGGAAGTAGGCCCATTTGGACCAGCTAAGGATATGACCCTTTGTTTTTCATTTTTAGCAGCATAACATTTGAAATCTAAGTACTTTCTTAAAAGGGTGATGAATGCCATTTATATCACCTGGGCAGTAAATGACATATTCTCCTAATATAAATGGCAAATCTTGTTTATAACTGTTCATATCCGTTTAACTTACAGTTCCTGTCACAAAGCCAGCTGTACAAATTGAACCTTCTTCGGGAGTAGTGGAGTATGTGGGGAACATGACATTAACCTGTACTGTTGGAAAAGGTACAAGGATAGGTTACCAGTGGATGAAAAATGGGAAACCTATGCACGCCAGTTCTAGTTACACCTTTTCCCCAAACAATGACACACTTTTAATTGTCCCTGTCATGAAAGAAGACATTGGGAATTACAGCTGTTTTGCAACCAATCCTGTGAGTGCGATGGAAAGTGAGATAATTGCACCAACTATATTTTGTGAGTATATAAAATATTCATGCATACTTTTGTCTAAATGAGCTTCCCAGAGAGAGAATCTCTGACAATGGAATGGGCACAAAGCAGTTGATTCAAGTTTATATTTTGGCTTTCACTCACAGTAGATTGGTCTTTAACAGTCCATCTATACCCTCTCCATGATAATATAATGTAGAACTTGTTAATCTTTATGTAGTTGTTAAAGATCAGCTTGACCTGCAGAATTTAGGTTGGGATTTCGAAGTGTAGAGTTCTTCAAATTGATGGTTTTTGTTCAGCCCATTATAATCAGAGGGGCTGGCCACAACATTTAGACATAGATCCAAGTTCAGTTTTCTAGCTCCCACAAACTTCATGGGTGTTTGGATCTCAGGTTTTGGTTCAAGACCATCTCTAATAGTTATCATCACCTTTTACTATGTCTATAGCATTATTGGTGCGCATGGTGCTTCACAAGCATATGTAAAAAAAATCAAGAGACTTGATTCTGATTTAACTTACATTACTTACACACTGATGTAACTCCACTGACTTTAAAGGCATAACTCCTGATTTACACTGGTGTAAATCAGGGATCAGCAACCTTTGCCACACTGCCCATCTGGGAAATCTGCTGGCGGGCTGGGACGGTTTGTTTACCTGCAGCGTCCACAGGTTTGGCCAATCGCAGCTTCCACTGGCCGCGGTTCGCCGTTCCAGGTCATGGGGGCTGCGGGAAACGGCGTGGGCCAAGGGATGTGCTGGCCGCCACTTCCCGCAGCCCCCATTGGCCTGGAACGGTGAACCGTAGCCAGTGGGAGCTGCGATCGGCTGAACCTGTAGACGCTGCAGGTAAACAAACCATCCCGGCCCACCAGCACATTTCCCTGACAGGCTGTGTGCCAAAGGTTGCCGATCTCTGGTCTATATGCACCATATGCCATTGCTGCGGGGGAGTTACTGTGTGATAAAAAAGGTCACTCACAGTAAATACCTGCCATCTGCTCAGAAACTAGATGGATAACAGTCTCATGGTGATATGAGCAATTGGAAGTGTTCCCACAGAGTAGTAAATTGTTACTAAGAACAGGTGATTTATTATTTTACAAGTCATTTAGTAAACAGGCTTCACTGAAACATGAGACTCATTTCTGCTGAGAACGATAGTGGAAACGAGAAGTGGAGAATGTAGGATCCCAGGAAGGAATTATTTTACTGTTGCACTCAGAATCAAAAAGATTCTTTATTTTGTTCATCCCTATTCATTAGCATTATTTGATTTGTCTGTTAATTGTAATAATAATACATCACAAAGCACTTAGCAGTTAAATAGCTTCATTCAGAAATAAATAAATACAAGACTGGGAGAGAATTTATTAGTCTGGTGGTGTGGCTGCTGCAGCAGAAACTGCTGTACTATGTGGGAGATCTGAGTTCAGGAGATAAATTGGTAGAGCCCTGCAAATTTGCAGATATCCGCTTTATATCCAAAGATCTCCGCAGACCATGTCTGCGGATCGGATGTGGATACCAATTTTGTATCTGCGCAGGGCTCTATAAATTGAGATTTCCTTCTTCTGGGCTTGTGAGAAACTAATAGAACACATTTAGACCTAGACAGAAGTTTCTGATTCCTCTGCTTCTGACAATCTCCAAATGGAGCAAGGGGGATAAGGGCCTTTAAATGGAAACTACGTTTGGGAGAATTTAAAGCCCAAGACAGTGAAAGTAATGGGTTGGGTCAGAACTACTGAATGGTTTCAAAAAGCAAAAAAGCAAGTTAATTCGTAAAATTAGTAGATTTTGAATGTTTTGCTTTGCATTTAAAAAAGAAGTTGTCTTTGAGCCTGACCCAATAACAAAAAAAACCTCCATGGTCTTCTGATCCCTGAAAAGGTGCCTATGCTGGTTTCCTGGAAAACTCCCCTTGCCCAGGGGAAAGCTCACTAAGAATGGAAACCCAGGAACTAAAAGGTGATCACAGCAAAAGTCAGGGGGATGAGAGGAAGGTTAACATGTGCTTTAAGGATCATTTATGAAAAACAATTGTCTGAAGTTATGTAAGACACACCATGCTATGTCTTACTAAGGGGAGGATAGTTCTGTAAGCAAGTATTGTGTGGTAAGTACCAATATACATGTTTACATAGGTATATTTCAGTGCAATTTTACTGATCTTTATGTGTAAACAGAGATAAGTTATGCCAGTAACCTTGGCATTTAAGTATAAAGGGTCCAATTCACCCTTGTACGGACAGCCAGAAGAAGGCCTACTGCTTCATTACACTACATTACCTATGCTGCTTCAGTCCCACTAAAGTTTTTTTGAGGGCTTTAAACATTGCATAGGCCTTGTGCTGAGTATCTGGGTGAATTTCATCCAAACAGATCAATATTACGTGGGTGTTTTCTGTGATAAGACTGGTACAAATCTATCTACATAAGGACAGATTAAATTAATTGGAAGCCTTTTAATCAGAATAATTGAACGTAATGGCAGCCATTTGAAAGGTTAAGTCTATACTTATCCTTGGAATTTTTAAGAGTTATTCTTTGATTTTAATTTTCTCCATTATGATAATTTTTGTTGTTCATATTAATGCAGATGGACCTTATGGACTTACAGTTAATTCAGATAAAGGGCTGAAAGTAGGGGAGGTGTTTACGGTTGACATAGGAGAAGCTATCCTATTCGATTGCTCAGCCGACTCAAATCCACCAAATACTTACTCCTGGATCCGAAGGGCTGACAATACTACACACGTTATCAAATATGGACCCCATCTGGAAGTTCTATCTGAAAAAGTGGCCCAGACAACAGTAGATTATATGTGCTGTGCTTACAACAATGTGACTGGAAAACGGGACGAAACTCATTTCACAGTGATCATTACTTCTGTAGGTAAGAACATAAAATGTATAACATAACAACATGCTGATCTAGTATAACACATAAACACAGTACCAACCTAAGGGGAACCAAGCAACTGGAGTGCAAGCCAGGTGACAAACCAGAACACTGTCTTGATATTTTGAACTTCCCTGTCCTCAGCAAGAGGGTAGAGACCAGGGGTGAAATCTTGGCAATAGTAATAGAATAGTAATAGCAATAGAAAAGTCAAAGGGAGTTTTGCTACTCACTTCAATAAGGCCAGGATTTCACCACAGTTGCGTCTTGTAATGGACTTGGTCCTTTGAGTAGAAATGCCACTGCTCTCTACCATAATAACCAATTCATGAAGCAGAATAAATACCCATTTTTTTTACCATCTCTGCTTGAGTGTGTTCAGTATAAGAAAGGAAGCTATATTGGGAGAAAGTGGCACAAAAATACAGTGAGCTCTAAGGCTGGACTGCTAGCTTTGCACTGCCACGTGGATTCTATTCCAAAGCCCACTTTCCCACTCCCTCTCTTAGCAGGGGCGGTGAGTGCTCTGCAGGCGGTATGACCAGCACATGGTATGGAGAAGGTGATGCCTCTAGTCATTCATCAATGGCTGGAATGGCCAATTAGGGACCAACAAACATGGGCATCAAAAGGGCCTCTGGGACTTGGTAGAACAGACGTCTTAGTCTAGTGTGTGATGGTAATACAAGCTATCTTTGCAGAAACACAAAGGTGTTGGTGAATCAATGGTTTCATTACAAGATACATATGGAAGTTTTTTTCCCCATGTGTTCTTATGTAGATTTATTGCTAAGTACTGACGCATGGAGTTTCTCCTTTACTTTCAATACGTGATAGATTTAGGTCTTATATAATACTATGCCAAAATTAAATGACTGCAAAGCAATTTTTTGTCAGAGAATCCCAATGAAAAGCAACTGTAAATGGTACGATGCTGCTGAAGTCTGAAATCTCCTTATCTACTGCCTTTCATTACTAATTAGAAAACATTTTCTGGGTGGTTAATAATTTAATTACTAAGGAACAATAGTTTTTTTTTCAGAAATGTGGCCATATTACTAATGTACAGCAAGATGTCAGACTGTTGCCTTTTAGAAAGTTTCACAAACCTGTTTTGCTGGTACCAGACAAGAGCTCATACATTTATTATTAAGATAAACAAGGACAGCAGGTGTCTATTGTTCAGATGGATTTAATGTAATCTTCACAAATGAAAGCTCCATGCTTTCAAACACCCTGGCAGAAAACAGGTTACAATTTTTCAGCGGTAATAATACAGTTTAAAATAAAACAATGTGGTGACTAGAAGGGGGGAAATGCAAACAGAGCTATGGTGTTTCCTTAGGAATACAAATGGCATTTTTCCTGAAAGTGAAAGTAACCAGGACTTCTGCAGTATCTGTGTGTATAAATAAACATACTCACAATCATGAGCAACAATTTTGAGATTTGTTTTTGAAGCCTGATAAAAAGCAAAGTCCACATGGTGCATATTCTTTGTTTAGTTGTACTTTAAAAAATGCAGATCTCCTTTGTTAAATTATCTCATGGGATTTTAAACCAGTTTGGAGATAATCAGCTTTTTCCATTTTATACCATTCTTCCTGTTTCTGAAGATTTATTCCAGTAATACTAAACCCTGGATCCCATGCTGCACTCCTTAATTCAGGTAAAATTCTCTTTAACCTCAGTGGGAATTCTGCCTGAGTGTGGCCTCAAAGATATGCACACCCAGTGAACTTCTCCCTGCGGACTAAACTCTGAAGTCTTAATGGTAATTTTACCTGATTAATGATTACTCTGCAAGGAAGATATTCTGTGTCTCCACTCCCCCACTACCCAAAATAGAGAGCCTGTGCAAATGTAACCCACACACCTTCTAGGTGTGGTGTTCTGTCACATCTAGTGGCACTGGGACCACTTAAAGAGAGAGAAAATGAAGCTGCTCTATAGTCTTAGCTAACAGTCAGTTGGCTTTTAGCTAACGTGGTAGAGTCTCGTGCACTAAGCTCCAGAAGTCCCTAGTTTGATCCTGCCCGCCGACAGACCACAAAGCCTTACACAACACTTAAACCTCAGTAGTTAAGGCATTTATACAGAATTTAGATGTTTCAGAAGATCTTCAGCAGCTTCTCTGCACCTAGGGCTGAAATTCACCTATAGAGTTTTGTACACATATGTCCAACTAAAACTAAAAAGAGAACAGTTATAAACAGTTCATCCAATCAACTAAAGTGATCTACTTTAGCCAAGAAGTGTTAGAGAGTTGGATTTTAAAATAAAGGTATCTATCTAATTATGGACATGATTCTGCAAGGTGCTGAGCACTAATTGCAAGACTACTTTGTAGGACTGAAACAAGTTGGAATAATGTTAAATTTATGTTAACCACATAGTTGTTTTCTATACAGTTTTTAGTGATGCCTTGTAGAAATGAATTTTATTTGGCTATAAAAATGAAGTTACTCTTTTAAAGGATCCTTTAAAGATTCATCTGTTTCCCCAGGCTTCTGGGCAAGGGAGAGCTTTGACTGGGAAAGAGGGGATTGATAGGGTGGAACTTTTTCTGGCTGGAATTGTGAAGGTTTGTTGCACCTTTGGATTAATGCTCATATATTTAACCTTGTAACTGACAAAGGGTGAAATGCGGTCCTGTACAGAAGACCAGCCCCAGGCCAATGTAACACTTGAAGTGGATTTACATGGTGCATAGATCTTGTGTTGCCCATCTACATGGGAATGGATGAATTTCACCCCTAAGCAGTATGAAAAGTTCAGGTAGAAACACATGTAAATAAATATTACAAATGTAAAGTTTCCATTATAGGGAAAACTGGTAGTGACCAGCTTGTAGTGCCACTTTGTGTTTATGCATTATGGTATTGTCTTTAATTACATGAGCACATGCTACTTTTTCTACATGACCCCTGCCACACGTAGGGCACAAGGGGAAAGAAACAAGGTGGTATGCACAACCATAAATCTGGCAGTTCTCAACTTTCAAGTGCTTAACTCTGAAACCTAAATTTGGTTCTTTTAACATAATTTTTGTTTGACATACACACACACACACACACACATACACATATACAGTATCTGGTCATGATGTGCAGATAAGTCTCATTGGAAAGAGTTTGCTTTAGTGTGACTCAGCAACAGATATAAGCAAAGGAAGCAAAGATCAGCAGTAGCAGTTTGTGTGAAAATCTGATCAACAAACCTATCAATGATCTATAAATCCCAAAAATGAAGCACAGAGAGATAAAGTGACATACCTATGGCTACATAGTGGTAGAGTTGGGAATTAAACATCTCTCTCTTCACTTCCAGCCCAAGGACCAATCTGCTGTACCTTCAGCATGTAATAAGCTAAAGAATTCCCACATCTGTACTAGCAGAAAGGAGACTGCAGCCCTGATACATGTACAAGGCCCTGAAAGCTAGAATTGATCAAATTATGAATTGTGACTACATTATTCAACAAATTTAGCCTATATTTCTGTTCCTGAATAGTTTGCAGACCCATCCTAAAATTACACATATATTCATGATTAACATGGACTCAGAATAGTTCATGCTAACAATTTTTTCCATGTCTCATTTGCAAACTATTGACTTCAACTGTTTGATATTTATTTGTGATATGTGATTAGTCACTTAAATCACATGATGCTGTTTCAAATTCCTGACTGCAAGCTTGGAACTTTTTTAACACTGAAGAATAGCAAATATCACATCTGATAGTGCTACAGTTTATAAAACTGGAGTTTTGTGAACATTTCCACTAATAAACCATCAGTCAACAGAATACTTTTGGATACGTAACCCATTGTTCAGTGTTGAGTGTGTCATAGTGGCCAGCTAGGAAACTTAGTACTTTATCTCAAGCTGTAGCAACATATACCCTCAGCTCTGGAGATCTTGGTTCAGTCCCTAATGATGACTGATATGCTGCATTATTACAATCATATATAATATGACCCCAAAAATATATCTATTAATCATTTTTTCTAATATTTGGCATGACTACTGGGAGCAATGCTGCATCTGTTCCTAATCCACATTGGTTTCACTTCTTCCACAGTCATTCTTTATTTCTGACTGGCACCCTTCAGTCTGGAAACAGTCTGCTAATTACTGTCATTATAATTCTTGACCCTATTAGCAATGCCAAAATGGAACCACTGCACTTTACAAGCTATGGCATATGGTTATAATGTTACTGCATGTAATCAAACACATTTGCCGCTGTGTGATGCCATGGATACCCCATATCTCTTTTATATTTGCACTTGGTGAGATATTTCATTTTATTTATTTAACTAAGAACAGACTTTGAGAGACAAATAACATTTGCACTGGTACCTGGCAAGTTAGCCTTTCATGCGTGAACTGGAAAATATACCCAGCACAAGTAGTGCCAGTGAGTTGCAGTTCTTTTCAGAGGTCTGCGCCAAAAAGGAGACCTAATGAGCTACAGGGAGGGGAAGAACAAGGATTATCTAAAAACTGGATACAAATCTTTTGTATTTAAATGTAATGGGAGTGGAATACTCCATCTCTGAGAACACAACAGATTTTATTTACATGTGGTTTGCTGCAAACAGGAGCATGTGTTGGCTTCCTCAAAGTTAAATCGAAGATGAAGAGTCTTTGGGTACATCTAACCTGTAATTAAACACCTGTGGCTGGCCTATGTCAGCTGACTGGGGTTTGCGGGGCTCAGGCTACAGGGCTGTTTAATTCCAGTGTAGACATTTGGGCTTGGGCTGGAGCCTCAGCTCTGGAACCCTCCCCTGAACCCGAACATCTACACCTCAATTAAACAACCTCATACCCCAAGTCCCACAAGCTCAAGTCAGCTGACACAGGCCAGTCGTGGGTGTTTAATTGCTGTGTAAACATATCCTTAACACGCAAACCTATTGAAACACAGTCATGGAAACCAAGGCAAGGAAATTAAATTATGACTCCCACTATATCTAGGCACTACAGTATGTGTGCCATTCTGTATACGCAGTATGCGGCTCCAGCACATAGGCCCACCATGGTGCTGAGATGGCTTTAACACAGCACTTACTAACAGTCAGAATGTTCTGTTAATATAGTATTGTTGATTCTTTAACTGGAGTACAAAATGAAATGTTTCCATTGTAAAAACAATCATATCACACATCCAGTAAGAACATTGTTACATGAGAAAGTATCCTATGAGTCATGACCAGGCAGAATTGCAGCCCTGGAGCTCCAGGGAACAAAGAAACTGCTCCCTTTTTTTTCCCCCATGGGGGAAATCAGTGCCCCAAAGTGGGTGAGGAAGAGGCAGGGCCCGTACACTGGCACACACAAGGCCAAAAAACTAAATTACCAACAAAAATTCCCCTGATGGTTTTGATTTCAGTGCCGTGACTGAAATGAGGAAGTCCATAGTTCTCCGGTTTGGAGACTGAATGGCAAAGTTCAACTCCAGGTCTTTCCAAGCAACATTTCATGCTATACATAAACATAAAATAGCTGCAAAACAAAACGGAAGACATAGTCTATAACAAGAGCTAATGAACGTGGCCACCTTCCAGCTACGCATGAGAGAATGAAACTGCATGGAGAAACACCATTTTATCCTCTTGAAATTAGATCAGATAGCTACAATAAGTCTTTACCATCAGCTTTACCCCCACTTACCTGTTAAATAATAAAACCAGATGTTCAGTCTCTTGACCTGAGACAACTATAAATAACTTTCTCCCTATTTCATGGTGTGTCCAAAACACTTGAACTACTGATTTTCTCTGAATTGTAGATTATAAAGTTACATATGTAACCCAGACTAAGGCAAACCTCTGCCCTGGGCACTGCTCGGTGTTGTACACACAGCATTGTGGCTCTAACTTGCAGGGTGCATACCGCCTGAGTCAGCCAAAGTTCCTCCGAAGCTTCCCTGGTAGCACACACCAGAGGGTAGCTCTGGTACCCTTTAAGAGATTGCAGTGGGCTCACTGCTCCATGCCCATCTAATCTGCTAGCCAGGGCACAGGAGTAGGAGACAGCTAGTGCCAAATGGGATGCTAGTAAGGTTCAGGGACCATGCTTCCTGATGAGATCTTTGCAAGGCCTCTTACCTATGCAGGGCTTAGCCAGAATCTGGCTCTGCATTTCAGAGTTGTGCTTCCTGCTTCAGGAAGTGATTCTGCGATCACTATTGAATAAATGGCTGATAAAAGACAAATCTTAGAAAGAGAAACCCTGCAGAATGGGAATGACAAGACTCCCATTGACTTCAATGGGGACAGGATATCCCCCTGTATGTTTAGGAGAGAACTTGTGTTCCTCAGGGACTGGAGGGTTTGAATTTGGCCTTATGCTCCCATTTTGTTCTTTAGCATTACCTGAGAATGTTTGTGCCTTTCTATAATCTGCCCCAGGCCTAGAAAACATAAACATGATTTTCAGTAGCTGTCAAATTCCAGTCTTGATTTGCAGACACAATAGTTTAATAGTATGTTATTGTCTAATAATATTATTTACTGTATACTACCATAAAGGTAATGATAAAACTCAAACAGTTCATTTTAATTAAAGTATCTCTGTTTAGAAAGTGGTACTAACTCAGGGAGGGAAAGAGAATTTGGCTGTCTTCCAGACCTGATGTATCTGAGTCTTGTACTTGGTGCTTAGATACTATGGTGATGGGCACATAAAAAGTGTATATTTTATCATAACAATTTACATAGGAAGAAGGGTTTTGCGGTTAATGCATAGGATTTGAACTAAGAAAATCTGGTTTCTAGTCCTAACGCCACTATTGATTTCCTGTGTAACCTTGATCAAATGATCTATTCCCTCTGGGGCTCCATCTCCCAGTGCATAGGATAGGACTATTTACATACTTCCTTGTGGAGTTGTGAGGCTAAATTCAAAAATACTTCTGAGATGCACTTTTTTTTGCATTTGGTGCTGTTTGCCATAATGTTCATAGTGGCTTCCACCTAGTTCCTGGTACCATACATGTTTTGGAGTGGTTTCTGAAATGCACATAATTATTGTACCAAGTTGCCATTTCAGGTATGTCTTTGGAAAATGTTGTATTATCTAGTTTACAATAATTCAAGAGTTATCTGTGTGCAAGGTTTGCTGGCCACAAATCGTGTCTGGAGGCTCTTCTTCAGCTAAGATGAAATAACATGTTGTATATAGTGAAGGACTAGCTATGAATCTGTTCTTCTTTGGCACAGGACTGGAGAGGCTTGCCCAGAAAGGAAAATCTTTGTCATCTCTAGCAGTAATAACAGGAATTTCATTATTTTTGATCCTATCTATGTCCCTTCTATTCTTATGGAAAAGATATCAGCCACATAAAGGTAGGTGAAACTTAAACACACTCCAGATGTATTTTCTGGACATTATAACAAAAAGGTTGATTTTCCTTTATCTCTTCTTTTCAGTTATACAACGGCAGCTGCAGAGCAGGTAGTAAAATAAATCATTCGTATGGCTTTGTGTCTTTCCCAAAAAGAGTTTTTTTTGTTTCAGGCTATATTTCTTTTCTTTGCCCATGAGATCAAACTGAAAGTCATGTTTATGTTTTCTAGGCCTGGGGCAGATTACAGAAAGGCACAAACATTCTCAGGTAATGCTAAAGAACAAAATGGGAGCATAAGGCCAAATTCAAACCCTCCAGTCCCTGAGGAACAGGGCTGGGCCTCTTCATAGTGCCATGGGGGAAGAGTATTAGATCATTTCAGTGGTCAGATACATTGGGCATGGGCACGGGCTAGATAGATGGGTGGGATAGCTCAGTGGTTTGAGCATTGGCCTGCTAAACCCACGGTTGTGAGTTCAATCCTTGAGAGGGCCACTTAGGGATCTGGGGCAAAATCAGTACTTGGTCCTGCTAGTGAAGGCAGGGGGCTGGACTTGATGACCTTTCAAAGTCCCTTCCAGTTCTAGGAGATAGGATATCTCCATTAATAATTATATGATATAAATACTAAAATAGATTAGCTAAATTAGATTGAATCTTCCTTCCATGGAGCAGCAACAGAGATGCTTCACTAGCTACATGGGTATTCCCCAGCATAGGGAATTGCTCCTCATAGACCAATGTAGGAAGAATGTGAAGGGGGATGGCCAGAGTATTACTGCTCTCTGGTTATCTTCAACGTTGTAATGGCCCCTTGGATGCAGCCAAGCATAGTTTAAACATCAGTGTGGCTGCTCTAAGTTCTGAGAAATGAGCCAGCCCTAGTAGGGGTGGAACAGTAGAAGACAGCAGAACTTTCACAGTCTCCGCATTCAAAAGTAAGGGGTTCAAAAGTAGGCTGAATGAGTTTGCCCCTCCCTAATGAAGCATTCTTGTTTGCATTTATATTACCTATTAATAATTTATTTATTTTTAATTTTAGGGCATGAAAATGCTACGGATGACTTTGGAATATATGAATTTGTTGCTTTTCCAGACCCCACTGGTGTTCCTACGGTATGCATTTTACCAATAAGTCAGTAGCCAACCAATTAAGGCTCTATTTCATTCCCTAAATGTATGTAGTATTTTCACTAGAATCTCTATGCGGCTTGCTCAAAAGGGCCACAGGAGATGCCTCTTTGGAGATCTTTCAATGGCTTATTCATCAGTACTGTTACTCATTGTGCTTATTTACATCAGTGTTAAGCAGCAGGGACATGCCCAGGTTCAAAGGGGTGCCAAGAAGTTAGTTCTGTTAACCAATCCTACATTTAGGCTACATCTACACTACAGCAGTCACAGCAGCACTGATGCAACTGCACCGCTGTAGTGCTTGTGGTGGAGATGCACTAAGCCAACGGGAGAGAGCTCTCCCATCGGCTTAATATAGCTCTCATCTCTTGCGGAGGCAGGAGTTGTCAGCAGGAGAAGCTCTCCCATGACATAGTGTTGTCTACACCAGCGCTTAGATCAATGAAACTTACATCGCTCAAGGGTGTGGATTATTCACATCCCTGAATGACGTAAATTATACTAAAGTAACCTGTAGTGTAGACAAGGAAAACAATTTTTAACATCAAGTGTCTAGATAATAGTAAGCCACTCCAAAGGTGAAAGCATTAAAGAAGGAGAAAGAGCATCTGTGAGTGCTCATGAAGGTAGGAGGGATGTTAGAACTAGGGTGGGAGTCAGGGGTTTAAGACCCACTTGAGCAAGGTTCTTAACACACAAGTAGACCCACTGATTTCACTTGGATTAGTCATGTCTCATAGTCAGACACATGTTTAAATACCTTATAGAGTCAGGGCCTTAGAGAGTAAAAAAGGAGAGACTGTACACCAGAGACTTAGAATTAGAGGCGGTGGGATGGATTCTGGAACTGGCGCAACTCCACTACCTTCAGTGCAGTCACTCTGGCTTTACACCAGTGTGGCTGAGATCAGTATTTAACCCACTGCAGTCATATTGGTCAGTAGGAAAGGGACACAGAGGTGGAAGATGAATAGTTCAGAATTGGAGTTTGGAAGTATGCAGATTGAGTGAACTCTGTATTGATGAGGGCTGAATCTAGATGTTGTAGATGTGAGAGGTAAGGACAAATTGTTATATGTAACTCATTAACAAATTTAATGTTTTAATACATTCTTTATGCTAGCTCACTGCAGCTCTCCTTGGACTTACGTAGACTGCACACTTCCCTGATTTTCTTAGCTTTATTTTATTTTAATGTATCCTGAATCATTTCCCTGACTACTTTTGTCCTTTGTCCCCAGCTTTTATTCACCAGCTTATTTCTCCCTTTATTATTTGTGGTACAGTAATGTAAAGCACTTTTTATCCTACATGCAATAGGGGCATCCTAAAATTTCTGGGTTTCTAACTGCATTTAAGTCTGTGAAATGCCATATTGTAAGTATGATAAAATTCCCTTCCTCAAAATCAAATTGAAACTAATTAAATTGAGCTATGCAATGTGAACAAAATCCTAAAAGGGAGGACAGGGAGGGGAGGGAAGGTTATTCTATACGTTTAGTTCCTGCTCCAGCTTTTCCCATCTGTACTCATAGCAAAAATATTGCCTGTTACTTTTAGGTTCCAAGTCAATCTGTTTCTGGCTCTGACTTTGTCCAAGGGCAGGATTTACACAGTACAGTTTATGAAGTTATTCAGCATATTCCAGAGCAACAGGAAGATCATCAAGAGTAAGTCCTATATGCACTAATATGGTAACCCAAAGATTTAGAGACAAATCCAGAAGTGATGGGTAAGATGATGTAAATTACATGTTGGTAAATTAGTGAGAGTCTGAGGGAGCACAAGAGAATCTGTTATAAGAAGATATGGCCTGAACTTCATGGAAGTTTGGATTTGAATCCAAGCATCACAGCTAAAACCCTTCTTTTAGTTATGAGGATAAATATGGACAACCACATTTTGATTGCTCTATATTATCGCTACAAGATTTAGAAAACAAAAACTTCTCAAATAAGAGCAGCACAGAAGGAAAATTTCCATTTTGCAAAGCCAGAATTAATATGCCTAGCAGAACTCATGTCCAGGCAGGTTAGTCAGGTTCGAAATGACACTGTTGCAAGCTTTCAAATTCCTAATCTGCAGCCAAGTGATCCTTAAAGCAGTGCATAAATCAGGGGAATGAGTCCCATGCTTGTCCTTACAACCAAATGCTTCAGTGATCAATATAAGCAAGGGGCTAAAACATCAGAACAGGAAAGGGCTTTGGGAAAGTAATTTCAGATTCCTATAGCTCAAATGATCAATATAAGCAGTGATCGCCAAAACTGAATTCCACTGTACTGATGATCAGTCATATGCAGTCAATTGTGTTCTTGTGGAGTGACAGATGGAATGGCACTGAACTTGCTTGTAGTGGGAAAGAAACTGCGCCAACCATTCCAATTAGTGCAGGAATAACCAATTTCAATGTAATAGCCAAAGAGGTTAAATTAAACAGACCCAAATGGGCTCTTAAGTAAAAAAAGCTGTTTTACTCAGACTAAACCTTCACTGCAACGCTTACAGTAGTGCAACTGCACTGATGCAGGTGCGCTGCTGTAGTGTCTGTTGTGGAGAGCCTCTGAGCAGACAGGCGAGATTATTCACACCCCTGAAACTGTAGTGTAGACAAAGTCTCAGGCCTGGTCTACACTAACCCCCCAAGTCGAAGTAAGGTACGCAACTTCAGCTACGTGAATAACGTAGCTGAAGTCGACATACCTTACTTCGAACTTACCGCGGTTCAGACGCGGTCCACACGCGGCAGGCAGGCTCCCCCGTCGACTCCGCGGTACTCCTCTCGTTGAGCTGGAGTACCGCAGTCGACGGCGAGCACTTCCTGGTTCGATTTATCGCGTCCAGACCAGACGCGATAAATCGAACCAGGAAGTTCGATTTCCAGCCGCCGAACTAGCGGCTAAGTATAGACCAGCCCTGAGATTCTGAATGGTTCTGGCCCAAGTTGCTTACTGAAAGAAAAATGATTCAATATTCTTTATATACATGTATTAAAATTAATAAACAAGCAAAAAAAGTCAAGAAAACATATCACTAGGACTAAGCTACTAAAAACTTTACTAAACTAAGGACTAATTAATACAATTATCAAACTGAAATCAAATTAAAATCAAATCAACAAATTAATCAAAAAAGGTATTGAATTAATATAAAAATCAAATTAGTTAGATCTTGCAATTAGTATAGCACATAATCAATTCTTTCAAATCCTAAACAGGAATCCAAGAAGGTGGCTGCCTATTTGTGCATATCCCAACTAAAGAACTTTTAATCCTGGCAGTATAATCAGGTTTACATAGATAAATAACATAATTCTGAGACCCAAATACTTGGTTATGTCTGATTTACAATCTTGAAGTCAATCAAAGCTTCCTCCTTGGATTTTAAGCTAATTTTCCTAGCCCATTGCTTTGATCATGCCACCCCTCTTTTTTCATCCCTCTACTTGCTTCATCTTCTTTATCGCATCAAACATAAGCTACTTGTCTTCATTTCCAAGGCCCTTCATGGCCTAGCCCATCTCTCATGCAGCACCGAAGGTCAGCTCCTACCTCACATCATATCATTATCCCAGCCTCCATCTCCCACTTTGAAAATTTAACAACAGGCACCTTCATACTTTCTCCCATGCTGCCCTTCACACATGCATCTGCATCTACATCTGCAAACTACATCATTAGCTTCTTTCAATGTCCCCTAAAACTCTCCTCTGCTATGAAGCATCCTAAAACTTAACAGTGGTTAGGCTGCTGTTTTGCTGAGACTACTGCCTATCATGCTGACCAATATAGTCTCATTGTTTCCTTGTACTCTCCTGTAGGTCTGTCTGTATCAGTCTGTAATTTCTGGTTTTATACTTAGACTGTGAGCTCTTTCGGGCAGGGACTGTCTTTTTCTTGTGTGCCTGTACAGCACCTAGCACAAAGGGATCCTGGTCCATGACTGGGGCTCCTTGGCACTATGACAATACAAATTAATAATAAAATAATATTATTAATATATAATAATAATACATTGGTGACTAAAGCTGTTCATCTCGCCCCTCCCAGCAGAAATCTCAGCGAAAAATCATATTAAAAAAAAAGAACTAGGTAAGTTCCTGGAGGATAGGTCCATCAATGGCTATTAGCCAGGATGAGCTAGGATGGTGTCCCTAGCCTCTGTTTGGGAGAAGCTGGGAATGAGCGACAGTGGACGGATCACTTGAGGATTACCTGTTCTGTTCATTCCCTCTGGGACACCTGGCATTGACCACTGTCAGAAGACAGGATACTGGGCTAGATGGACCTTTGGTCTGACACAGCATGGCTGTGCTTATGTTCTTTTGACAAAACTGTCTGATAAGCAAAAGTTCAACACTCTTGCCCAATAATTTGCATATAGGATTTTTACAATTTCTCAGGATTCCAACACAGCACTTTTTTTTATAAGTAGCATTCAAGAGATAGCGATTAGTGTGATTTTAACCTGGGGGATATTTCTTTCTAGCATCTTCCCTTGGGGCGTTACAGGTGCTCACACATGCATGCAGACAGCCACACCCTAAACCAGTAGAAGTCTAGGATTTCTCCCAGCTTCTTAGGCAAAAGAAACAGGTAAAATACGTTTTTTAAAGGGTTCTGATTCATTAGCTCTCAGTCTTTGGACTCATGTTGTCATCAGAGCTTTTACAGTTGCAGGACCAGGCAAGGTGATAGATGAATCAGTGCTGGGACTGGACAACGGGGATGCATCACTAGAAATTGCCCTGTTCTGTTCATTCCCTCTGAAGCATCTGGTATTGACCACTGTCCAAAGACAGGATACTGGGCTAGATGGACCATTTCTCTGACCCAGTATGGTCATTCTTATGCTAGCAAGGTTTCACAAATGGTGAGACTTCAGGCTGGTGTAGCCCATAGCAGTAGTCTTCCCCTCTTCCTTCTATAGGTGACCAGCCTGGGAAAGCAGGCGGGTTAGCTTCTTCAGGTGTCTTTGCTGGTCCGAAAAAACATAAGGCCTTTTATTATGATAGAGAGAGCTTCCCAATAGGGGGTATTATGGTAGGATAGTACACTTATGTATAGGGTAATGTCTAGGAACTTGGAGTACATCTACACTTGGAGCTGGGCGTGTGATTCCCAGCTCAAGGAGACATACCTGTGCTAGCTCTCATCAAGCCAGTGCAGTAAAAATAGAAGGTAGGCATGGCAGGGTGAACAGCAGGATGGCCTAGCCACTCAAGTAAGAATTGAGGATCTCAGGTGGGCACGCAGGGTGACTAGCCTGTCCTGCAGCTCGCGCTGCCATGACTACATTCTACTTTTAGTGCATGAGACCTAGTGCAAGTATTTTCTCCTCAAGCCAGGAATCACACCCCCAGCTCCAAGCGTAAACATACCCTACAAGGCTTTGACTTGCAAAAAACTGCTTGATGAGAGAGGACAGTATATATGAAGAAAGGAATAAAGCCTGAATGTTGCACTCTTGGCTTTCTCTCTTTTCATGCTTGAACACTGACCACCTTCTGCCTTGACCTTCATTCTTATAGTTGTGGTCATCATTTGCTTCACTTACACCTCCGTATCATGTCTTCAAGCAAAGCCAGGTGTGAAGAACAACGGGGGCTCCAACCATCTGGGCCAATCAAGTTGAAAAGATGCAATCTTTAAGTTAACAATAGTCTGGAAAATTCCAGCTAAAAGTGGCCATTTCCTCAAGATATTAGGCATTGCATATCACATACTTTGCAGAACCCCAAAAAGAATCAAAATAAAAACATGAGAACCATTTTGAGGAAGTTGCTCTCACCCACACGCCTTGGGTAAACAACCACAGAACACAATATGACATCAGTGTCTAGTGGAGGGCCTGAATGGGTCCATAAAAAGAATTGTCTAATAAAACACAACCTTTCATCCAAACTTCTCATGCACCCTCAGTATCTCTTAAACTGAACTTGAATATCTATGAAAAACTGTTAAATCATTCTGCCGCACACAAAACTGGGAAACTGGCAATAACAGGCTAAAGTTTACAAAGCTTTCAACTGGTGAAAGTTCACACCTCGTATCTCATCTAAGAGGAGAAAGCTGTTATAACTTTGATACAATCTTCATCTGAAATGAAGCAAAAACACACATTCATTCCAACTCTGTTTCTCACATACACTTTCTCTCTCTCTCTCACACACACACACACAGGCATTATTATGCCACAAATTTCTGCTGCGCTGACTGCCAAAGAGCAGTGGAGATCTGTATATTTCCCCATGATTTCAACACCAGACTTGTGAGAGCCTGCACTGACTCAGCATGTCTCTGCTTGTCATTAACAGTTGGTAGAGTACATTATTACTGATAATGAATGAACATGCTGAAACATTTGCAGCATCTAAAAGAGAGATCTCACCAGAGAACCACCATGATTAGGTGTTATATTAACTGGGGTGGCATAATTTTTGCCTAGCCCAGGGCTGCCTCACCACTGCACATACCTTTCTGAAACGAGACCTCTGAGACTCAGGAATGGTTGACTGTTCTGTTACTCATGTTCAGTACTGTACCTCAGTCAGTCCCTCTCTGTGAAAACACAATGCAAACAGCTAACCTCATAATTTACACCACACCATTGGCATCCTACCACAGTGAAAACTGCGTATCAGGTATACAAGGGTAGAAAGTTGCCTTGAAAAATTGTAAATGTATGGGAATCTCTGTGAAAATGACCATGGACTGGGGACCCAGTAAAAATGTCTCTAGAAGTTCTCCCTCTCCAAGAGTATTTTTTCTGTCCGTAGCCCTCTTTCCTTGAGCTGGTAACCAGTGCCCCTTGCTGAGATGCTAGTAACCCATGGGTGCTCAGGGTCTGTGTGGCTTATAGTGATGATATGCATGTAGCATATAAATTGCACATTTGTATGTCTGGAAGAACTTTTCTGACTCTTACAATGAAGGGATATTTTAATATAGCACCAAAACTACACTTTCATCACCAAGACAATCACTAAGAAGCTGGGCTGCATTAGTGTTACGTTTTGTCGCACACAGGAATGTCTGATAGCAATACCATCACAACTTTTACTCTTCTAAATTAATGCCACAGTTTACCCACAGACATTCTAAAGGTATATGCAATGTCAGTTCCTGAATTTGTGAGAACAATATCAGTGTCAATTTATCAGTATCGTCAGCTACTACAATACCATTCTGGAAAGTACTGTACCATTTTCATTGAGCCACAACTACTTTGACTTCTCAGGGTAAATCTTCAGCATAGTGCACAGCGTCTTAGTCATACAACCATCACCAATATTAACGAGCATCATACTGCTAAACCCCAGCTCATCATACTGAAAATGTACACTGTAAATTGCATAAATATCAAAGTTCTGTTCTTTTCTAGAGGTACATGAAGATGCAAGCACAGCAAATCAAGACATCCTAATGCAAATGTTAACTTCGGTGTCTTTACTGGAAATGGAAAGCAAATGTCTGCAGCTCTCAAAATGGCAAAGGACTAAGCTAGCATTTCTGAAATGATAATACTTTCTTAATCTAGCCATTTTTTTTCTTTATTGCTCCTACCATACTGGATTTTGTTATTGGTTTTGTTTAACTAATGGTTTCTTGAAACAGCTGGGATTTTTTAATTGCTGACAATGTTTTGCATTATGAACTACAAAAAGAAAACAGAGCCAAAAGAAAATATAGATAATAAATACTATAGCATTAAGTCTGGGATTGCTGCCTAGGAGTCAGACCAGAGGACTTTCCTTGCTAGTTATATTGTAACATGGAAAGGAAATTGTATTAAACTTTCCATTGAGTGGACTTTTGAAAGAGAAGCTGTGGCACATTGGCAATAATAAACAATACAATGTGTCAGATTGAAAAATAAATCCTTTAAAAAAAAATCAGTATCAAAATTTTTCTTGTAACTTTAATCTGTAATTTACCAATTTATAAAAACTAATTTGTCATAGTTAGTTAAAAATGTATATATGTATATTATTCAGAATGTTTTGTTTTTATTAATTTGTGTTTCCTTTGCATGTAAGCTGTCTTCCCATTTTTATCCTCTTAAGGCCCAGATCCACAAAAGGTTCTTAGGCTTTGTGATCCAGGAGAGTTGCAACACCTAACAGTTAGGTGCCTAGACAATTATGGGAACAACAGTGCAATCCACAAAGCCTGAGTTAAGTACCTAGGCTCCCTATACAATGAATGAGGAGAACTAAGCACCTTAAAGTGTGATCCACACAAGTCAGGATACTAGGCAGCTCTCTGCTTAAGCTAGGCAATGGGAGATGGTGATGAGAGGTGTGTGCGCTAAGCCCCACCCCTCTCAAAGAGATAGGAACCGAAGTCTGGGCTGTAGGGAGGCACCCGTCTCTGCTAGTGATCCACAAACTAGGGGGGAAATAGGCACTCCTCCGCCTTAGTCACATGCAGGGCCTGATCCAGTAAGCATGCTCAGAGGCCGTTTAACTCCACAGCTGGGGGTGGGGAGGAAGGAGGAGGAGGACATCCCTTATAACCCTTAGCCCAGTGTTACAGCACTCACCCAAAAGGTGGGGACGTGACTCCTGCGTCATGTCCCCACCTTTCTGATGAGGAGAAGGGATTTGAACAGGTATCATCTACCTCTTAGGAGGCTGCTCTACCCACTAAACTATGGGATATTCTGATGTGGGGATTCCTCAATCTCTCCTATTGAAGCTGTTCCACTTTAACTAAGTAATTGAATAATTAAATATTAATTGGTCCCAAAAAGAGTTAGAATGACTATAGCCCAGTGGTGAGGACACTCACATGGGAAGTGGCAGATTCCTGTTCAAATCCTTTCTTCTCATCAGGTCTGGGGGATTTGAACTGAGGGTCTCCTGCACCTTGGGTGAGTACCCTAACAACTGGGATAAAGGTTCTAAGAGGGATGGTTGCTACTGCATGAAGTTAGGCAGCCTCTCAGCCAGGGCCGGCTCCAGGCACCAGCCTGGCAAGCAGGTGCTTGGGGCGGCTGCTCCGGAGAGGGGCGGCACATCCAGCTATTCGGCGCACAATTCGGCGGATGGTCCCTCACTCCCACTCGGAGCGAAGGACCTCCCACCGAATTGCCGCCGCAGATCGCAATCGCGATTTTTTTTTTTTTTTTGGCTGCTTGGGGCGGCCAAAACCCTGGAGCCAGCCCTGCTCTCAGCACTCCTACTGGATTGGGCCCTGCACACGATGTAGTGGCCTTTCCCCTGGCTTGTGGATCACACGGGGGCTTAGGCAGGAGATAGGTGTCCAGGCACCCAGAGTGAGGAAGCAGTGTGCATGCTCAGGGACTGAAACATAAGCACCTAGGGAAATTTTATTGCAAAAACTTGGGCACCGAGACAGTTTGGGAGCTGATTGGGTTATGCGGCAGCAGAGCAGGAGTTTTGTGGATCACAGTGGCACCCAAAAATGGGAGTTAGGTCCCTCAGTACCTTTGTGGATCCCACCCTGAGAGCCTGTTTTCTATTCGTTAGATATCAGTTAATCTATGGGTAATTATTGTGATCTGAAGGGGAGGCTAGACTAGATCAACATTTAAACATCAGGAGGCTCCAATGGGACCAAGAACCATTGTGGTAGCAGATGCATAGGAATGCAGATATTCTCTGTTGAGACATCCTGCTATCAGGTGTTGCCATACTGCATGGAAATGCAAGTGTACCACTGAGTCACCCAAACAGGAGGATTGAGTTAGAACCAACCAGGATATAAAAGGCGTTTGAGCCTAAGTAGAAGATGAAACTATGCTCTGGGATAGAGTCTCTGTAAGGAAAACAAACTAACCACCCTAGGAACAGCCTGTTATGGGGGAGATGATTAAGCAGAGGTTTAGGGTTGGTTGCTATTGTTTCCATTACCAGTAACTGGAGTATACACAGCACTTATGTACTTTACTAAGAGCCGCGTGGGAACGTTGAAACAATAAAAACCACATTTCCTATATGGAGCTTATTAAACTTCCTCTCGGTTTCCTTCTCTAAAGGAGAATGATCTCCCCTCCCTGTAAATATTTCCATCTACCATGGCGAGATCAAAAGGGAATCAGGGTGCCATCTTCTGCACTATAGGCAATGAGAATTTAGCATTTCATTGCTGCTGCTCCACAGCTTTGAAGGAAGTAGAGGGGTGATCTCAAAGATACTGTTGGTTCCACTGATCACCCTTTTGTCACTTCAGATCCAGCCAATTGGTGAAGAGGGGTCAGATCAGGCTGAAAGTTCCCATATCTATCCAGAACTCTTAAGAGTGCTGAAGTCACTGGGAGGAATTGGGAAACTATGTGGTCCAATCCCCTAGAACTTTGTTCTTATCCAAAATAGAGATCCACTTATGCAGTCTTAAACGTTGGGGCGGTTTTGAAATGTGCAAAGTCTTTGAGTTGCCCCTTTGGAGCGGGCAGGATATTTGAATTTCTCCTAAAACTCTCTGTTGTGGAGATTTCTAAAGTGCTTTTCAACATTGCATCTAGCCACCCTTTAATATTGCTGCAGGGGCACCAGGGCTTCTTCCTGCTCCCAGGACAAAAGTGGAGGTGTTTGTACAGTGACACAAAACTGATTTATAGTACCACTGCAGCACCCGGATTTTAAAATACTGCTATTTTGTCTTTCACCCAAGTGACTGTTTGTAGCTTAAATTCTAGCTGCTGCCTCTTAATTGACTCTTCTCAAATGCAGAAGAAGGGCAAATTCCCATTGGAAGAGATAGTCTTAGGGCTGGGCAGTTTCTATGGCAGAGATGGGCAAACTACAGCCTGTGGGCCACATCCGGCCCGTGGGACCGTCCTGCCTGGCCCCTGAGCTCCTGGCCAGGGAGGCTTGCCCCCGGCCCCTCCCCTGTTGTCTCCTCTCCCCCGCTGTCTCCTCTCCCCCGCAGCCTCAGCTCACTCGCTCTGCCGCCGGCACAATGCTCTGGGTGGCAGGGCTGTGAGCTCCTAGGGTATTGCAGTTGCAGAGCCCGGCCTGACCCGGACTCTGTGCTGCATGGTGGCGGCAGCGTGGCCTGGCTCCAGCCGGGCGGCGCGGCTGTAGCGCCGCCAGCCACCGGTGCTCCAGGCAGTGCAGTAAGGGGGTAAGGAGCAGTGGGGATTGGATAAAGGGCAGGGGAGTTCAGGGTGGTGGTCAAGGGGCGGGGATTGAATGGGAGCAGAAGGAGGGGGGGTTGGATGGGGCAATAGGGGGCAGTCAGGAGCAGGGGTTCCGGAGGCAGTCAGGGGACAGGGAGAAGGCCTGGTTGGAGGGGGCAGGGTGTAAGCATGCAGACTCTGCAGCCCTGGTACTGGTCTTAGGCCCTCAGCTAGACCCACAGCCTGGGGGTTTTCCAGGCTGGAGCACCCCAGCTCCTCTAGCCTTCCCCCAGCCCTGCTCAGCTCCCTAGCAGCCAGGCCCTTCTCTCTCTGAATGCAGAGAGAGACTGACTGGGCTTCTGGCTCACAGGCTCTTATTGGGGTGTGGCCCAGCTGCATCCGCTTCCCCAATCAGCCCAGCTTTTAGAGCTGCAGCCCTCTCCAGGGCTACTTTTACCACTGCAGCCCTCTTTCAGGGCTGCTTTCAAGCCCTTCCGGGCAGGAGCGGGTGTCCACCCCGCTACACAGGGGTTCCGGGGGGGCCGTCAGGAATGAGAGGAGGGGTTGGATGGGGCGGCGGAGGTCGGTGGGCGGTCAGGGGACAGGGAGCAGGTGTGTGTGGATGGGGCAGGTGTCCCAGAGGGGCCGTCAGGGGGGTTGGATGGGGCAGGAGTCCCAGGGAGGGCAGATAGGAGGTGGAGGCCAGGTCACAACCTCCTCCCCTAATTGGCCCTCCATACAATTTACGAAACCCGATGCGGCCCTCAGGCCTAAAAGTTTGCCCACCCCTGTTCTATAGGGAAGGCCAGGGAAAGAGGTGGATCTGTGTAACAATGGATATTCAGCTCTATGTTTCCTGCTGCTCAGCCCCTACAGAATCCTGCCCACATTGTGCAGCAGACCAGCACTGGCTCCACTGCCAAGAAACTCTCCATGGCCACAAGCTCAGGGATATGATTTAACCCTTAGAGCCAAACCCTGCTCTCAGTTACAGCAGTGTAAATCTGCAATAACTTAACTGAAGCCAGCAAGTCAGTGGCAGAGCTGCAAATAAGAACCCAGTCCTCCTGTCCCCCAACCCTCTGTCCTAGCTATGCTGTCTCACTTCAATTAAAAGTTATAGATTAATTTAATATCATTAACAACCTTTTAAGTCAATTTAAAGCACACTTTTGCCTGGTATCCAAGTGTAAGATACAACTGTTCCCGCAGTGTTTGCTTTCTTGATTTTCTCTCTCCATATAAAATAACCTTGTGTAAACTTATGCCATCTATTAATGTCTTAAGTGAATAAGTCTAAATTAGATCTATTTTAGGCCTTTGTAATATACCTGTATAAATATTTTAATAAAATAATTTAAAATATACTATGCATTCTGTAATGTTTAATAGGTCTGTGTGTGTGCGCGCGCGCGCATGTGCACAGGCACATGATCACGCAACCATTTAAAAGAAAATCAGTAGCCAACCATTTTGTGGAAATGCCAGTTACTGGTATGAATATGTGTAGGACACTTGGAGTATAAGCACATATGTGTATGATTTGTTCCTATTGTGGAAGCATGAGTCTTGGGGGAGCAGAACTGTGCATTTTCTGATTTCATACCGGCTATGTCTTCTCTTCCTTTAGCAGTAAGAAAAAAAAAATGTAATCATGCTGAAAATAAAGGGGATGATACATTAATACTTGTTCCTGCCTTGCTTCTCCCAGACGTTGCTGTGCCACTATGTCTTTGATTGAAAAGACAAGACTGTTGTCTACCATTTCTTGAATCTATCAGTAGTGTCTGATCTATAATATACAAAAACTCATACTCAACTCTCTGGAGACGAAGTTGCACACATCGTGAGAGCTGAGGTCTGGCTGGAGAACCCAGTCAAGAGAGGCAGATGGGGACACGAAGCATCCAAACAACAAATCCCGAGAGGCACCATGATGGCATTTACGAAACAACATTTTTCAGCCAAGCACCAGAATTGTTTGGGTTTTCATGTGTTCATTTGACAAAAAGTCAAATTTTTTCACATCAATCAAAAACCCAATTTTCTGTTTTGTTTTTTTTAAAAACACACCACAGTTTAGACAGAAAAAGTTGGCCAGCCCTACTGTAAAGGCAGGCAATATAATCGATGAGAGGACAATACTGTCTTCTTTATTTATTATGATCAGTTATTCATTCAGGGCTAGTTTTTCAAGGGAGCTCAGCACATTGATTGCTCAGCACTTTTGAAAATCGGACCTTTGTCTTGGTGCTTAAATGGGAGCTGAAGTCTTATGAAAATCTGCCCCATTTGCATGTGCTGAACTCTTTTGAAAGCCTGGTACTAAACATCTGTATGTATTTATGTCATTTGATAATGTAGTTTGAACCATTATTGGAAAGAAGTTTGGAAAAAGTTTACATGACTTACTGTGGAGTGAATTCTGAGCAAATAGACTGTGCACAGAGAAGTTCTCAGGAATCTTGGGTTGGGACTCCATTACCACCACCAGCAGCTAGGCTGCAGTGTAGCTGTGGTAGCTGCTCCGCAGCTTCTACTACAACCTATGGGCATCGTTACCGGCTTCAGCAGCTGCACTGTCCATTATGGAACACTTTGGTCAGCAGTCCCAGTCTTACTGGCTGTATGCCTGGCCCTCCGCACCAACCAAATTACTCTTCCATAATAGAGCCCAATGGAGCACAGCTCTAGTGAGCACAAGTGTTGCATGCTCCCATGTAAAGGTTCATCCTATTCTTCTGCCTCTCTCCTGCACAGAAAAACCACACTCATTTTGCTACCTAGCCAGATCTTCCAGCTAGCTGTAGAGAGAAAGGGTTTGCTTCTGTGTTTAATATGTAGATTACTATTCGCCAATAAATGTCAACTAAAAATCTAGATGTAATGCAAAAGAAAGTATGTTAAATTTCCAAATAAAGAGCAAAATTCTGGCTGCCACATAGTAAAGGCATAATAGAACCCCAAATAGTGACATTATACACACAGCTAAAGCACCACGGATATCATCCTTGTTGTGGACCAGTCTGTATGAATGGCTGTGCCTAGAGACCATTGTCAGTTAAGTAGCGTATGGTATACACAAATATGTAAGCCATTTGCTGACTCCTAGATTGCTCTCTGAATCCCCTATGCCTCAATCCTTTTCCAGCTCCTGCTACACAGGACCTGCAGAAGACTTTTTTCCAGGAGGGACAGAACTGACCAACTTCCATCCCATTATTCCACTGTAGGTTCTCTGTCATGTGCCTATGCACACTACCATCCATAATCTGGCATATGGTATTATATGTAATACATTACTGAGAAGTTCACATTTCCCATTTATAAGCAAAATTTACACATACTAAACAAAATGCAAAAAAAAAGGAAATAGAATAAACTGAATTCTCCTATGGGAGGAGGAAAAAAATGTCTACTTGGAATTAGACATTGCCCTGCAGAACAAAACTGTCCAGCAAAATGGCAGATAACATCACCTACACAAACAAAAATGTGTTTTTTTTCCATGGGATTAGCAAGCAAATACTGTATATGCAATCCGCATTCTGCTTATATTATATTGTTCTGTTCACTTGTCTTTTGCTGTATCAGTTTATTGCTGGCTATTAAATAAAAAACACACAACACTGATCTAAAATCCCATTCAAACTCATTTAAATTATCACAGGAGGGCAAAGAATAAACAAATGATTTAGTTACTTTTGCTGCAAAAATCAGATGTGTGTGTGAAACAAGCTCTGACACACTGCAGTATTATAAAGACTTGTTAATGGATGAGAAGAAAATGCTCTTTTCCTATAAAGGAAGTTATGAACCTTTCTGCAGCAGGTGTTATCTGCAGCAGATACTCCTGAACGTACATGTGTTAGTTGCTTTTAGGGCCTAGTAGAGTCAGTCGCTCCACTGACTTCAATGGGCTTTGGATCAGGCTCTTAAGATGGGAGGAGGAGGTTACTGAGAAAGTAATACCTGATCCAAACCTTTGATATGCAGACAACCAAATTAGAAAGTGTTTCTCTCTCTCATATAAAGAGATAAATATAGAGATGTAAGCTTTGCCATTTAATTGTTCCCCTATCAACAGTGAACAATTCCATTTTCTGTGGGGAAACAAATAATTGTGTCCTCAAGATCAGATAGAGAGGTTGAGCCACCATGGACTCCAGCTGATGGCAAAAGATAATGATGATGATCACTGACCAGAGCAACCCAGAAACAAAGTCTCTGTAATAAGATACTGTGAAGCATTATGTCTGTTCTTAGAAGAGTTTTTGTATACCACTGTGAGGCATGATATGGGGTGTTCAGGAATGCTTAACTCAGGCCTTGAGCACCTTATGAGAATGTTCCCACCTGTAGCAATTCACTGACTCACCAGGGTAACACCTCCTGCTGGTCATCCAGGAATTAGCTCGATTCCAGCCTCAAAGCACCTCCTGCTGGCTGGTGTCTTACTGCCAGTACCTGCTTTCTCCTGATCTCCACCACTTGTAGCACTTCAGGCTCCGCGTCCCTCCCAGGGGAACCCCAGCCCCCAGGTCTCCCCTCCCAGGGGAACCCCAGCCCCCTATACCCACCTTGCCTCAGTGGCTACTGCCAGATAACATCTAGCCCCTTCTCTCAGGGGCAAACTGCAGTCTGTAATGGCCACTCATCACTGGCAAGGGGGTTGGACCTGCTGCCTTTCTAGCCCCAGCTGCCTCCCTGCAGCCCTAGGACCTCCCCTGGCCTTTAGCAAGGCCTTAGCCTAGGGACTCACCAGGCCAGAGCTCCTCAACTCTGCCTGCCTTTCCCCAGCCCAGCTCTGCCTCAGGTACCCTGCTTGCTCTCCCAGGCAGCCTAATCCTCTCTGCTCCTCAGCAGGAACAAGAGTCTCTCTCAGCCTGCCCTTTTATCAGGGCCAGCTGTGCCCTAATTGGGTCAGCCACACCCATGGCTGACTACCTAAACAGTCTCCCTTGGCTGCTTTTAACCCCTTTCTAACTGGAGTGGGGCAACCGCCCCACTACACCACCCCTTAAACCTCCTGGATGTTACACATTAACCCCACCCCTAGACACACATACACACAGCCGTTTTGGCAATCAAATTAAGACTATTGCTGGGACCTCAGGGATGGGCACCATGATTGTTGTGTGAAGGGCAAAGGTGATGGTCACTGAGAAGGGAACTCTCCTGATTGGGCTGACAAGTTCATAGGATATAAATAGGCATTAATAAGGTTCATCAAAAGCTTTGTAGAACCCAGATTTTTCAGGGGAAGAAAGATGGTTTAGTGGATAGAATCCTGGACTTGGCTTCAAGAAATCTGAGCTCACATCCTGGCCTAGCCACAGATTTCATGTCACCTTGCACAAGTCAAGTCAATAATCCACCCTGTGCCTCAGTTCCCCACTTGTAAAATGGGGATAATACTACAGAGATACTGTGTGGATAAGATCCATTAAATGATTACGAGGCTTTTGATACAACTACGGTAAGGGCCATATAAGTACCAAAATAAATATATTCTGCTAAATTTTACATATGGCCACAGTAGCCCAGGCAATAACAAAATGAATCATTGAACTGAAGCCATCTCTGCTGGCAGGCATGATTGGAAGTACTCACATTTTTCACTCTCCCCTCATTGTCTCAACCACCTGCTTTTCTCTGGCATTAAATGGAAGAATTTTACCCCATTTGTCCCATAAAAATGACTTGATCTTTTCTACTGGGTGACAGTGCCACCAGAGATCATCCATTTTAACAGTTCAAGTCCACGTTTATCTGGAGAGGCTGGGACTTGATCAGCAATGTCATTGCAAAGGAAACTTCTAGTGGAAGACCCTGTAATTTTATACTTGTATGCAAAGTGCCTTGCTTACCTATGCCCTGCACAAATATTAATATTCACAAGTGAAGTGTTAACCAGAGCTGGGTGTTCATTTGTGATGGGATGATCCCAAAGGTTAGTTTGCAGCACAGCGTGTTAGGATGTAAATTAGCACAATTTGGAATTGTGCCATTTAATATTTAGCACAATTTCGAGTTGTACCATTTAATATTTACCATTAGGTGGTGCCCCTACAATTCATATAAAAGCTTAGCAATAATGGAATATGCTGCCACAATAGTAGTTGAAGAGTGCTTTAAAAAATAGGAAGACCGAGGAACAGTTATGCAGCTTAAATACCTCACAGCTCATATATGTCTCATGTTGTGTTTGCTCAGATATGCTTAAACATGAATTCCAAGCAGTCTAGCTCCTTCTTTCTCCTACCGGTTCAGTGGAGTCTGCACTATCGTAATGAAGAAAATATTGGTGCATCCTCACCACTCAGCAGTGCTTTGCTGGGGGGAGGAACAAGAAACGACCCGTCAAAAATCTGCAAGGGAAAGCAGGACACGAGAAGGGCTCCATGCTGGCTTACAGTGACAGATGATTTAGGAGGCCCTGGAGCTCCAGAAGCTGGAAAATAAAAAGGAACGTGAAGGCTGCATAAATATCTGGTCCAAGAGAAAGAAGTATATAAAACAGATTTTCGTGTTCTAGTATAAAATTGACAGATTACCTGCTTCATTCAGAACTATCCATGGGCCACTCCCTCTTGTGTTCAGTGTCTGAGCATAAAAAGAGAAGGAGCCAAGACAGTGCAACATTCAGTCTTTATTCCTTCCTCCACGTATACCACTCTATCGTATCAAGCCCGTCCTGAAAGTAGAGTTCCCAAAATTCCTACACACATCATACTACAGCATCCCTGTCACAGGGTGCACCACTCACCGCTGGGCTGGCGCCTCCTCCTCTGGGCATTAGCTCTCAAGGCTGTCCATGGTCTGCACGCCTTCACTCTGACTTTGGTGTGCAGCTCTTCTCACTCCAGAACTCTCAGTGTCTCCTTTGTGATGTAGCCCTCTGTCTAGGTCATTCAGCATTTCCCTTCCAGGGTCCAGTCCATCAGCAATCACAGGCAGTCTTCCCACTCACAGCCTCAGTTCCATGCCACACCCTTGGTGGCTTGTAGGAAAACCCAGGCCTACTCTCTTTTCTGGGTACCAGTCCAGGGACCATCAGCTTAGCAGCCCTGGGCTTTCTCTGTCTGCCCTCACTGCTCCTTTCCTAAACTACTTCCAACCATTTTGGTTCCCCTTCACTCGCTGGGTGTATCAGCTCCAAGAAGCCTCTTCACAGGGAATAACAGCTGCCTACCTTCCTGCAGCCTTTCCCAGCAGTATAGGCTCTAAGCCGCTACCTGGCTTTATAGGTCCTGCCTGTTCCTACACAGGTGAGCCTCTCTGTAATTAGCTGCCTCCAGCCTAAAGCTGCCTTGTTTGCATCATAATTAGCCGATTGAGCCCAGGTGGCCCTATTCAGCTCTTGCAGGGCTAGTGGGGGGAGCACACCCCATCACAATCCCCCACTGGGCAGCTATTTATCATAATATCCTGATTTAAAGGAGAATCTCTGTTGGTTGTTAGGAATAGAAGGCACATGACACAGCTGAGCAGTTCTGATTCCATCCCACCATCTCCATCTTATCTTCCTCCCACAAACAAATGGCCCCTTCCAACAGGAAGCAGAGTCTCCACCTTCCTCCAGACTCCCCCAGGACACGAAGCAGCATCTGGCAAAGAGGCAGGAACAAAGCCTCCAACTTCCTCTTCCTTTCTCCTTCCCCTTTCTCTCAGATACTGAGCTGCAATGTTCCTCAGCACTTCCTGGCTCAATAGCTACTCAGAATACACTGCTTACCTTCTACTTGGGTTCCCCTGACTCTTTCTCTCTTGTCTCTAGGCCACCCAGCTTGGCTACCTTTGCACACCTAGCAGTGCATACCTATTGTAGGTCTGGGAGATGGCAAGCCTAAGCTCCCCCATATATAAAGGTCCTCCCCCTTAGTTGCGGGGAGGGGCCCAGTGAAGCTTGTCCATATGCAATTAGGGAGGACAACAAACGAGAAAACAGAGATGGGAGTGACAGTCAGAGGGCAAGAATCAGGCAACCAGAAGGGGACACCAAGCAGAGATCCCCCGATAGTGTCCACTGCTCCTCAAAGGCATCTAGAGAGTCAGTGGACATAGCCCAGAGGAACTCTGCTCAGAGGTGTGACTGTACAAGGGAACATAAGTAGGCCCCACACTTGGAAATCACCCCCCCCCACACACACACACACACCCGCCATCCAGCTTGCTCCTCCTGGTATGATGGATGGTTGTCTTGGCCAGCACCAGGAGGAGGTTGACAAGGAGGTCCCATGATTTTGTGGGGCTGTGGATGCGGTGTGCATAGATCAGGAGGTGCAGGGAAAAGTGCAGCCAGAAGGGCTGCAATCTGACACACTCCACCTAGATGTGCGCCAGGGTCTCCCTCTCACTGCAGAAAGAAGAGGTGTTGGTAGAATTTGTGATCCATGCCAGGTACGCACCAATGCTTATGGCTCCGTAAAGGAGCCACCAGCTGATATCCCCAGTAGGCGCTGGGACCAGAGTAGAGTACAGACTGACCCACCAGGGTTCCTCACCCTTTTCAGGTGGTAGTAAGTCCCGCCACTTGGTGTCAGGGCAGAATACAAGGGTGAGGAAGTGAATAGTATGAAACACTCGAGCGAACAGATGTTTCCTGGGTGTGGAATAGTAGCATGCAAAATACTTTCCTCTTCCCCTTAAATCTCTTGTTACATTTTTAATTTGTACTAATGACCAAAGCACCAAACTTGTAGCCATAGTGGGTGGGCACTTTGATCCTAGACCCCACCCTTCTGGATTTCTGGGCTGCGGGGTGATTCACAGGTGGGAGGGTAGCGGTATACAAGGCAGCCTGTTATCTTTTGTACAATTTTGGCCCACACTTGTCTACCAAACCTGTAGAATGATGTACTTTAGGCCTCAACCAGTCAGGGTTAAGCCCTTAAAATTAGTATCTTAGAAATTATGTAAAAGGGATAAATACTCCCGCTCAAAGTAAACTGACTCTGTCTCCTGTGAAAAATCAGAACAGATATGGCCAGCTACCGTGACTACTCCTTGCAAACAAACAAACGTTAAAAGTAACCACAGCATTGTGCTTCTATAATTATGTATGTGTTGCAAGGGTATCGGATAGCTAATTTGAAGAGGAAAGCTATTGTTCTGTAATCTAAAAAAAAAAAAAAAAAAGCTTCTTTTAGTAGCCAAGTTCTCCTTTTGGTTCCCTTTTACTACCTCTCAAATGAGACAATTTAAAACATTTGCTTTTTTGTTTCCTTGTATGTGTTTATAGTTATATTTGAGCTACACCACAAAGCTGCAATGGGATGGAGATTAATTTGTATTAAAATGCTCACATGCTCAGGGTCCAACTGATCGCTGTATACGGGGCCAGGAAGAAAATTTTCCCCAGGTCAGATTGACGGTGACCTTGGGGTGGAGGGAGTTTGCTTTCCTCTGCAGCATTGCGCCCGGGTCACTTGTGGGGATTATCTGGGTGCTCCAGGGCTCAAGCACCCACCAAAAATAAATAGGGGGTGCTCAACACCCGCAGGGATGGATTAATCTTTTGTGGGCCCTGGCACCTGGACCAGGCCCCACCCCCCACTCCTCCCATGCTCTGCCCCAAGGCTCCGCTCCCACTCAGTCTCTTCCCACCTAGGCCTGGCCTGCTGCTCACATGGTGGGTGGGGGAGGAGAGGAGCATCCACCGGCAAAAACAAAAGTCAGTGGCTGTGAGCACAGTCAAACTCCCATTGACAGCAATGGGGATTGATCAGGCCCCAAATAAAGAACATCTAACTGTTTTACATTTGAAGTGATATGCTGTGTAACTGGAAATAATGGGCCTGACTATCTCCTATCATGACTTTACTGAGCTGTTGCTGTGGCTTTGCAGGGAAGTAAAATGAATCTGGCAGTATTTCTCCAGTAATACACAGGAGGCTGTTTTTATGCAGTGTTGTATTTGAATAGTTTTTGAATGGTAAATTGCGCAGTCTTGTTGAATAGTGTTACATATTATTAACAATGAGGTAAATTGTTAGTATGGTGCATGGACTCTAAACTGTGCAGATCCTAATGACATCAGTGGAAGTTGCATGTCAAATCCTTGCCACTGCCTAAAAATTTAACCCCAAATTACAATCTGGCCAGAAATGTTTTCAAAATTAGCGATGTGTGAATAATGGATTTTTCTGTTCTGTAATTCTGGAAGAAGAAAAAAAAAGTTTCAGGTCTAACCAAAAAATGGGGTGGGGGAGTATTTGTTTTTTAAATTTTCAGCAAATTGAACAGTTGAAAAAAAAATTGTCTGCAGTCCTATCCAAAATGAAATATTTCAGTTTGATTTCAAGCATTTTTTAAAAATATGTTGATTAATTTTATTAAAAACAAATGACACTTTGAAAAGAAAAGTTCTGTCAAACCGAAAAAACTGAAATGTTTCATCTCCAAAATGTTGAAACAAAACATTTGGGGGGGGGGGACCATGTATCCCATAATGCTTTATGGGATTATGACATAACTGGAATATGTTTTATGCTACACGTGCCATGTAACATATCTCTGTTAAGGTTATGGTCTACTGAATCTATTCATCCTATTTGTACACATATATCATTTTTGTATTCAAAGTTATGAATATTGGCTGTATACTTGCTTGATTTCTAAAGAAGCTTTGTAAGGCATTTGATTAGCTTCTTTAGAAAGGGATTCCCAAAGTTAAGTGCCCAATCAAGAAGTGCTTAAGGAACAATGCATCTTGGAATGCTCCAATTCACATAAGAAGTCTTCCTGGAGACATACAAGATGCCATGTGGGCAATGGCTTCTGCCTGTAAAAACTGTGAGTCATGCATGGACATGTGACTTGTCCAGGTGACTCCAGAACTCCATCTTGGAGCCGGACTTTGTATAGGAGAGAGGAGGGCGTCTCCACCCACAAGAGAAAGTCTATTTAAGCCCGTGGGAGACCCCTCCATTTTGTCTTCAGCCATCTAAAGAGAGAGCCTCTCCACCCCAAGGATATCTGAAAGAAACTGGAACAAAGGACAATAACCACAGGGGGTGTGAGTGATTGCTGGACCCAGACTAGAAGGAGACTAATCTGTAAAAGGAAGCTTACTGGTGAGGTTTTTATCTGTACTCAGTTGTATTATAGTATTAGACTTAGATTTGTGTGCTTTATTTTATTTTACTTGGTAATTCACTTTGCTCTGTCTGTTACTACTTGGAATCACTTAAATCCTACTTTCTGTATTTAATAAAAATCACTTTTTACTTATTAATTAACCCAGAGTATGTATTAATTCCTGGGTGGGGGGCAAATAGCTGTGCATATCTATCAGTGTTATAGAGGGTGAACAATTTATGAGTTTACCCTGTATAAGCATTATACGGGGTAAAACGGATTTATTTGGGTTTAGACCCCACTGGGAGTTGGGCATCTGAGTGTTAAAGATAAGAACACTTCTGTAAGCTGCTTTCAGTCAAGCACACAGCTGTTAGGGGACGTGGTTCAGACCTGGGTCTGGGTTTGCAGCAGGCCAACGGGTCTGGCTCAAACCAGGCAGGGCACTGAAGTCCTAAGCTGACAGGGCAGGAAAGCAGGGGCAGAAGTAGTTTTGGCACATCAGGTGGCAGCTCCCAAGAGGGTTTCTATGATCTAACCTGTCACAGGGGGGTTAAGGTTTTGGTTTTTTGTTTTTTTCAATTGAATGAAACAATTTGGCAAATCCAATGTGAATTCACTAAATGTTTTTGTGTCGCTGAATCTGCATTTTTTGCCAAAAAATGCTTCAAACAAAAGGTTTTGCCCAGTTCAGGATGCAATTCCTGATAAAAATACTGTCTGTGGTACCTCAATAGAAAGCATGTAAAATGAGTCCAGCTTCTCTGAAAGAGGAGCCCAGCTTCCACTGTGCTTTTCTTTCTTTGTGAGTTGCTGTGCATGTCCAGACAGCAATAAAGATTCAGCAAAAGGATTTCAAAGCTCTTTACAAACAGTCTAGGAAGGGATCACATCTTATAATACTAAAAGGCACTGTGCCAGTGTTAAGAGCTTTTTTAGAAAGCAAGATAAGAATAACTTCCTCACTTAAACTATAGAAAGAACTTAGATATAAAGAAATTCCACGTGTGCAGCAAAAGTCCAGAGAGCAAGTAAGGAGTTAAATACCACAGGATTTAATACAAATAAAAAGTTAAACAAGGATTCATTTCATCATACAATGTAAACACCAAAATGCTCGGGGTAGTCCTGTCCCACCTTAAAAGATAATATACACTCTACTTCCTTCAGGCTCTTTGCTCAAATTTCCAGAGTAAAACACAGTGGGTCAGATCAATTAAGGCACAAATGTAATCTAAACTGGTTAATGGGGCAGTATTCGAGGAAAAGAAACGGATAAATAGAGCAACTAAGAATTACAGCTTGTCATAATTGAATAGTATAAATGTGACGTTATTTACAAGAGTGCCACCTAGTGCCAAAGTTGAGAATTGTATTTGTCAAGATAAGCATTTAGTGACACCTGCACTTCTAAATAAATAGTCACAGTATTATGATGACCTTATTGCCATTTATAAATGAATCTTTAATGCTTCTCTTTTGTTCTGAGTCAAAATATAATAGATCTTGATGGAAGAGAAAATATATTGGCATTGTTGTGTATGATTTTACATGCTTTCCTATATACAAAACACATTCCTCCACTGGGCTAAAGAGAGTGGAAAGCCCTTAAATGACTCTCTCTCACTCTGACATACACATATTACCAAGCTACAGATACAGAGCACAGCCCAGGCAATATTAATATTCTAGAACAACATACAAATGTTCCATCAGCACAGACTCCGTATTGAGAAGGACATAGGGACGTAAACTAGATGTTAATTAAACAGATTGTTTCTTTGATCCACTAATATTGTGAATATCTTCACTTGTTTGTGGATTTTGAGTCTTCCTCTACATTTTCCTCTGTTCTCCAGAATTTAAACTCTCGTTTTCAAAGAATGAAGCTTTTAGCCCTTCTAGGCCTTACCTTTAGGAGGAAAAAATTATGTCTATAACATGCCAGCCAACCTTTTAATTAAGTGTAGTTTAAAAACATAGGAACACCATTAAGTGTTTCAGCTGGTCTCAAACAATGCTATGGGTGGTCAAGGGCTGAATGTGACCAGCTAACAGGTTTTTAACATGTTAAAACCTTTCTACATGGGGCAGGGGAGAAGGCAAGGGATTATGGCCCCTTTAAAGGCAATGGGTAAAACATTTGAAAGCACCTAAGCGATTTAGGAGGCTAAGTCTCATTTTCAAGAGTGACTTACTTCACCACTTAGAAGGCCAATTGAATTTAGGCTCCTATGTGGCTTGGGGCTTGTCTATATGGGAAAATTGACCGGAATAGCTATTGTGGAATAAGTCCTCCTACAGGCATTCTTATTACAGAATAGCTATTGTGCTTTAAATTCACACTTTAGCTTTAAATTCCATGTACAGAAGCCCTACATTGTTTTTTAAAATGGGATTTGGGAGCCTAAATCACTTAGGTGTTCTTTGAAAATTTTACCCCATGGGAGTTTGCCATTGACTTCCATGGGGCCAGGATTTCACCTAGGTTTTTAAGCACGACTTAATTAAAACTTGTTTACTAACTCACTTTTTAAAAACCCCACTTTTTCCTACGCTGGACTGAAGCTTTAGAAGCTGATCCTGCTCTTCTTCCTCAGGCTGAAACTTCAGTTGACATGACTGTGACTTTTATCTCAGTAAAGAGTACAGGACAGGGTCCTTAAGTAACTCTCACATGTAAACTTACATGTGCACTATTGTGCTTTTGAGACTGAAACAAGGCAGACTGAAGCAATATGACACCAAGAAAAGTACTGATATCTCCTATTCATGTTAATAGGGTGTTACCTAAAAAGCCTAATTACTACCAGCAGGTGTGCTGGAACAATTTGTATAATGGGGGTGCTAAGAGCCATTAAACCAAACTGTAAACCCTGTATATGATGGAAACCACTTCAAGCCAGGGGGTGCTGCAGCACCCTCTGCACCCCTAGTTCCAGGACCTATGACTACGAGTTACATCTATGCACTTAATTGCTTCATTGATGTACCAGATATATCCAGCAGATGTTCTTGTCCAGTTCAACTGAGCATATCCAATAAATGTTCATCTATAGAAGAGTTCTTTTAACTGGCTATGCCATAGAGATGGAGGTTGGGACACATGCACAACTATCGGGATTAAACAATATCAGGTACCTTAGCTAAACTGAGTTTTAATTTTGCTTCTGAAAATCCATCCACCAAAAGGGTAGATTTAAAATAAAATATATTCTGTTTTTTGTTTCCTTAACCTTTTACATAGTTTAATAGGCATGCAATTAACAACATCTAGCACTTACATAGAGCATTTCAACAGTAGATCTCTAAGTATTAGAATACACAATATAGCTACTCTGCCTCATATTAAAGTAAGAACTTTTGCACATGGCTGATTCATTTATTCTGGTGAAAAAGGGGAAATATGGGCACACATTTTCCTCCTGGGCTTTTTAATTTTGCTTTAACTATAATCAAGACTTCAGATGGGCCTGAGCTAAATTTGATCTAGATTCAAAATTCTTTTGTCAGGAACCAGGGTATGGACAGTCAGGTCCAGTGATTAGAGTCATAGGTGATTGGGCCTGAGGGGTTAAGCCAGGGTCAGTAGCCAGGGTGCAGAGCCAAGAATCACACCAAGGTCAATTGCCATGGACCGGACCCTAGGGTCACAGCAAGGTCAATAGCCATGAACCAGAGCCTAGGGTCAAGTCAGAGTCAATAGCCAGGGGCCAGAGCTAAGGGCCAGTCCAGAGTCAGCAGCCAGGAACCAGAGGGCAGGGCGAGGAGGCAGGACCTGAGAATGCAACAAGGTAGCAGAAACCAGGAACAAGGCACAGTCTATGTCAGCAGCAGGTCAGGTATCTACTTTGTTGTACAGATAACTCCCTGGTAATCCTTCTACACTTAAATAGCAGGTCGGGGTCAATCAGAGGTCATGAGAGGGGTTGCCAGTCACCTCTACCATAGGTGGCACTTCTCGCAGTGACTGGTCTCTCAGGATGTATGCTGCATTGAGTGTGGATGTGCTGTGACTGCCTGGCACAGAAGCACGGCCCCCCCATGGACCCAGCTTGAATTCCCATGAATCTTTGCATACCCAAAGTTCAGTGATTCAGATCTGGTATTCTACAAAAGGTCCATCTCTAGCACATCTCTTCCTGAGACATAACCCAAAGAGAGCTGTAATTACCACTTACCAGTATGACAGCCAGACAACTTTTTCTACTTTTGTTCTATATTTTGTCCAAATCTAAACAATATGTATTGGCATATCCTAAACCATCAAACAAAAATTGGAATAAAGCAAACAGGTTCAGATGGTTAAGTTCTGATTTTAATTTATGCAAAACTTACATTGTTATGTTTTGGTTTTAGAAAGATAGAAAAATACCCCATTGATGGTGCCCTGGGCAATGTATACCATGCTGAAACTGGAAAAAGCAAAAAGCTTAAATGCACAGTGTATTTGTTGAATATAATCATTATCCCCCCATGATAGCAAGAGCAATCACTGCACAAACTTGCATAAGAAGGCACATGTAGTTTGGCTGAATAGAAAGTGACTTCCAATCGTCATTTTCAACTGCACCTACTTAGAAAGGCAGAAAAAGGAGCTCAGTAAAATCAGCCTTATCATAGATTTTTTTTTTGCTCCCAATCCCTAAATGGCGCCCTCAATAAACCTGGGTTTAAAAGGCCAATGCTCAAACCACTGAGCTATCCCTATCCCTACTCTGGAAACCCTTGATGTTGGTGTTTTTTTTCCTTCTTCATCATCAACAACCAAGAGCCATCAAAGCCATTTCCAGATTAGTTGTTTCAGCTATGTATATACCAGGCAGCTCATTACAATGTTAGGAAGATGTCAGGTATCCATATGTTACAAGAATGCACCATCTTTAGAAGTTGATGATTTTTTTAAAGGGATGACTGTTGCTATCTAATAATTGTTCAGAGACCCATATGAAATAAATCCGCAATCCCAGTCCAGTTCCTAATATACAGTGTTAGCATCATACCTGGAACCCCAATTGGCAGGCTCAGTAGGCAGGCCAACAAGAAATTAGAATGTTAATTTCAATATATGTGGTGTGTGTAGGTCACAGGAGCCTGGAGATGTTCTGGTGCACCTACGTGCTATTTGTTGAACGTGCAAACAGACACACAGTGGTTTTGAATAATTAACTCAAATTAAAAATGCAAAGCCTTCACTTAACTTTTCAGAGAACAGAAACCCAACATGTATTGTAGCAGGTAATAGACAGCAATTTGGGAAAACGAAACTAACACCCACACAATTACAGTTAAACCCAACAGAGGCGTGTCTGCAATAATAATGTGTTTCATTATTTATTTTCTTTAAATGAGCACAAATGCTGTGTAATGATAAGTTAGTGCCTGAAATGATTCCCTCAGGATGCAATCTCATCAGATCACACAGACTAAATAGGATTTGGCTTGGTCTAAAGTTGAATGCTTGAAGGACAGAATGACTCAGGAGGGGCTGAGAGGACATGATCTGTAACACACCTTCCTACTGCTTCAAAAGGAGTAGCATGTTCTTCTCCTGGGATCTACTACCTATGGTCCAATACCTGTTTACATTACTGGGTTTGCAGACCATGCCCCCTTAGGGCCATAGACCACTGGGCATCATGTTAGCCACTTTCCAGCTTAGCAGCATAGCAACAAAAGGAGGCCCAGGAAAGTATCCTGCCTGGCTTGTGTATTAGTGGCCTGGGGGTAAAGAGACTCCCTGGGCCCTACCTGTCTCAGATATTTGTAGATGCTAATGTTTTATTTAATTATTAATCTTCTTAGCGTATGCGCAACGTGCCTTCGATGGCATGTGACTAAGATTCATCAGTGAATTTGGTCCACTGGTTGGATCATTAGCGTCCCTGGCCCCTCAAACTTCATTTAATTAGATGTTACAAATGTTAGTAAGAATTTACAATTTACTTCATGTGTTGCTGTTTATAGGGCTTTGTCAGCCCTGTGGTCAAAGCCCGAGAGAGAGGGGAGCTCAGTTTTGTCACCTGCTGGTGAAATGGAAGAAGAGCGGCCCAGAGCTGCTTAAGAAATGCAGATGGTCAGAGGCTCAACTGGCCTGTCTGCCAGCATCTATTGAGGAGCAAGGAGTTGACTGAATGGACCAGGCCTCATCTGCATTTGTTTTATGTAGGGATTCAGAGCATTTTAGTTAAATTTTAGTTAAGTGTTGCATTTGGGGGTGATAAAATGCAGTTGACCTTGTTGAGAAGTACAAGGCCAAGACATCAACAACAGATGTGCCTGGGCCCAGTCAGAGAAGGGAGCCTGGACAGAACAGAAGGCTGACGAAAGAAAGAGTTAAGGAAAAGTCTCCTGCCTGCTGCTGGGGGTGCCTCTCTGGTGGTGAGGACTCGGGTGTGGGCCCTTGATACCATCGATCTCTCCCTAAGGATTGACCGGAGACTGCTGAATGGTGGACAGTGCAGAGTACTAGAAGTTTCAAAGCAGTAACAGCAGCTTGATGGCAATGGATGGTGCAGAGCAGCAGTGGCAGCAGCTCCAAGGCGATGGATGCCACAGAGTGGTGGTAGCAGTGGCTTCTCTGAGGTGATAAATGATTCGGGGTGGTGGTAGCACCTTTGAGGATTGTATGGCACAGAGCTAGGCACTTTGGGTTGAAGCCAGAGAGAGCAGAAGTTTACTCAAGGGCCTCTGGTGTAGGTCTCCCTACCCAGCAACTAAAGCTGAAAGCACTCCAGCTGGGTTAGGTAGTAGACCGCTAAGGCAGCTCTAACCTGCTAGAATCCTTAGACTTCTCCAGCCCAGGACAGCTAACTGTGAGTGGGGAGTTGGGGAGGAGAAAAGCAGCCAGAGCATATTTGCCACCTACCACAGCCAAAGGAGAACTGAGGTTGGAACCACTGTTAAAACACTCTGGGTGGCGGGAGTCTTACATCAGAGAAGTAGTTGACTTATTAAGTGCTGATTTTCCCACTTTCATTTTGTTGTCTTCCCCCCCACCTACCCATCCACCCCAAAAAAGTTCTCTTTGTTGTAATGCCTGCGCTCAGTGCTGGTGAGTGGGAAAAAATTGCTCACTGGGTGCCCAGGGTGGTGTATACAGTTTCCCTAGTTTCTGTGTCGGAGCTCAAGCTGGTGTCAAGCCCAGCCCTCTTTGTTGCCAACATTACATTTTTAAGATGTTTAGAAACATACCAACCCTTATTACTTACTTTGACTGCATGCCTAGAATAGGTTGAGACAAAAAACAAACAAAAAACCCTTCCCCTTCTTTGTTCCACTTGCACATTTAAAGCTGTGCATTTACACAAACCATGAAAATTCTATGCACAAGTGATTCATCTTGCTTACTTGGAAAATTATTAGTCTTTGCAGCCTTTGTAACCAAGCATGCTGCTTTTCTTTTTAAAAGACCGGTGGTTTTTGGAATACTTGCATTTACAAGCCATTTGCAACACCCGAAGGTAGTAAAAAAAAAAAAAAAAGCAGACATTTTTAGTTCATGGCAGAACTTGCCCACCAGCTTCACCACCAGATTTGTGAGAACAACATGGCCACTGTGGCCATTTAGCCCATCAAGGGGATCTAACTTGCATAGGGTTACCATATTGCAGTCCTGGAAAAAGAGGACACTCCAAGGGGCCCTGGCCCCGCCCCAACTCCTCCCCTTCCCCGCCCCCGGCCCTGCCCCAACTCCACCCCTTCCCCGCCCAACTCCACCCCCTCCCCTGAACGCTCCGCCCCCTGCTCCTCTCCCTCCCCTGCTTTCCGCGAATCAAATGTTCGGAGAACGGAGTGGTCTTGAGTAGTCAAAGACTCTTCTTCCCCGTCCCCTCCAGTCTATGTCTATCCTATTGCTGTCTAACCCGCCCCAGCTCCTCATCTGATTTCAACTGCCCCCTCTGGATTCCTTGTCCCAGTTTCCTGGTCCTGTCTCACTCTCCTCTCTCCCCCTCCTCTCTCCCCGCCCCCATCCCTCAGATGGGATGTTCGTTCCAGATTGGCAAAATTATAAGGCTTCCCAACATTTCAACACTTCCTATTCTAAATTTTCGGTTGCTTAACTATAGGCTAGTTCTGCCTATAACAAAGCATATTCAGAACTTCTGATTAAAGGGATTATACGTGTAGCAACCTCAATCATAGCTAGTCACCAAAGATTGAACCCGAGCCATCCAGACTTAAAAGCATGAGCTTCTACTACTTGAGTTCAAGATATAACTCCCTTAGCTCTTAGCTATACAGTTATTCTCTAAAAATCCACCAGAGGAGGGCACAAAACGCATGTTGGACAGTGAATTACAAAAGTGCCAAATATTATTATTAGACCTGCAATACTTTTCACAATGAACATCAGCGGGAGATAAACTGGGAGTTTACGAACATTTGGAAAACAATTTTAGAATAACATTCAGTGCTGTGGTTTAAAAGAAAAAAAACCTGTTAAAACTCATAACTTAGCAGCATTCAGTGTTTGAAAAAAAACAACTTCTAGGAGAGATACAAGTTAAGAATGTTGAAACAGGAAAATGTTATGCTTAGTTACCACTTGGGCAAGGCGGCGTGATATGCAATACTTGCAAGATTTTACTGTAATGTTTTACAATATATAGCAGCGCAATTTCCATTGATATTGTTGAGCAATTCATGCTGATTTTATTTCAGCCCACATCTTAATAGTTTTGAATACAAGATCACAATTTTCAGCACAGTTGGTCTGAACATGCAGAGCTTTAAAATTGCTATGCTCTAAACTGTATATTAACTACAATTTTATAAACCTGCATGTCAGAGAACTGTGTGCCACTACTACTAGACAGTGGCACAAGGCAATTCAGTGTGAATCACAGAAATGTAGAACTGGAAGGAACATCAACAGGTCATCTAGTCAAACCCCTGCACTGAGGCAGGACTGAGTAATAACAACTAGACCATCCTTGACGGGTGTTTGTCTAACCTCTTAAAAAACTCCAGTGACTGCTATTCCATAACCTCTCTAGGTAATTTGTCCAGTGCTTAACTACCTTTACAGTTAGGAAGTTTTTCCTAATGTCTAACCTAAATCTCCCTTGCTACAATTTAAGCCCATTGCTTCTTTTTCCTGCATGTCCTGAGTGGGACGGGGGTGGGTCCAGGCAGTGGGATTGGGGGGAGGGAAGTCGAGGGAGTCGGTGGGTGTGTGGGGATGGACCGGGGGAAGCAGGGTGGAGGAACTGAGGGGGACAGGACTGGGACTGGGGGGGGGGGGGGGGGGGGGGGGGGCCGGGGTTGGGGGGGGGGGGGTGGGGGGGGGGGGGGGGGGTGAGGGGAGCATGAATGGGACAGGGTAGAGAGAGCTGTGTAGAGTGGGGTGGGGCGGGGCGGGGGAGACAATGGGGCTGGTTTGGGGAGGGTCGGGGGGTTGGGGAGAGGGACAGGGTCTGGAGGGGATGAGACAGAGGGGAGCAGAACTGGAATGGGGGAAGTTGAGGGGGTGGGACAGCAGGGGGAGTGATGGGGGTGGGATGACAGGGGAGGCTGAAGAAGAGATTTGGGGTAGGGCAAGGCTGAGGGCAGTGGGTTGGGGGAGCAGGGGGACTGTGGGGGAGGCTGTTGGAACGGGGGCAGGGACTGAGGGCAGTGGGTTCGGGGTGGGAGGTACAGGGGGAACTGCGGGGGAGGCTGAGGGATCAGGTCAGGGTGGGGGCTGAGGGCAGTGGGTCGGGTCTACACTGGCACCTCTCAGCATTGCTGTGCCGGGCGGCAGACCTGCACCAGCGCTATTCTGGTGATGGAAGAGTCCACAGTGGAAATGCAGACTTCATGACACAGACCCTCCTCGTCACTTCAAACCTGGTGCTGCTCTGGTCAGTCGCTAGGCTCTTGTCACTTTCAAACCCATGCAGGGTATCTGGCTCTTTTTCAGTGCTCAGGTTAAGAAAAGCCTCTGCATTTTGTGAGGGCTTCAGCATTCACTTTCCTACTTGACAAACTGTCTGCCTGACACATTGCTCCCAGGGCATTCATCTTTATTCATTATCGGCAGGTCCATCAGATTAAGGAGCAACACAGGGGGAAGCAACACAATGGTGTCATGGATTTTTAATTTTTCAAACCACTTTGGCCTCAACAGGGATAACAGCAAATCTGGACAGAGCAGATGGGTGTCAGGATGGGTTTGGGTATTTTTTTTTTAAGTGAAAATGTTTGGGTCTGAGCAAAGGCTGCAAACTTCCCTTTGGAAACCTCTGCTGATCTTTTGCCCCAGGGGCGAACGACAGCCTGGAATCCAGGACAGATTTCCACATCCATGCAGGGTGAGATGATCGGGGGGGGGGGGGGGGGGGGGGGGGGCGG
>NW_020664435.1:30960756-30979737 GCF_002925995.2 Terrapene triunguis
GGGAGGCAGAGGGAACAGGGTCAGGGTGGGGGCTGAGGGCAGTGGATTGAGGGTGGGGGTACAGGGGGGACTGCGGGGGAGGCTGAGGGAACAGGGTCAGGGTGGGGCTTGAGGGCAGTGGGGCTGAGGGGAGCCCTCCCAGAGGGACCTGCCAGGGGGCCAGGTGAGCTCAGCAGTGCTTACCTGGAGCAGCTCCCAGGAAGCATCCAGCAGGCAGGTCCCTCCCAGTCCCTCTGGCTCCTTCCTACGGTTGGTCGGGTCGAGGGGAGGGGGGCAGGGGGTCTCTCTGCCTGAGTCTACAGGCCCCGCCCCGCTGCAGCACGCAGGGGAGTGAAACCTCCTCGCTGCCTCTCTGTGTGCCGGGGCAGGGGCAGGGCTGTGCTCTGCAGGCTCCTGCCGGCCGGGCGGCGGCCCCCGTTTGCTGACACTGCTGCGCCGGGAGCTCTCAGCTGCACGCTGCCCCAGGGAGGAAAGGTGAGTGGCGCTGGCGGTGCCGCTTGCCGCGGTTCCCCCAGCGCGGCTGCCCTGTCAGCGCTTTTGGTTTTTTAAATAGCCGTCCGGGGAGAAATCCCAGACATTTTTAGCTTTTTACAAATTCCCCCCGGACGGCTATTTAAAGACCCAAAAGCCGGACATGTCCAGGGAAACCCGGACATATGATAACCCTAAACTTGCAACACCAGCACTGTGTCGTTTCCCATACACAATATAGCAACAACTTCTCATTATCAAAACAACAAAAAACACATTGCAAAAACAAAATAATCACAAACAACCACAAAGCTTTTTTGCAACAACTAGTTCAGGTGGTTTGATACTCGATTTACAGTTAATGGAGAAGCAGCCCAGAATTAAGCAGGTATTTTGTTAACAAGGGGATAACCCATGATGTTATTTTAGTTAAAGTCTGCTCTGAAAACTTAACCTTTACACTAAACCATCAAAGTTATTGGCAATCACAGAAACTACAAATTTCAAAGTAAACAAAAGAATAAGAAAAAGAAAACAAAGCATTTGTGAAAAGTTTTAAAAACATTAATGGCTATAAAACAAAATCATTAAACCGTCTCATTTTTTAAATAACAGAGCTACAGCTTGCCTAACATAAACATGCTTAACATATTTAAGGATTTTAGAACAACTTTTTAAATGCCGCTTACAATCAAAGTTTCCAGGTTTTTATATAAATGCAAAGTACTTCACTTAGGAAGGAAAAATCAAATGCACATCTACAAAGTGGAGAATAACTGGTTAGGCGGTAGTACTGCTGAAAAAGGCTGAGTGTGTTATAGTGGATCACAAACTGCATATGAGTCAACAATGTGATGCAGTTGCAAAAAAAATGAATATTCTCAGGTGTATAAACAGGAGTGTTGTATGTAAGACAAGGGAGGTAATTGTGCCACTCTACTCCACACTGGTGAGACCTTAGCTGGAGTGTTGCATTCTGGGTGTCACATTTTGGAAAAGATCTTTGAGAGGAGATTGTATGGTGTATTCCCTAGATTGCTGAGGGAGTAGGAACCATCCTTACCTGTGTCCTTTCCCTACCTTGCACCCCTTTACCTTCATCCTCTAATTTGTATGATAGTTCCTTCCTCTAGCTCTCAGGCATTGAGTAATCCAAGATTATTAAGATGAGACATACCAAAGGCAGTTCTGTCTTCAGAGATTTCAATATGAAAAAGTTTCTAGCAATAAAAAGAGGGGAAAAAGCACGCACACAAATTCATGCAAACGCACTCACACTGGTCCACACCTTGTTTCTTGCAGTAATCTGACTCAGGCAATTGTTGGCCAACCAGCAAAGCAAACCCCTTCTCCCAAGGAATTTAAATTGACCACATAAAGCCTTTCTGGCCTCCCAGACTTGTAAAACACAGATCCTGACCACCTGAGGTCATTAAAGGTCCCATGCCTTTTTAGAGTATAGGTAATTGTGTCTTTTCCAAATTTAATTTAAGAATCTGAGGTACCCTGCACTGTTGCTCAGACCTGCAGGGTTCCTGCCATCAGGAAGTGGCAGGTCCACTTGTTCTGGTTGTTCCATATCCAGGGACTCAACCATCTCACCCTGCTCTGATTATTGCCTGTCTGAGACCTTCTCGGACAACATGGCCAACTCAGTGCCCCTTATTTCTCTCCCTTTGGGATTTGGAGAATGTGTCACCTATTCCTCTACATCAGAGGTTCCCAAAGTGGGCGATACCGCCCACTGGGGGGCGCTGGAACGATCCAGGGGGGCAGTAGTAGCCTCGGGTGCAACTGGGGGGCGTTGAATAAAAATAAGGGGGCGGTGGAACCATAAAGAAAGAAGAGAATATAAGAAAATTTTGAAAAAACATTCGTACATGTTTCATCTGTTGTGTAACATAGAGTTAAAGTTGTAGTGATTACTTTATTTTCCAAAAAAAATCACAAATTATAACCGATCAGGTGTCAAGTCCGCCAACAGCTCTTAACAAGCAAGTGTTGGCAGGCGAGCGTGTCGCGCATTGTCGGGAACTCCAGCATGCATCGGCAGGAATATGTGCGTGTAATGACTTGTTTACAGTACGATACTATAAATAGGCGACATGTATGAAATCTAATTTAGATTGTTTCTGAATTGTGTAAAAAGCAGTTAACAATAGTGCAATAAGTATTTAAAAATTTTTATTCATATTCGATACCTTCGATCTTTACGGATTACGGATCACATACAAAGCAAATTGTATTATTGTTGTTTCAATAAAACAGCAATTTACACGTGAGTATTTTTATACATTTTCTTACATATCTACCATACGTTTCTGTGTCTCTAGTGCTTACTAATAATAAAATCGTAGCAGGCTTGTGTCGGTACAGTACTATTTGAAGTGTACAGTCAATATATTTGTCATTTTTATTACAATATTAACGAAAACAGGGGAATGAAATCTTAAAAAACTGTTAACTATTAACATTTATTTAATAACTTCTTCTGTACAAATGAAATTTAGGACGAGGAGAATTCAGCCAGTTTCCAAATTTATCAACAGTAGAAAAACATGATGAAGACTTGCTTACCTATTGTCAGCACTTGGAGGCTCTCCATTCTGACTTCAATCAACGATTTGAAGATATTCTTAAAATGAACATACCCAATTGGGTTTTGGACCCTTTTTCAAGTACAAACACAGAAGAATCTCCAAACTTACAAGAAGAACTGATAGAAGTAACAACAAATGAGGAATTGAAATTTAAATTCAAAGACGGCTACCAACAGTTCTGGCTGCCAAAGCAGATACCTACACTTTATCCTGGATTATGGGCTATAGTACAAAAGTTTTTAATTGCATTTCCTTCATCATATTTAGTGGAACGTGGGTTCAGTGCGGTCACAAATCTGTTAACTAAAAAAAGAAACCGACTGCAAATAGCTAATCGCGGTGATTTAAGAATGCTGCTGACAAAAATAGAGCCGAACATTAATAAATTGATAGCAGCGCACCAGGTTCATCCTTCTCATTAGGATTATTTTTAATGTTATTCGTAATTTTTATTTTAATATTTTCCTTCATTATCTTAATTTTCTGTGTGTAATGCAAATGTTACTATGGTTGATTTTAATCAATAATTTTATAATTTCAAGCCTCAAGGTGTCTTATTTACAACAACATCTTTCTTTACTATATTGTAGGACGTAGGTAGAAATATAGATACATAAAAGAATGCAAATTGTCACTGCATCTTTCTGTTTGTTCGCTTAAAGAAGGTAGATTTCCAGGGGGGTGCCGAGTAATTTTTTTTCTGAAAAGGGGGCGGTAGGCCAAATAAGTTTTGGGAACCTCTGCTCTACATCATGTGTCCATCTGCGGTAATAATATCATACGACCACAAGCCCTTGAGACACTCCTGTTGTTTGTGACCATTGTTTCCCGTCAAAAAGATACATGGCATCATTTTCAAGAAGTGGTGACAGCTCCCAGGACCCCGAATCTTTTCTTTTCTTTTGTCTTAACTATCTCTTTATACATCAGCAAGTCCCTAGTGACTTTGACATCATTTTTTAAACAGTGCAGGCATTCTTGTTTTCAGTTTTCTGTTAAACAGAATGTCAGCAGGTGACAAGCCATGCTTTATTGGTGCCATTCTGTAATTTAACAGTGCTAAATATGGATCGGAGCCTGTCTCCATAGCATTTTTCAGTAGGTGCTTTATTGTTTTCACACCATTTTCCTCCAACCCGTTGGGATGGGAACTAGCGGTTACATGTCTAAAGCTGTACTTCACTGCAAACTGCTTAAACTCATGCGCACTAAATTGTGGCCCAATGCCAGACATCACTATGTCAGGTATACCATGTCTAGCAACCACCTGTTTAGCTGTAGTATCTTCTAGTAAGGCTATCTCAGGGAAGTGAGAATAATAGTCTAGGACAAGTACATAGTCTTTTCCAGACAACATAAGTCTATGGGCTTGTCTTCACTGTAGCAAGAGATTTTTGCCTCAGTTCTTCGAATTACCTTAAATTAGAGGTTTGCAGAAAAACCTCGGGAAAGGGTTTAAAAATTGGAAAAATTATAATTCTCTTAATTGGATAATTAAAGAGTGATGGTAGTGTCAGGACCCTTTGGAATGCCTAGAACAGTAATTAGTTTTAAGAATAAGGCTTTAATTAAATAAAAATTAATAGTAGTTTAAATTAGGAAATCCAGTAATGGCGGATATAGGGTATGATAATGGAAGGTTCCATTTCCTGTGGAAGATTCCATTTCTAAGGAACATAGGGGTCCATTATCTATGATGTAATAATTTCATTTCCTGTGATACAATGGTAAATTCCACTTCCTGTGGGGAATGACTCAGCAAAATCCCATAGCAATACATTACAGCCCATATGTAAGGGGTCCCCTTACTAAGGGTATGTCTACACTACGAGAGTAGTTCGATTTTACTTAAATCAAATTAGTGGAACCGATATTACAAAGTCGAACGTGTGTATCCACACTAAGGACAGTAATTCGACTTTGTGAGTCCACACTAACGGGGCAAGCGTTGACATTGGAAGCGGTGCACTGTGGGCAGCTATCCCACAGTTCCCGCAGTCCCCGCTGCCCATTGGAATTCTGGGTCGAGCCCCCAATGCCTGCTGGGGCAAAAAATGTGTCGAGGGTGGTTTTGGGTAACTTTTGTCATCCAACCGTCACGTCCGCCCTCCCTCCCTGAAAGCGCCGGCGGGCAATCATTTCGCGCGCTTTTCTGGTGAGTGACAGCACGGACGCCACAGCACTGCGAGCATGGAGCCCGCTGCGACCATCGCTGCAGTTATGGCCGATGTCAACACCTCGCACCTTATCGTCCACCTTTTCCAGAGGCAGATGCTGAGAAATCAGGGGAGGAGGCTACGGCAGCGCGGTGAGGACATGAAGTCTGAGAGTGGCACAGACCTCTCACAAAGCACGGGACCCCGTGCCGTGAACATCATGGTGGCAATGGGTCATGTTGATGCTGTGGAACGGCGATTCTGGGCCGGGGAAACAAGCACGGACTGGTGGGACCGCATAGTGCTGCAGGTCTGGGATGAATCTCAGTGGCTGCGAAACTTTCGCATGCGGAAGGGAACTTTCCTGGAACTTTGTGAGCTGCTGTCCCCTGCCCTGAAGCACAAGGACACCCGGATGCGAGCAGCCCTGACTGTTCAGAAGCGAGTGGCCATAGCCCTCTGGAAGCTTGCAACGCCAGACAGCTACCGGTCAGTCGTGAACCACTTTGGCGTGGGCAAATCTACCGTGGGGGTTGCTGTGATGCAAGTAGCCAACGCAATCGTTGAGCTACTGCTGTCAAAGGTAATGACCCTTGGAAACGTGCAGGTCATCATAGATGGCTTCGCCGCGATGGGATTCCCAAACTGCGGTGGGGCTATAGATGGAACTCACATCCCTATTCTGGGACTGGACCACCAGGCCAGCCAGTACATTAACCGAAAGGGCTACTTTTCAACGGTGCTGCAAGCACTGGTGGACCATAGGGGACGTTTTACAAACATCAACGTCGGATGGCCGGGCAAGGTTCATGACGCTCGTGTTTTCAGAAACTCTGGTCTGTTTAGACGGCTGCAGGAAGGTATTTACTTCCTGGACCACAAAATAACTGTTGGGGATGTGGAGATGCCTATAGTGATCCTCGGGGACCCAGCCTACCCGCTAATGCCCTGGCTCATGAAGCCCTATACAGGCGCCCTGGACACTGAAAAAGAACTCTTCAACTACCGTCTCAGCAAGTGCAGAATGGTGGTGGAGTGTGCTTTTGCATGTCTCAAGGGGAGATGGAGAAGCTTACTGACTCGCTCTGATCTCAGCGAAACCAATATCCCCATTGTTTGTTATTGCAGCTTGCTGTGTGCTCCACCATCTCTGTGAGAGCAAGGGGGAGACCTTTATGGCGGGGTGGGAGGTTGAGGCAAATAGCCTGGCTGCTGATTACGCCCAGCCAGGCAGCCGTGCGATTAGAAGAGCCCAGCGGGACGCGCTGTGCATCCGGGAGGCTTTGAAAGTGAGCAGGGTAACCTGTGACTATTAACTTTGTTTAAAGAGAAGCTGAACCTGCCCCCGTTTCTTTACCCAGTTTATGTTGACTATCCTCTGCAGCTACATACCCCGTTCACCCCATTCCCCCCCCCCTTCCAACACACGTTTAAAAATAAAAAAATGGAACTTTGTTAATGAACACCGTTTTCTTTATTACAGGTTTCGCGGTAAAGGGTTGAAACTGGGACGCAGACTGTGGTGGAGAGCAGGCATAGTGATGGAAAGAATGCTTATAAACTCGAGGAATGACAGGCTCCTGCTCCTAGAGCGGTCAGGAGTGGTGGACTGGTTGTTTCAACGGAACCTGCCATCCCTCCTTTTCGGGACTCTGTGTGTGGGGGCTATGTGACTTTGTGGCAGGGGAGGATGCTGCTGCATGGCTCTGTGATCCAGGATAAGGACCGCTGCATAAGATCTCTAACCGCCCTCCCCCACCACAAACTCACATAGCCGCCCCCCCACACACACACACACAGAGAACATGAAAACCACCTCCCAGACTGACCAGGGTGCCTAGTGACTGCAATGTGTGTGTGACCTGCTGCTGAACATGCCCCCCTGTCTGTACCCTGGTAAAGGTGACTGTTCTCTCCAATTACCAACCCCCTTCCCCCCCTTCAAACACACTGTCCTCTAAAAGAACATGATGGAAACAGTAATTAACAGAAACGTATTTTTTATTAGCAACTAAACAGTTAGGGGATGAAACTGGGCCGGGGGCTTGGGTGAGGCGGGAAGAAAAGGACTTATCAAATTTTGAGGAATGAGAGCCTTCTGTTACTTGAGCAGTCTGCAGGGGTGGAGTGACAGTTTTCACGGCCCCTGCCGCCCCTCCTTCTTGGGACTTTCGGTGAGGGGGGTATGGGACTTTGTGGCGGGGGAGGGCGGTTAGAGATAGACTGCAGCGGGGCTCTGTCCTCCTGCCTCCGGTCCTGCAGAACATCCACAAGGCGCCGGAGCGTGTCCGTTTGCTCCCTCATTAGTCCAAGCAGCATTTGAGTCGCCTGCTGGTCTTCCTGACGCCACCTCTCCTCCCGTTCAATGTGTGATCGATGGATTTGCGACATGTTCTCCCTCCACTGGGTCTGCTGGGCCGCCTCGGCTCAGGAGCAGCCCATAAGTTCTGAGAACATGTCGTCCCGTGTCCTTTTCTTTCTCCGCCTAATCTGCGCCAGCCTCTGGGAGGGGGATGCCAGGCTAGGTCGGGAGACAGTCGCAGCTGTGGGATGGGAAAAAGGGAGTGAATTCCTCACAAAGATAATTTTTTGTGAACAATGAACATAGTCTTTCTCTGTGAACAAGACCATGCACAGCACCTATCACATGCGCACTCAGGACAAGGTCGAATTTTCGGCCTTCGCATTCACTGCCTGGGGTCTTGCACTGGAGATCAGACAAGCGGGGCAGGACAGCGGAATTCAGGTAGCAGGCTGACATGGTAAGCCGTAGACTTTTGGCTGCTTAAAACTTAAATTATAGCAGTGCCCTCCTTTCACGTTCAAAGCAATGCTCCTAGCGTTGGCCAGTTCCTGCTGCCGGCAATCCGGCAAGCATGAACTCTGCCCCTGTCCCACCCCCTCGCGGCTGTCCCCGGGAAAGATCCCTGTATGCTGCCCCTCTCCCGCCTCCACCGCATGGCTGTAAACCGCCGGTTACAGTTCTGTAAAGGAACAAGCAAGCAGTCCCAATAGTAACATTCCCCTAATTCTAAGCAGGTCACCATGAGCGACATCACTCTGCTGAGGATTTCTGGGACAGAGAAAGACCGCACGCTGCGTGAAAGCCAGCAAAAACCAGGGCCGTATGCCGCCATGCTCTGCAAGGCAATGATCCCAGAGTACTTGATGATAGCCTGGCGTGGAAAAGTTTCCTACCATGGAGGACACAATAAGGCCGCTCTCCCCAGGAACCTCATGCAAAGGCTTTCCAATTACCTCCAGGAGAGCTTTGTGGAGATGTCCCATGAGGATTTCAGCTCTATCCCCAGACATATAGACCTTCTTTTCCAGTAGCTGCACTGGCAAGGACTAAAAAGTAGAGCGCCTAGGGCAAAGTAATCATGATAAACCGGACATTGTTAGATTCTTTTGCAGTAGTTGCACTGCCAAGGACTAAAACGTTAAGCGCCTAGGGCAAACTAATCATGAAAAACCCATTGTTAATATTGTTAATATTCCTGTTCTGTTCAAAATAAATGTTTACATGTTTTAAACACTTACCGACTGATCCTTCCCCTGATTCTGTGTCCGGGTTAACGCCTGGGGACGGTTGGTAGGGGATCTCTGTGAGGGTGATAAAGAGATCCTGGCTGTCAGGGAAATCAGCGTTGTAAGCACTGTCGACTGCCTCGTCCTCCTCATCTCCTTCCTCATCTTCCCCGTCCACTAACATCTCCAAGGAACCGGCCGTCGACAATATCCCATCCTCAGAGTCCACGGTCAGTGGTGAGGTAGTGGTAGCGGCCGCACCTAGAATTGAATGCAGTGCCTCGTAGAAACGGGATGTCTGGGGCTGGGATCTAGAGCGTACGTTTGCCTCTTTGGTCTTCTGGTAGCCTTGTCTCAGCTCCTTGATTTTCACGCGGCACTGCGTTGCATCCCGGGTGTATCCTCTCTCAGTCATGGCTTTTGAGATCTTCTCGTAGATCTTTGCGTTCCGTCTTTTCGATCGCAGCTCCGAAAGCACAGACTCATGGCTCCACACAGCGATCAGATCCAAGACTTCCCGATCAGTCCATGCTGGGGCCCTCTTTCTATTGTGGGATTGCATGGTCACCTCTGCTGGAGAGCTCTGCATCGTTGCCAGTGCTGATGAGCTCGCCGCGATGTCCAAACAGGAAATGAGATTCAAACTGCCCAGACAGGAAAAGGAATTCAAATTTTCCCGGGGCTTTTCCTGTGTGGCTGGTCAGAGCATCTGAGCTCGGACTGCTGTCCAGAGCGTCAACAGAGTGGTGCACTGCGGGATAGCTCCCGGAGCTATTAGCGTCGATTTCCATCCACACCTACCCTAATTCGACATGGCCATGTCGAATTTAGCGCTACTCCCCTCGTTGGGGAGGAGTACAGAAATCAAATTTAAGAGACCTCTATGTCGAACTAAATAGCTTCGTTGTGTGGTCAGGTGCAGGGTTAATTTAACGCTGCTAAATTCGACATAACCTCCTAGTGTAGACCAGGCCTAACATTCAGTGGGGGTGTTTTGGTTGGCTAGCTCGCAGTACCAAAAGAATGGGGAGAGGCCAATGCTCCAGATCAGTCTGATTGACAGGATGGGCAGGTTAATCAGGGAGTCAGGAGGCCAGGGGGGTCCCGTCCTCCATGTGAGCTGGAATTGCCTGGGTCAGACAGAGTGGGGCTGAGCTAAGGAGAGAGCAGGGGCCCGAGCTGAGCTAGGGAACAGAGCTGTGCCAGCCAAAGGGGCCAGAAAAGCAGCCCAGGAAGCAGGTCAGAGCTGGGAGCAGAATCACGGAAGCAGCCTGCAGAGTGGACCCTGTGCTGGGAGCAGAGCTGCAGCCACAGAGCGCTCGTGCCTGGAGCCGCCGCTGGCTACAAGACACCTGAAAAGAAGAAGACACTTAAGAAGCAACGGCAGCAGCATTAGCAGAACCCTGCAAAGAAAGAGCTGCCTGAAAAGGAGCTGCTTGAGCAGCAGCAGCTGCAGCAACTGAAAGATTCCAGGGTTGCCCCAGGCAACAGCTGCTTCTGCCACCCAGCCAGAAGGGTGCCCTCCAGGCTTCCATCTCTGCCACCAACCAGGGCTTTTACCTCAGGAGCAGCCACTAACAATGGGCAGCAACGGATGGAGCTCCCTAAATCTAGACAAAACAAAAGGACCAAAGAGACAGTTTCAGAGGAATTTTGAGAAAACCTTTGTAAGTCTAATCTTTTATTTACTATTCAAGAGCATATTGGGGTTTTGTTTGTAAATAAAGCTGGGTGTCTGTGGTCTGAATTAGATCTTCCCCTACCCATTCAATAACTGCCTGACCAGCACTTATTGGATGTTAGTGTGAATAGTTAAATATTAAATGTTATACGTTTAATTGTCTTATGTATAGTTTTGAGTCTGTGTCTTTTATTTGCTGCGCTGCTTCATTCTTTTACTGTATTACTTTTATTATTGTACTATATTTTGTTGCTGTGTTGTTTATTCTTTATATCCTTTTTACTGTAACCACTCATTTCTAAATAAATATTATTTTGTTTTCGAAGATTTACTACTTATTTGTCTATTCTTGATAGGAGGGCTGTATCCGTGTCCTTTCAAGGAAAAGCTAGCTAGCTGCGACTTTCCCTGGCAATTCCTTTAGGGCGGACTGCAACCTTCGTTATCAGTTTAGATAGTTATAAAGGAAAGGTTTTAAATTAAAAGCAATGTTTTAGGCAACATTATTGATATAATATAATTCAAACCTTCCGGTAACATCACTACTGACTTACCACAGTGTCTTCATGGTGCTGAGTCAACGGGAGACACTCTCTGGTTGACTTCCCTTACTCTTCTTGGAGAGCTAGAGTACCGGGGTCGACCAGAGAGCGTTCTGCCATCGATTTAGCAGGGTTAGACCTGCTAAATCAATCCCTGCTGCATCATTTGCAGTAGCATCGATCTCCACATAGTGGAGACAAGCCCTATGTCTGCTTTGCTCCAGGTGGAGAGTTTTTCCTGTGTCACCAACTGGACTATTTTTTGCTTGACTTGGCCTGTATTTTTGGCATATGTAGCAAGCCTCAACAGCTTTCTCAATGTCTCTGTTCATTTGGGGCCAGTATGATCTGTCTCTGGCCCTTCTCGTAGATTTTTCAATCCCTAAGTGACGTTCATGTAGTCTTTTTTTAAACATATTTTTCTGTGACACGTTAGGAATCACCATGCTGGTGTCTTTAATCAAAATCCCATCTAGTGGTGAGAGTTTCCCCCTTAAATTGATAATAGAGGCTCGGTATATATTGTCCCATCACTCCTTGCTTAATAGCTTTAATTACTTCATGTATGGTCTCATATTGAGCTGGCAATCACAGTCCAGATCTCAGCTGAGCCTAGACAGGGTTTTATTTTGATTTGGTTTTTTTCTTGTAATATTTTGGATTAGTTATCAATTCTACATTGTCAGAGCACTGTTGACCACCATAAACTTAATTCTGGACTGGTTGACATTCTGACTGCTTTGGCAAGAGTTAATTCTGGATCTTTCAGTAGTCCCTCTGAATTTTTTGTTCCAGATTCCAATCATAATCCAGTCTTTTGAGGGATTTCATTAGCCCCAAAATTGCAAGATAGGCTTTTCAACCTCAAATCCATACAAATCTCTTCTATAGTTTCACTTCCTTTCTTTACCCTCTGATTAAAAACCTCTTCCATATGTTTCATTTTTACATGAAGTGCAGTATTCCTCAAATTTCTGTACTACAATTTCATAGTTAGCCTCCTCTGCCTGAGGTAACTGAAGAAGAGCTCTGTGCAGGCTCCAATATTTTGTCTCTTTCACCAACAGAAGTTGTCCAGTAAAAGATAGTACCTCGCCCTCCTTGTCTGAGTGAACTGAAGACTGTTAAACACACCAAGAGCTTCAGAACCAGCTATTTTCAAAAAAGGTACCTTCTGCAGTATTGCCAACCTCAAGAGATCAAAAATAATAAGTCAGACTGCTGTAAGAGATCATAAATCATGACACTGGCCAAAAGAAATCATGAGGTTATTAAAAAAATACTATGTTGTTGGGGCCGGGGAGCGGAGTCTGTCCTTTGATTTTGAACTCCCTCTGCCCATCCCCTGTGTGTGTGAGATAATTAGTGTTGTCTACTCTCCCAAGTGTATTGGATAAGTAAGTTGGGGTGCTACTGAAGGAGCTGTCACCTCTATATCTTCCTGTCACCTGTCCAGCAATTAATTCTACTGCCAGCCAACCCCAATCCCCCTCAGTTCAGCCCCTAATCAGTTCAGCATCCATTCACTTCATGCCTCCAACCCCTCAGTTCTACCCACTGTCAGTTCAGCCCCTCCTCAGTTCAGCCTCCCAGCCCACAGCACCCCAGTTCAGTCCCTCCAACTTCACCCAGGGATCTTCATCCCACTCTCCCAGGCCTGGGGGAGCTGCAGCAGGATCCCCCCTCCCCATTCCAGTTGGGGGAGGCAGCTCCAGGGGCCCTTCACCTTTCTCTGCCCCTTGCCAGGCTGGGTGCTACAACAGGAAGAGGAAGGAAAGAGGAGCATGAGCCCCATTAGCCATGCAGCCTCACCCCTTCCACCTGAGGCCCTGCCTCTACTGCCCCCTCCCATCCGCCAGAGCCCTGAGGACCGCCCTCCCCCCTCGGTGGCCAGAGGAGCCCCAGCTGAACTGCCCCCGGCCACTCTAAGCACCACCCCCAGCACCGGGGCACCAGCCATCCCCAGTGGCAGCTCAGCACTGGGCCACTGGCCAGCCCCAGACCCTCCAAAACGCCATCCTGGTTGAAGTAGAACATTTCCCACATTCAGTGGTGCCCGCAGCCCTATACACAGTGCGTACCATTGGTGGGGCAGAGCTAGGGAGGGCAGCAGCTTGAGCTCCCCTTAAGCATTCTCAGTCCCCTCAGACTTGCTCAGTGGCTACAGAGGAGCTTAAGGTGGGGAGTGACACTTCACCTGTGAGGGCTAGGCTGGAAGGCAGGGGTTGAGCATGGCATGGATTCAGGAGGCAAAGTGCTGCAGCAGGGATGGCTCCATGGGGATTGGCTGTGACCAGCTGTGTCCCACTTTAGCCATGGTCTTGTCCCCATTACTCACTATTAGGGACCAGAGCAGCTCTAAGCTTCTGGGTTCTATAGCTCCCTCCTATCCTGTGGGAACAGCTTGGGGTTGCTCTGTGGGGAGAGCTGTCTGCAGCAACTGTAATTGGTTATGCTTCCTCTGTCCAGTTACCTCCTGGATTCCCAGCAGGCTATCAGCAGCCATGTAATTTTCCAATAAGCTGACCACTTCGGGCTACATCTCTGGCTGGTGCATCAGGACCCATCCCTATCCCCCCAGCAGGGAGTATATGAGTGAATTGTTTCACCAGGATAAGCTCAGCGACCTGCTTTCCCCCATCTGAGCCTTGGGTTTTAGCCACCGCCGGCAGTACTTCCTCAATCTCTGGGCTACCATCCAGGGCCAGGCCCCACCACAGATATTTCTCTGTATGAAAGCAACAGCGATGCATTTCCTCCATGATATCCAAATAATCAAGGATGGCAGCACTTACTCTGGGGTAATGAGCAGTCATTGGGTCAAGCCCCAGGTAGGTGGACTGCACTGGTCCAGTCAGATGGGGGCTAACAAGATGGCCCACGGTTGGAGGCCACTGCACTGCTTCCAGCACCTACTCAGTGATAGTAAGAAATGCCTGAAGGTCATCAACAGGGCCGTTTTCATGACCTTCATTGGGATCAGCCAGTGGGATGGGGTTCAATGTCCAATCTGTTGGACTTCCCACTGCCTTCCAGACACTGGAGAAAGAACAGCATTTGTTGTACCAAGCATTGCTGCTGGATCTGGTGTTGGTCCACTATGTCTCCATAACCTTCCAATGGTTGCAGCTGTGTGACAAAAGATTTTGCCTCAGTTGTTTGAATTACCTTAAAATTTAAGGTTTGCAGAAAAACCTTGGGAGGAGGTTTAAAATTGGAAAAAAATTGTAACTTTCTTAATTGGATATAAAAGAGTGGTGGTAGGGTCAGGACTCTTTGGGATACTTAGACTAGTAATTAGTTTTAAGAATCAAGCTTTAATTAAATTGGAATTATTAGTAGTTTAAATTAGAAAATCCAGTAATGGCAGATATAGGGTAATGAAGTGGAATATTCTATTTCTAAGGCACATAGGGGTCCATTACCTATGATGTAATAATTTCACTTCCTGTGATGCAATGGTAATTTCACTTCCTGTGGGGAATGATTCAGCAAAATCCCATATCGATACATTGCAGCCCAATGGAATACATGGGGTTTCCAAACAGGAAGTACTGGAGAGCTGCCTACTGACCGCTATACTTACCTACGTGCCTCCAGCTTCATCCAGACCACACCACACAATCCATTGTCTACAGCAGGGGTCGGCAACGTTTGGCACGTGGCTCGCCAGGGTAAGCACCCTGGCGGGCTGGGCCAGTTTATTTACCTGCTGACACAGCCGGTTCAGCTGATTGCGGCCCCCACTGGCCGCGGTTCGCTGTCCCGGGCCAATGGGGACGGCGGGAAGCCGCGGCCAGTACATCCCTCGGCCTGCGCCGCTTCCCGCCGCCCCCATTGGCCCGGGACGGCGAACCGCGGCGAGTGGGGGCCGCGATCGGCCGAACCTGCCGCGTCAGCAGATAAATAAACTGGCCCGACCCGCTAGGGGGCTTACCCTGGCGAGCCGCGTGCCGAACGTTGCCGACCCCTGGCTTACTGGATGTTTAGTTTTAAGTATTTAGTATTGAATATTTGATTGATACATTGCTATGTGTTTATTGTCATCTGGTATATAGTATCAAGTAAATGATTACATTGTTATATTGTTACATGCTATAGAGTTAATTGACATTTTTACTGTGGTGTTGCATCTTTATTTGCTGTGCTGCTTCAGTCCCTTTAACTGTAACCCTTATTATTTCTAGCTCTATTCTTTTTACTGTAAGCACTCATTTCTAAATAAATATTATTTTGTTTTTGAAGATTTGCTGCTTACTTGTCTATTCTTGATAGGAGGGCTGTATCCGTGTCCTTTCAAGGGAAAGCAAGCTAGCTGCAGCTTTCCTTGGCAATTCCTTTGGGGCGGGCCACAAACTTGGTTACCGGTTTAGATGGTTATAAAGGAAAGATTTTAAATTAAAAGAAGTGTTTTAGGCAACATCATTGGTATAGTATAATTGAATACAAATCTTCCAGTAACAGCTGTTGTGCCATCTGCTGTTGTTGTTGGGTACGTAAGTGTTCCAGCAGCTATTGCTGCTCTTGGGTGGCCTGCTGCCGGTTCTCCATAGCCCATTTTAATAATCTATCCAGGTCCATGTTTTTTTGAAGTTGTCTCCCCCCTTAGAGGTGTGTTTTTAGGTGTTTGGGTTTTTTAAGCATCACCACTTTGCCTTATACCAGGGGAGATTGCCCACATTCTCCACGAATTGTCGTGAATCTGTCTTCAGCAGACCACCCTCTTATGGCACTACATGGGGAGTAGTGCAAGCATGTGGCTCCAATTGCCCCCATGACAGCGGGCACTGTGGGGTGTGTCAGTCCAGCAGCGCCAGTGGTCTACTAGGTAGATGAGTCCTTATGACTGTTTCAGCCCCTCTCCGAAAGAAATATTTTGAAACAAAATCTGGCTTTGTGATCAGAAAGTCACTGAAGTTCAGAGACAGTAATTATTTACTTGTTTGTTTTGTTTTGTTTTTTAAGGGAAGGTGCACCCGTAGCCTCTAGAGGAGTGAATGCTAGCTCCGGTCATGTGATTGGGTGATAGCAGGTTACACAAGTGCATACCAGGAAATAACGTTTCCGTTTCTTGCTAGCTTTCCTGTGTGCCAGACCCTTACTGCAACAAGAAGATATTGGTTTTGAAATAATTTCATCTTGTAGCTGATTAGAAGAAACAACCATTTAACAAGTTTTCCTACCTGAATAAACACCTTTCTCCAGCTACTATATGAAGGAAGTTGAATGACAATCTTGGTAAGTGCATTATCAGTTTTTAGCTCTAAGAGGCAAAGAAGATGCATATAACTTAAAATACTTTATGCAACGCTAAACCAGCTAATGGCTTATTTTGAATTTGCTCCTTTTTGGTGAAACTATTTTATCAAAATATTAGACAGAAGCTATAATGGGATAAAAGGTGATATTCTCATCAACCTTTTTTCCTACTGAAAGAGCTATTAGTAGTAGCTGCAGAAGTGATTATAATGAAATAATTCAATGGAACTTCCTAACTGAAAGATACTATGCTACAGTAATGAGGTTGCAAATTTGCTATTGCAAAAACAGGAGATTTTTACTTTCAACAGCAAATTATTCACACTCCAGCATTATTTTTGTTATTTTTTAGTTTCATTTCCTGTAATGCTGGTTAGTAAATGAAACTGAGCAGCATTACAGCGAACCTAGAAAATGAAACTTAAACCATCCAGCTTCAGACATCTCTTTCACTATGTATTTTCCAAATAAAGAAATATACAGTATTTGTTTTTAAATAATTATATTTAAGTGTGCATAAGCTGCACTTGTATTGCAAAGGTGAATTCTGGTTCGTGAAATGATAACATTCAAATTACTTTCTTGAAATGTATTGGGAGCAACATTTTGTTTCAGAAGGTGAAGGAAATAATCAGTGGGACAGCCATTTCAGACTTGATTCTAATAGGGAGGAATTGGTTACAAATCTGATGTTTGAAGGAAATTTGAGCGAAACTGATCATGAAATGATAGATTCATGATTCTAAGGAAAGGAAGGAGATAGAATAGCAGAATACAGACACAGCAGACTTCTAACAAACTCACAGTACAGGTAGGTAAGGTCCAGGGGAAGAAAATCTAAGAGGAAAAGGAGTTCAGGAGTTCTCAAGGAGACAATATTAAAGGCACAACAGCAAAGTATCCCAGTGAAAAGGAAAGATAGGAAAAATAGTATGAGGCCACTATGGATCCAATATGAGCTCTTCAATTACCTGAAAATCAAAAAAGAAGCCTGCAAAAAGTGGAAACGTGGACAAATTACTAAGGATGAATACAAAAGAATAGCACAAGCATGTAGGGACAAAATCAGAAAGGCTAAGACACAGAATGAGTTACACCTAGCAAGAGACATAAAAGGCAATAAGAAGAAGTTCTATACATCACTAGGAGCAAGAGAAAGACAAAGAACAATGTAGGTCCACTGCTTCGTGGGGAAGGAAAGCTAATAACTGATGACATCAAGAAGGCTGAGGAGCTTAATACCTATTTTGCTTCAGTCTTCACTCAAAAGGTTAACTGTGACCAGATACTTAATACAATTGATATTAACAGCAGGGTAAAAGGGATGCAAGTCAAAATAGGAAAAGAACAGGTTTACAAATATTTAGATAAGTTAAATGCATTCAAGTTAGCAGGGCCTGATGAAATTCATCCTAAGGAACTTAAAGAACTAGCTGAAGCCATCTTGGAACCATTAGCAATAACTCATGAAGTACAAGTGAGGACCCAGAGGACTGGAGAAGGACAAACACAGAACCTATCTTTGAAAAGGAGAACAAAGAGGACCTGAGGAACAGTAGCCCATTCAGTCTAACTTTGATACCTGGGAAGATACTGGAACAAATTATTAAACAAACAATTTGTAAGTACTTAGAAGATGACAGAGTTATAAGTAACAGCCAAAAGGGATTTGTCAAGAACAAATCGTGCCAAACCAACCTAATATCCTTCTTTGACAGAGTTACTGGCCTATTGGATGGGGGGGGAGCTGTAATTGTGAGATATCTTGATTTTAGTAAGGCTTTTGACACAGTCCCATGTGACATTTTCATAAGCAAAATAGGGAAATGTGGTTTAAATGAAATTACTATAAGGTGGGCACAAAACTGGTTGAAAGACGGTATTCAAAGAGTAGTTATCAATGGTGTGCTGTCAAACTGAGGGACATATCTAGTTGGGTCCAGCTGGGGACTCTCCTGTGTCTGGTACTATTCAATATGTTCATTAATGACCTGGATAATGGAGTTGGGAGTATGCTTATAAAATCGGCAGGTGACAAGCTGGGAGGGGTTGCAAGCAGTTTGGAAAACAGGATTAGAATTCAAAAGGACCTTGACAAATTGCAGAACTGGTCTGAAATCAACAAGATGAAATTAAATAAAGACAAGTGCAAAGTGCTTCACTTAGGAAGGAAAAATCAAATGCACAACTAACAAAATTATGAATAACTGGCTAGCGATAGTACTGCTGAAAAGGATCTGGGGGTTATAGTGTATCACAAATTGAATACGAGTCAACGATGTGATGTAGTTATAGAAAAGGCTAATATCCTGTGGTGTATTAACAGGAGTATCATATGTAAGACACAAAAGGTAATTGGCCCACTCTACCTGGCATTGGTGAGGCCTCAGCTGGAGTACTGTGACCAGTTCTAGGTGTGACGGGTTGGATCACAGAAACCCCCTTGGGAGCTGCCACCCAATGTACCAAGACTACCCCTGCTCCTGTTTTCCCTGCCAGCTCAGGACTTCAGCACCCTGTCTTGCTGAGCCAGACACTCCCGTCTGCTTCAGCACAGACCCAGGGTCTGAATCACTTGTCCCAAAGCTGCAAGTTTACCTGAAAACAGCTCACAGAAGTGTGCTTGTCTTTAGCACTCAGATGCCCAACTCCCAATGGGGTCTAAACCCAGATAAATCCGTTTTACCCTGCATAAAGCTTATGCAGAGCAAACTCATAAATTGTTCGCCCTCTATAACACT
>NW_020664435.1:30980137-30995427 GCF_002925995.2 Terrapene triunguis
ATATATATGTACAAATAGGATGAATAGATATAGTAGACCATAACCTTTACAGAGATATGTTACATGGCACCGGCAGCACAAAACATATTCCAGTTATATCATACATACATGTATAAACACCCCCCCATAAAGCCTTATGGGGTACGCTGTCACACTAGGTACCACTTTAAGAAAGATATATTCCTATCTTATAGAACTGGAAGGGACCTTGAAAGGTCAGCAAGTCCAGTCCCCTGCCTTCACTAACAGGACCAAGTACTGTCCCCTGACAGATTTTTTCCCCCCAGATCCCTAAATGACCCCCTTAAGGATTGAGCTCACAACCTGGGGTTTAAGTAGGCCAATACTCAAACCACTGAGCTATCCCTTCCCTGTGGACACTTTGAAGAGAGTCCAGAGGAGAGCAAGAAAAATGATAAAAGGTTTAGAAAACCTGACCTATGAGGAAAGGTTAAAAAAAATTGGGAATGTTGAGTAAAGAAGATTGAGGGGAGACCTAATAACAGTCTTCAAATATGGCAAGGGCTTTATAATGAGGATAGTGTTCAATTGTTCTCATTGTCCACCAAAGATAGGACAAGAAGTAATTGGCTTAATCCACAGAAAGGGAGATTTAGGTTAGATGTTAGGAAAAGCTATCTGTCTACAGGGATACTTAAGCACTGGAATAGGCTTCCAAGGGAGGATGTGGAATCCCCATCACTGGAGGTCTTTAAGAACACGTTATACAAATACCTGTCAGGGATGGTCTAGGTATACTTGGTCCTGCCTCAGTTCAGGTGGCCAGACTAGATGACCTCTCGAGGTCCCTTCCACCCCTACATTTCTCTGATTCTAACTTGCTAGGCTGAAAATATGTGTTTTTCCATTTTAATGTCCTTTACAAGAATTTCAGTTTTATGTCTGTGATGATAAAATAAACTTGATAATAAAGCAGCTTAAGTCCTGAGGAGTGAGAAGAAAACAAGCAAACTTGTTTTTAGAGAATGCTATTTATAAAATAAGTGCTATACTTTTAGTATTGTTAATAATCAATTATATAGCATCATAGGTTTACAAGATACTTTACTAACATAGGGGTTGATTTTGTCCCTTCACCTCATGTAATGTGAAAAGAGTGGAGCCAGGTTAGATGGATCTGTGCAAAGGATAAGAGATGCAGAAGCAATGGCTCCATGGCATGCTTGCCACCTGTCCCCAAGCCCATAAAACCTGGACTGGAGCCAGAAGAGTGGCTTCATTCTATGGCATGCCATGCACTTCTCCAGTCCTTGAAGCAGTAAGTCCCAGAATCCTGCCTGTACTTGTATCTATGCAGTGGTGGAGATAGGCAGCCTGAGAAATTATGCTGCTAGGGAAGCTTAGATAATATATTGTTCCTTTTATTTTAGCATGCAGGAATTCTCTTCACTGAAAAAGACTAAGAAGAAAACTCTTCATTCAGAAGAATTCCATTATGGGGGAAAAAAGGTACATTAAGCTGACTGGTGCCACTGATTTAGCAGCGGTAGCTGCAAATGATTCGATCAGGGAGTAATAATTTAGTACAAATAGCCCAAGATTCCTCTGAGCTCAGTGAAGGAGAGAGGGTAATGTGGAAATTCAGTTTGGTCACAGCTACTTGGCCACAGAGCAAGGCACACTGGAAAGCTGTAGAAAGTTTAAAATATGTTTGAATTAGGTGATTGTTTGTCTCCTTCTCCCACTCGTGATCTATGCCTTTTTCAATTTCTTCTGGCTATCTTTCCAGCATTAATCTCTGCTCTAGTGCTGCCACCTCCCTCTGTCGTGCCTTTTCATACTGGAATTAACTGGAGCTGATCCCAACCCAAATCTCATCTCCAGTAGATTCAGATCCAAAGTTTACAATTCAGGCCCCATTTCTAAAAATAACAGTCAAAATATTGAAGAAAAATGTAAGAAAAATTCTCTTTTCTCCTGTTTACTCTACAGTGCGTACGAACGTACAAACCATCCGGTCTACAATTGACATAACTATACAAAATGGTCACGAGAGTGTGATCCATATGCTTATCTCTCTCTGTCTGACAGAGGGCAATATGCCATAGACAAAGCAGTTCATCTCCAGACAAAGCAGAATGCTCAGAAACTTACAAAATTTGATAGTGAAATTTGGATCCTAGTTTGATATAATAGCACTTGGTAGCATCAGTTAAAGAATAAAGCAAGAAATATCAACATCAAAATCTGTAGTCTTTGTTGGCTGAGAATTACGATCGCATGTCATAGGATGTCACAGTTTTTCCATCCCAACCCACCCACTGGTGGCTGAATGTGGAATAGCCACCACTGTGCCTTAGTTTCCCTTGTGTTTTTCAGCCTATTCCAGCTGTAACAGTGGCCTGACCCTCTGGCCAAGACACATTCAAGAGTTTAACCTTTCTAGGGCCACAAGTCCAACAAAAATATGTAGACAACTAAACCTTCAGCCCCAGTCGATCTCAGCTGGCCACGCTTTCCCTCGCAGGCAAGGGTCAGCTATAATGAAATGTCCTCACATTGGTCCACAGGCTCCTGTTCTTCATTTCACTCCACCTCACAGTCTAGGGCTGTCACAGTTATCCACCTTCCCAAGGGTTCAGGCAGGCCATCATCCCCCAGCAGTGTTTCATTAGCAAAGAGTGATGCTGAATGCAGGTTAAGTTGAACAAGTGGAACTCTATGAAATCCTGTGCACTGCTCTGTCCATATGGTTGTGTTGCTTCCAGACCAGTTCCTCATATTGCCAGTTTCCCTCAATAACAGTCCCTCCAGGAAGCCTGGGCCCTATGACTCCAATTCTACTGATCATACAACATCTTCCATACTTTACAGACATTTTAATATAAACATTAAAAAAACATTATTGACACCCAGATCCTCGCCCTGTATCCCTTCGGCCAGAGGTTGCTAGAACATAGCTGAGTTGGAGTCTTGCCTTTACCACAGATTCAGCTGATTGCATAGTCTTTGAGATAGTTGGGTCTGCTCAACAGGTGACCACACTGGGAGTGACCTCTCTCTGTCTCCATATCACCTGTCTCCAAGTCTAGCAAACTCTTACTCTGTGGAGTCTTCTCCCTCCTTGTGGGATTGACTTCCAAATGGTTCTCCGTCTCTGCATCCTGTGATGATCTCTGTAGCTCTGTATGCCTTCTCTAGGTGTGGTGTCTGCTGGCTCATAAGTGTCTCCTATTCCTTTGGATCTCTTGTCCCTCTTGCATGTCCCTCTTGCATAGTCATTTTGCCACTGCACTCCTCATAACTCCTTTAGTCCCCTCTTTCTGGTGTCTCTCTAATGGCTGGATCCTCACAGGAGTGACTGTCTCCAGCTGACATATGGGTTCTGTTACTGCAGCTAGGTGTGAAGAGAACATGGACAGATAATTTATCATTCCTATGAAGTGATGTACCCTTTTCACATCCACTGAAGTTGGCATGTCTCTGACTGCCTTGATCTTGCTAGGATGTGCTTACTGCTTTCAGTTTCTCTGATGTGAGCAGATGTCCAATGTATGTCACCAAATATTGTTTGAGTTGCAATTTTTCTGGGCTGAGTTTTACATTCTTGTACCTGCATTCAGGGTGGATTTGATTTAAATCACTAGTCAGGAAGACCCGATTTAACCATGGATTTCTACATAAAAGTGCATTTTTGTTAGTTGTTATAACCTTAATACATATTCTTCACAACTCAGAGATAGATGTAGGTTTCATTTTTAGAAGGTACACACTATACATTTTTAAGGGATTTATTTTGAAAACTTTTCAGATTAGTTTTACAGCTATATCAGAAAATGAATGATTGTTTGGTTATTTCATTTACCAAAGTAATTAAAGCAGATATTTATGAAATCACTGGGAGGTGAATTATCTCCAATTCAACAGGTTAATCATTAATATTTGGAGGATTTTCTTGCCATGCTGTATTAGAAGATGAACATCATCAGACATTTAAATTGTTTTATTTGACTAAAACAACGACGTTATGTATTCTGGATTTTTTTCTTCAACAGCAAACATATATTTTAACAAAACAAGCATATGAATTTTTGAATTTAGTTAAACATTCAAGTTTTTTAAAATCAGCTTTGTTTTTGTTAAAAAAATATTAACTCAAATAATTAAATTGAATATTAAAAAAAATTAAATTGACTATGTCAGCCAGGTCAACATGAGAAACTTAAAATATTGGCTTCTGCAGCTAACTCAGTCGTCTTCGCCTTCATTTTCCTGTTTGTTCATAATCTGGAAAAGAAAAACTAGCTTTCCTGCTTTTTCAGGTCCCAAACGATTTCTCAATTTGGAATGAATTAGTCCAAAAGAAGAAAATATTCTTCTACACCGGCAGAAGAAGCTACTGCTGTTAAAAGTGAGATTATCACTTCAACAGTCTCTGAATCCAAGTGCTTAAGTGAATTCCACCAGTTCACTGGTTTGACTTTCTTTAAAACATCATCAGCAAACATATATTTCTTGAATGGTTCTTATTCCCAAACTGGGTCTCTTTTACGGCCTGCTGCCATTATAAGTTTTCTCTCCTAGTGGGAGAATGATATGGTAGATCTCAAATCAATGAAGGCTACACTCAGAAAGACCTCAAGACTTCTGGAATATGCTGCTCAAACAGTTTCACTTTTGTTTCTACTGCTTGTCCCTCCCTTCTCACATTTATCTCCAGACTTCTCCTTGTCCAGATCTATTCCACCCACAACAATCTTCTATTCATTGAACTTTTTAAAACTTTGCACTTTTAGAGAGAAGTAAGGGATTGACTCTGTGTACACAAATTTGCAGAGGGACAATAGAGTTGAGGTCTGTTATTTCTCACCTCTATATATTATTTATTTATTTATTTAAAACATTTTTGTTGTTAACAAGCATGGTATCTCTGGAGACACAAATCCACAGTTTGAGAACTGCAAAACTAAGCATCTCTGATGGTATCTTCTAGACTGAGCACTGAGTCCTATTGGGTAGATAGAAAGATTAACCTAAATAATCTATACAGAAGCCCCTGGAACCCCATAAAATTGAGTCCCTAATCCATGAACTATTGGAACGCATTTACAAAACTTTTCTTAAACATTACTTGAATAAATTGTCTCATACTATAGAATTAGAATTTATAATCCCTATTCCATGATGAGATATCTTTGAACTATAATGTATCTTAATTAAAACTATGTTTAGATAGGTTTTTTCCTCAAAAAGCATTTTATCAAAATAATCCGATTTAAATTAAAAAAATCATTGATTTTTATCCACCCTGCCTGCATTGCTGTAAAAATGTTTATAGTTTTCTGTTATGATCTTGTTCATCTTCTGTATCATTGCTCTTTTCACCTACAATGAGGATATCATCTGCAATTATTTTCACCCCAGGCAGTTCTTCAAGCACTTAGGTGAGTCTTCTCTGCAACACCTCTGCTGTTTTGCTTAGGCCAATTGGCATGCATAGGCCTCTGTAGCAGCCAAATAGTATTGCAGAGGTTATCAGCATGCTGGAGTCTTTATCCTGTTTTTTGTGCCAAAACCCATTCCTCACATTACAGACTATAAACATTCCAGCTTTGGAGAGTTCTGACAAGATGTCATCAATTGTGGGCAGTGGATAGTGGCATCTTTTCAATGCCTGATGCAGTGACTTGGGTTCTATGCAGATGCCTAATTTGCCTGATGGCTTCTTTACCACAACCATGCTGTTTACCCAAGCTGTACTGGTCTCTAAATGTGCTACGATACCCCTGCTCTGCAGACTTTCCAGTTCCTTGCATACTGGAATTCATAGTGCCACTGGAATTTTCCTTTGTGGTAAGCACACAGGTTCCACATGGGCCTTCTGACTCCAGTTCCACTGATCATGATACAAGCAGCTCCTGGTCTTCCCTCAGGCTCACCTCAGGAACAGACTGTCTGCTTCCTGCCTTTCCAGCCTCTTTGGCCTTCTATCAGGCCCCTTTCCAAAGATAGGGAACTTACTACAGCTTCTCCTCTGGCCCTCCTCTCCCCAATTGTCCTTCTCTCTCTCCTCTTTTATATCCATCCCCTTTACCTGACTACACCCTTCCCATGTGCAATTAGTGAGGTTACTAGCACCCTCAGACAGCCCATCACTTACTGTCTTCAATGTTTAAGCATCGGCAGCTTTGCAATGGAAAGCTCTATCAGAAAGTGTAAATCAGGATTAACTCTATAGAAGTGAAGTGAGTACAACACAGTAAAACCAGTGTAAATGAGATCAGACCCACTTTCTTTAGGTATTCCCAGTCTCATTGCTTTGTTATTCGTTTTTATTTTATTTTACTTAATGTTTTGCTTGTGAAAGGTGCTGGATAGACATCAATGAAAACTAAAACTTTAGCTTATCTAAAGAATACCTAAAGCAGTGGTGTCCAACCTGTGCCCCTCAAGGCTCTAAATTTTGTCCCTCCGGGGTGACTGTGTTAAGAAGAAAACTTGTATTTGATTGTGAGTTAAATTATGCCCATCCCTCAAACTGCAGTCTGTGGTTTCTAAACTTAAGTGTTTGAATCAGCCCTGTCACTACACTGAGGAGGTAGGAGGTGCTACCTTTCCAAATGCAGCCCACCACTTCCTCCACAATCCCAGGAGATGTTCTGCTGGGAGCTGTCCCCTCCCTATTGCAGCTCCCTATTACAGCTATATCTAGCATAACGAGGTCCAAAAAATTACCTCGTGTGGGTTGCTGCACATTTTGCATAAGAAAATTATCATCTGTAATGTTTAGAAATTCTAATGTTGTTTTGCCACTGGCTGTAATGAGACATCCACCATGTATCCGAAATTGAAGTCCCCTGTGATAACACAATTGTTTCTTTCCACAAATTACAGACAGCAACTTAAGGAACTACTCACCCTGTTCTCTATTTTGATGCAGTGGTCTGTAACAAAGACTAGGAAGCACCCTTCTTGGGCTTTGTTAGTTAGTACATTGATTCATATGCATTCAGGATCCTGATGTTCTGATTTATCAATGACTCTAAAGCAGATAATGTTGTTGATAATGTAGAGTGCCACCCCCAGCCTCTTTGAGTCGCTCTATCCTTCCTAAATAGGTTGTAACCAGTGATTTTAACATTCCAGTCATGCAGATCATCCCACCAGGCTTCAGTAATGCCAATTATAACAAAATTCTTCTCATCGGTGAGAATTTTCCAATTCCTCTTGTGTAGGAGGAGAGTGTAGCTTTGAATGCTCCATTGCCTATTTTGATGCTGGGTTGTGGAAGCTCGATGAAGAGCAGGTGATAGGATTTAAACTGGCTCTTACTGTATTTAAACCGGGGACTGAAAAGTGAAATATCTTAATTTTTTTGCAATAATACTAAAGCTAATCTGTTTGACATATGTAGTGCCTTAAACGCTATAGAAGAGCAAGGCATTATTATTATCTTCTCCATGTAGACTAAGTGTTTCTTTATATTATATTTCAGATACTATTAATGAAGGAATTTGATGGAATATGATTTTAAAGAGCTTTTAAAAACTAATATACTGTAATAGATAACAGTTTTGGTTATCTTGTCTTTTTTTTTCAAGGGCTAAAGTTAAAAACCTTGAGAAGAGTGAGCAACCAAATCTGTCTCCAAATATTGATGACTGGACAAAAGAACAAGTAAAACACTGGGTAACTGAAGAACTTAAGATTGACCAGAAATATGGTGAAATCTTGTTTAGCCAAGATGTGACAGGTACAGCCTTGAAGCTGTTTACTAAAGAACATTTTACAGATATAGGCATAATGTATGGCCCAGCTCTTCAAATTATGAATGCATTGAAATGTAACTTTCTAGTTGAAAGCACAGCTCAGACAGTTAGACAAGAAGATAGTGAAAAGACTCATGATGAAAAATATTTAATGGAGAAGGACGATGGAGGAAGTGCAAAGCAAGATGAAAAGAATAAAGGAAAATCAAAGTCAGCAGATGCCAGTGAGTCACAAGAACTTAGATTATCTGAATGCACAAAGTCTATAGAGTCTATGCTCACAGATAGAATAGAAAACAAGTTAGGTGAAGCAAAAGATAAATCAAAGAAATTACTGGAAAATAATCAACATCCAACCAGACAAAACTGTTTGCCATATCCTTTTGATGAGTTTCATGATAGTCGTCGTTATATACAGCACTATATTCTTAATGTCCCTGAAACAGGGCCACTGAATCTCATTGAGCCAGCACATGAGTTCAAACTGTTCACAAACACAGAGAAAGCAACAGAAGAGGATATTAAGCTGAAATTTAGCAATGAAACCTTTAGATTTGCTGCTGCATGTATGAATTCCCGCACTAATGGTACTATTCATTTTGGAGTAAGCAACAAGCCACACGGGGAAATTATAGGAGTGAAACTAAGCAGTAAAGATGAATTTATTGACTATTTTAATGAAAAAATTGAAAAGTACTTTGATCAAAGTTTTGTCCCTGTTGCAAAAGACTGCATTAGGGAACCTAGATTTGTGGAAGTATTATTGCAAAATAACACTCCATCAAATACATTTGTCATTGAAGTAGATGTAGTTCCAAAACACTCTATATGTCAAGCAAAATATTTCCATATAAATAATTACAATTTTAAGACTAAAACTTGGGAACAGTCTTTATTTATACGGGATGGACCCAGCTCTAAAAACATTTTTAATAATCCAAAAGAACTCCAGTCATTTAAGTCCAAGATTACATTTGCAGCAGATCGTCGAAAAGCAGCAGAGGAAGAACACAGAGAAAAACGAAAGAAGAAAGAGAATGAGGGTCGAAAGCTGATTAGCCTACTCACAGGTAACAGGGACTTGCTGGATAATTCCTATTATGACTGGTATATATTAGTAACAAACAAGTGCCATACTTCTCAAACACAGCATTTAGACTTTTTGCAGGAAGTAAAATGGTTTGCTGTGCTGGAGTATGATTCTCAGTCAGAAAAGATCGGGGTGACCAAAAAATACAGAGAAAAACGAGGTGCAAACCTTCATTTTCCAAATCAGTATCAAATGAAAGGGAAAACAATTTCTGAAATAATTGAAGATCTGAATCTCTATCACCAGCCCAGCTGGATTTTCTGCAATGGCAGATCAGATCTTAATGATGAAAAATATCAACCTTTAGATCCCAGTTTGTGGCAACAAAAGAGGGCTGCTGAAGTCAGGAAATTGATTTCATTTCTTTCACATCCAGACGTACTGCAAAGAGGAAAGTTTCTAGTAGTGTTTCTTTTGCTCTCCGAAGTGGAAGATCCAGGGGATCCCCTTATTGAAACATTCTGCACATTTTACCAAGATCTGGGAGGGCTTGAAGACATGCTCTGCATTTGTATTGGTTCACAAACATTCCAAATATGGAAAGATCTTCTGCAAGCTAGATCCATTAATCAAGATGAACTTACTAAGAGATGCGTTGCTAATTTAAACCTTCCAACAGTGAACGGTACTATCCTTAAATTGAAATCTGTGACACAGTCTTCTCAGAGGCTTTTACCATGTAATGGTTCTTCTACTGTTCTTCTAAAGAAGGAAGAAGACTTCATGACAGCATTGGAAATACTTTGTGAAAATGAATGCAAAGATACAGAGATAGAAAAGGATAAAGCTCAATTTTCTGAATTCAGAAAATCTCAAGAAGAGCATTTTTACCGGGGTGGCAAAGTGTCATGGTGGAATTTTTATTTCTCTTCTGAAAACTATTCTTCCCCCTTTATCAAGAGGGACAGTTATGAAAAACTTGAAGAGTTGATTCAATCTTCATCCGAGTCCTCTACACAAAAACCGTCAAAAGTTATCAATCTTTATCACTCTCCAGGCTGCGGTGGAACTACTTTAGCTATGCATGTTCTCTGGGAGCTAAGGAAGAAATTCAGATGTGCCGTTCTGAAAAATAAAACTGTTGATTTTGCAGAAATCGGAACACAGTTAACAACTTTAATCACCTACGGCGCAACCAACCAAGAAGATTACTTGCCAGTATTACTTCTTGTAGATGATTTTGAAGAGCAAGAAAATGTCTACCTTCTGCAGCATGAAATTCAGTCAGCTATAGTAGGAAAATGCATTAGCTATGAAAACCCTGTAGTGATCATTATAAATTGTATGAGATCTCAGAATCCTGTGGAAAGCTCAAAGAGCAGTCAATCAGCCAGCATTAATCTAAAACATGAACTTTCTTTCAAAGAGCAACGGGCTTTTGAGAAGAAGCTGGAAGAAATTAAACAGCAGCATCAGCACCCTGAAGATTTCTATTCATTTATGATTATGAAAGAACAATTTAATCCAGAGTATATAAAAAATGTGGTCAAGAACACACTGAAAGGTTTGGACATTAACAGCAAACAAGGACAACTTATTTCCTTCCTGGCAATATTAAACTCTTATGTTACGGAGTCCAGTATCTCAGTATCGCAATGTGAAGATTTCTTTGGAATAATTATTAAATATTGGGGTAAAGAAAGTTTAGAAGACAAGATGGGAATTTGTTCTAATATTCTAATACAAAGTCAGGTGCAAGAACATGGATCATACAAAGGAGTGCGTATCATTCACCCACTGATCGCTAATTGCTGTCTAGAAGAATTTAACCTAACCTATAGGTTAACTAAAAGTGCAATAACACTGCAATTGTTAAAACAGAATTTATTTTATGATTCTGGCTTGGGAAGAAAAAAACTTCTAGATGATGTGCAAAGTATGCTACTTACCAGACAACGTAAAGAACATGGAGATGACGCAGACACATTGTTTTCCCCATTAATTGAAAAAATACAGAAGGAAGAAGGTAGTGCTGAAGTTGAAAGCGTGTTACGTGAAGGAGCCATTCGATTTAGCCAAAACCCATTCATTTGCCAAGCCTTAGCAAGACACTACTACATTATAGACAAGAATTTTGGGTCTGCACTGGAGTGGGCCAAAAAAGCCAAAAAAAAAAGCTCCTAACAATTCATATATATCAGATACTTTAGGCCAAGTTTTTAAAAGTCAGGTAAAAAATTGGGTGGATGAAAATGCAAAAAGGAAGGTCATAACTGCTGAAGACCTGAAACGTTTGCTAGAGCTTGCTAAGTGTGCTTCAGAGGCTTTTAAAGAATCCCAGCAACAGAATGAAAGTACAGACATTGTAAGAGAAGCTTTGCAGCTCCAAAAGTCTAAACGGAGGTATGATACTTATAATACAGCTGGTTATTTGGGGGAGATAGAAACTGGTCTGTACACTATAGATATTCTTGGATGTACTCCTCTTTTCAACAAAAAAAATACATTGTCCCAAGAAGATATGCTACAATATTTGTCAGGAAAGCATGCCATCCCAACAGCAACTAGTGACAGTGAAAGTGAAGAATATAAGTTTGCACTTGACTATTACTGTGGTTATTTATCTAATTTGCGCTCAAGTTTGAAGGAGGCATTTGAGTTTTTTGAGAACTACTTTGTCCTTCTGAAACCAAGAAATATTGAAAAAGAAAGTGTGGAGTTCAAAATACGTAAGAGGGTTCGAGAATGTTTCAACAAATATGCAGAAATATTTTGCCACTTGGATCCTGAGATATCGGGGGACAATCCAATGAGTTCAAAACTCAGTTTGCCTCGGCAGGAGGATCACTGCAGGAGAAGTTTGGAGGCTTCCAAAGCAGACAGGTTTTCTGGGCTTTTGGAGTACCTCAACAGTCATGAAAAAGCTGAAAGCAAAATGGAAGACATAGTGAATAAATATACATTTTTGATTGAAAAATGCACACACAGACCCCTGTGGAGGGAGAAGCAGAATTTCATTTTGGCAAACATTGTTCTCAGTTGTATTAAACCTAAATCCAGGAAGATATGTGCTCTTCATGAATTGAAAGCACAGCTTAGAAAAATCCTACAGCTAGTAGGTCTAGAGCATCGATTTTCAGAACCTTACTTCTTAGCCTCTTTATTATTCTGGCCAGAGAGTCAAACACAATTAGATCAGGATTCCAGACAAATGGAAAAGTATGTCACATCGCTGAAGAAGTCTTTTAGAGGGCAATACAAACAAATGTGTCGTTCCAAGCAGCCTGTTGCTCATTTCTATCTTGGGAATAGTAGAGGTCTGAATAAGCTCGTTCACAAAGGGAAAATAGATCAGTTTTTCAGTCCGCTCCAAGTACATGACTTGCATTCCCTGTGGCAGAAAGGATGCATATGGGAAGAAAAGGATGTCCAAGATCTATTGCTTCGTCTACATGGCAAGGTCGAAAATGATCTTGTCTATGTGGACTATGGAATTGATGAAAAAATCAGTATACCAGTGCGACCTGCTTTCTTAGGCCAGCTCAGAAGTGGCAAAAGCATAGAAAGAGTGTCTTTCTATCTGGGATTTTCCATGGATGGTCCAATAGCATATGACATAAAAATGATTTAAGAGTTTGAATAATTAAAGTATTATATGCTCTAATGGGGGAAGGGATAGTTCAGTGGTTTGAGTATTAGCTTACTAAACCCCAGGGTTGTGAGTTCAATCCTTGAGGGAGCCATTAAGGAGCTGGGGTAAAAAATCTGTCTAGGATTGGTCCTGCTTTGAGCAGGGCGTTGGACTAGATGACCTCCTGAGGTCCCTTCCAACCCTGATAATCTATGATTCTACATCCATGGAGCCTTTTAGTTACATTTTTTAGCCTTAACACTTCTTTATTCATAGCTTCAGAAGTAAGCATCTGGATTTCTGTGCAATTCCCTCTTCTATTCCTCCAGCCTCTTCACATTTAGTGCAGAGCTCTCTAACTCCTCTCCTACTTTTCCAGATATGAGCAGTGTGGTATGATATGCAGACATGCTAATGCAAAGCAAGATTCTTGAATGGCTGATGCGAAGAAAGATATTATTCAGTCTGGAAAGAACTTTGCAGACAAAATGACCCCAACATGGTTTGTTTTTAAAATGCCATGATGGCTATAAAGCCCTATCATCTTCTGCTATATACACTCCCTCCTATGCTCCCAGCTGTTTTATTTTTTTTTTATTTTTACTATTTTCCTAAAAACATTAGGTCACCAAGCTGATACTCCTATACACATTGAATGTGCATAGAACATTGATCAATTAGGGTCTGATTCTCCATTGCCTTTACCTTATATAGTAATTTACCTTGTATGTTGTGGGTGTAAAATGCTACCAAATCAAATGGTAGCATTTTACACCAACTTTGCACAAGAGTAAATGACTATACAAGGTGCAAGGCAGGGGAGATCAGGCCTTCAGGTAGCTAAGAAAATAACCTTTTGATCTACAGCAAAATATATCTATCCCAGCTGTATTCTGACATACTCATGTTTTAGATAAACAATAACTGTAATATATTTACTTCAGGAGAAAGCAAGCATTCCCCTTCCTCTTCTGCTGAGATATTTGGAAATAAAGATAGGTCTATGGTACAAAGCAAGGATGGAAGTATTTTCTGTTTTGGCTTACAAGGCACTGAACGAAAGAACATCACTATTTCTGGCCCATTTTAAATTGATCTGAGTTAAAAATGTCAAAAGTGCCTAAGTCCCATTTTCAAAAGGGACTTTTGGAATTTGAAAATAGAATTTAAGCTCCTAAGTCACTTAAGAAATTTTGAAATTTTACCCCTTGTCACAAATGCTTCTAGGTCTAAAGGTTTACCTCCTCTGGTGGTTTTTCCATATTAGGGACATTTGTTTCCTTCCAGTAGTTTGTTCCTTTTTAACACTGATCACTGTTGTCTTCAATGGGAGAAACAACTGAATGCATATGCAGGAAATTGCCATTTCATATGCTAGGTTTGTATTATAAATTTTCCACAAAGAAAAGTGCACTAGTATGAAATATCAAAAACAGTATGTTACTGCAGTATGAGGATTCTCCACAGTTATACTTCTACACTGTGTGAATATGATTATCAGACTTTAAATTTATTAAGTTAGTAAACATTTACATACATTTTCTTTAAAAATTACTTTAAAACTCTGGATGTGCCAGTAACATAGGATGTACCATATATAAGGCCCAATCCAGTTATGGGATTTCAATATGACTAATCACCTGAGTAAAGTCTATTCCAGCTATTGGACAACAACCAATACCTGATGCTTCAGAATAAGGTGAAAAAACAAACTTATAGTACATCTAGCCAGTTGTACAAAATAGTACATGAAGGGAAATCCTTCCTTACCCCTTGCAGGCAATCAATTTATGCCCTGAATCATGATGGGATTAATTAATTACCCATAGGTTTTACAGGTTTTATAGCTTTTATAACTTCAGATTTTACGATGAAATATACTTCTGCAACATTACTCTGCAATAGTATAACCCTTTTTATAGCTGCAAATATTGGTACAGTATTTTGAATGCTTATAAAATTATAAAACTTTTTAAAATTCAGTCAGATTGTTTCTCTTTAGCTTCCTAAAGAAGTGTATATTACAATTTGATTGTATGCTGTTTGGAGTACTTCCTTTTACTCATTTGTTAATTTCATCCAGTGACCTCTTGTTCTTGTATTATGGGATAAAGTAAAAGAAAGGGTGCGATCAATATTCACTGATTGATAATAGTTTAAGTTAAACTTTGATAATAGCTTAGCATAATCTTTTCACCAAGGTATCCAAAAAGGTATCCAAAAATCTGATATAGTTAACAAATGCCACATGCATAAGAAAACCTGGACATAATTATGCATTAGTGAATTGTTTAAGAATGTTAAATGTTAAGGCCCAGATCCTGAAAGGTATATAGGCACTGTACACCCATTGAAATCAATCGAAATTCAGTGTCTAAATACTGCTGAGGATCTGGGCTTAAGCAATTCTCTAGCTTACTGGAGCTTTTTTGGTATTTTGTTTGTTTAGGGGCTATTTATATTCCTCATGAGTTGACTTGCAGCTCTCTGGACATTGTGCAGTGTGCAGATTAATATTTGTTACATCTTATGTGGATTTGCCTGAAGTTTTCCTTGCTCATTCAGAAACATGATATTTAATAAAAAAGGGAAGTTTGGGATTTTGGAATCCACAATGTTATTTTTGAATGTCGTTAATGTGTGCGCTTTGCGCTATACCTTTGACTGTGTGTATTGCTTAGGTCAGTATTTAAGTGATTGATGAATATGTGCAAGTGTTCCACTGAGGAGTAAATCCAGCCCACACCTCCATACCTGGTAGCAAAACCAGTCTAGGCCAGGGAAGGAATGGGTTTGAGGAGCAGCACATAAGGAATCTTATCCAAAGTTCAGTGAAATCAATGGGAACCAGCTCCTCAGCTGGTGTAAATTATCATATCTCCATTGACTTCAGTGGAGC
>NW_020664435.1:30995827-31030077 GCF_002925995.2 Terrapene triunguis
CGGGGCTTGCCGCCCTCCTCCCAGGGCTCCGGCCGCCCTCCCCCCCGTTGGGGGAGAGGGCTGCCGGAGGCTTTTTTGCCTGGGGCGGCAAAAAAGCCAGAGCCGGCCCTGACCACATGTCAAAATTCTTACTTAGTCCAATAACAAATTTTTCTCTGCCCTGTGAGACTAGTACAAACTTTCTCAACAAATACATTGTGAAGCTGATATTTTACTTTCCACAGCTTCAGTATTACACATTTGGCAAAATCATCAAAAAGCGGGAAGGGGGAGTGGAGGAGAGAGAAAGAGAAACATCTATTGTTTATACAGGAACAAAGCTGTCCAATGCAAAGTTAATGAAATTTTAGAGGCCTTATCTTCCCAATACTCAGCCCCTTGTAAAGAGAAAAGCGCATGGAAAAGAGAATGTGAGGTGGAATTTTCTAAGCATTGGTCTAACTCTGCTCCCATTGCAGTTAATGGGAGTTTGACCATTGATTGCAATGGGAGAGTTATGCGAATACTGAGGCCTGGAACCACAAAGAGAATTAGGTATTGCAACGCTCTGCACTCCAACACCTAACCTTTAGGTGCCTAGAAAATCACAGGAACGACACTGCAATCCACAAAGCCTGAGTTTGGCACCTAGACTCCTTATACAATGAATAGGGAGATAGTCACCTTGGAATGCAATCCACAAGAGCCAACATGGTAGGTGGGGAACCATCTAAGATAGCCAATGAGAGCGGTGAAGCCCCACCACTTTCACAGAGATAAGCACCTAAGTCCAGGCTGCAGGGAGGTGCCTATCTCTGCTTGCAATCCAGAACTGGGAACCCCTCTCCTGGAGTCAAGTGGTCAGTGGTTAAGACACCCACTGGGAAATGGGGAGACCAATAGTCCAGTCCCCCTCCTCCAATGACTTTTGCACATAACACACACCCTCTTATAGGCTATCCCACATTCAAGTATAACAAACTGTGATGGTCTGTATACCCTACACTGGTATAAAAGGAATTAACTGGAGCCTGAGAGCAATTAGTACACCTGGGCAGGGGCGGCGAGTTGTATGGGCCCATGGTGCCCGGGCTCCAGCAATATTAAGGGCCCGGGGCCCGGCTCCACCAATGTTTGGGGCCGGGTCTCTCCCCTGGCCCTGCCTGCTGCCCCCCGCACCTCCCCTGAGTGTCCCCCAGCCCCCACATGCTGCCCCCGCACACCACCCCCGGTCCCAGAGTGTTCCTGCAGCTCCACGCTGACTCTGCTTTGCTGGCTCCCGGCATAAACTGCTGCCGCAGGGTCCTAGTGCCCCCCATCCACGAGTGGCAGGGCAGGCTACCTTTACCTTGCCCTTCTGCCTCAGACACTTCCTTTTTCCAGCAGGACCCTCCACCAGCACAGGGGCCCCCGCTGCCCGCAGTCACCGCTCCTGCCCCACGCTGGGCAAGTGGCAGCCCCATCCCCCACCCCCAGTGAGGCTACAGTGAGGGGCAGCAGCAGGGGAGGAGGTGCACATGTAATGGCAGCCCCCCCCAGCACCCACCACAGGAGAGGCGAGGGGGCTTCCTGGACCTGAGAGGGGCCCTAGGAGCACGTGCAGTGACAGTAGTGCAGTTTGGAGTGGTAGGACGCCGAGGGGGGTCCCTCCACCAGAGCTCGCTGCTGCCAGGGGGCAAAGGGCTGGGGAGAGTCCTCCTCTCTGGCCCCAGTCCTGGGGCAGCCTGCCTGCACCCCAAACTCATCCCCAGCCCTGCCCCACCCCAGAGCTCACACCCCCAGCCAGAGCCCTCACCCCCCTGCACCCCAACCCTCTGCTCTAGCCCTGAGCCCCTCCCACACTCCACACCCCTCATCCCCAGCCCCAGACAGAGCCCTCACTCCACTGCACCCCTACCCTCTGCCCTAGCTCTGAACCCCTCCCATACCCCAAACCCCTCATCCCCAGCCCGAGACAGAACCCTCACTCCACCGCACCCTAACACTCTGCCCCAGCCCTGAGCCCCCTCCTGCATCATGAACCCCACATCCCCAGCCCTACCCCACACCCCTCATCCCCACCCACAGCCCTCACCCCTGCAACCCCTCCCTCCACACCCCCTCCCATCCCCAAACTCTATCCCAGAGCCTGCACCCCCACCCCCTTCCCACACACCCTCTCCTGCCCCCAAACTCCCTCCCAGAGCTGGCACCCCTCACCCCCTCCTGCATCCCCGCCCCTTGCCCCAGCCCAGAGCCTGCACCCAAACTCCATCCCAGAGCCTGCACCCCAGACCCCCTCCCCCACCCAAACTCTGTCCCAGAGCCCAACCTCTCACCTCCTCTACACCCAAACTCCCTCCCAGAGCCTGCACCCTGCACCCCTCCTGCACCCCAATCCCCTGCCCCAGCCCAGGGCCTACACCCCAGACCTCCTCCCCCTACCCAAATTCCCCCCCCCAGAGCCTTAGGCAGGTGGGGGGGGCTGAGTTTGGGGGGGCAGGTTCTGGGCACCCTGAAAATTTCTACAAAACTGCCATCCATGCACCTAGGTGCACTTGGGGGGGTGGGCCAGGCCCAATTAAAGATGTGACCCAGCTGTGAGGGGTAGGGGAGACTAATAATAGAAGGCTGTCAGGGCAGTAGGTCTAGATGGAGAGTAGGATTTGAGATCCTTTCCTAAGAAGAGAGTTCTTGAAAAGACCATGGGAGATACTGGGAAGATACAGGTGAAGCAAACTCCTATGCATAGGTAGATTAAGGTTTCCTGGGGCCCTGGGCCAGAGCAAGTGGGGGGGCCCTCCCCACCCCACCTCTTCTGCCTGTAGTCCCACCCCTGCTCTGCCTCTTCTGCCTGTGGCCCTGCCCACAGCCCCACCCCTTTCTGCCCCTTCCCTGGTGTGATGCTCTGTACTTCGCGGGAACACCCTATACCCCCATGTTCATCTTTATAAAATGATTGTGTGGTATCCAATCAGGGCCGGCTCCAGGCACCAGCTTAAGAAGCAGGTGCTTGGGGCGGCCAAGGGAGAGGGGCGGCATGTGCAGCAATTCGGGGGCGGCAGACAGGCTGGACCCGGCCCTGTATCCAATGCAAAGTTTGTCATATTGGGTGTCTTCGGAAGGCTCATGATGCACTAGGCACGATTGTTCTAGTAATGTTATAGTAATGTTATAATTTCATGTATATAGTTATGAGGCTGAAAAATTATCCTCATGGCTTAAAGCAAGCCTAGGCAAAAACTCTCCAAGAACGGAGAGGCAGTTCACACCTCATCAGGGCAGGTTTGGGACAAACCCAGCCCAGCCTTACAGGAACAAAGGACGCTGGCCTAGGCAGCAACAAAAGAATCTGTTAGACTCTCGAGGGAGTCACCCCCCTTCCTTTGGTCAGTTTGGAACTGCGAGGAGGTAATGCTCACCTGACTCTGGGGGGAGGGGCAAAGCCAAGAGGGAAGAAAGAACATGATAAAAGGGAGAGACATTTGCCATGCTCTTCCTCTCTCTTCCACCTACATGTACAGACATCACACCAAGCGACTGAAGCACTGATCAAAGGGGAGAGCCTGGCTGAAGGGCAACCAGCCAGCCTGTGGTGAGACGCATCTAAGTTTGTAAGGGCATTGAAAGTGTTAAGATCAGCTTAGAATGCATTTTGCTTTTATTTCATTTGACCAAATCTGACTTGTTATACTTAGATTTTAAGTGATTCTAAGTCAATCTTTATAGTTAACAAATCTGTTTGTTTGTTCTACCTGAAGCAGTGCATTTGGTTTGAAGTGTGACAGAGGCTCCCCTTGGGATAACAAGCCTAGTACCCATCAATTTCTTTGTTAAATTGACAAACTCATATAAGCTTGCAGCGTCCAGCGGGCATAACTGGACACTGCAAGATGGAGGTTCCTAGGGTTGTGTCTGGGACCAGAGATATTGGCTAGTGTCATTTGGTTGCACAATCCAAGGAGCAGCTTACGTGCCAGAGGCTGTGCGTGAACAGCCCAGGAGTGGGGGTTCTCACAGCAGAGCAGGGTAAGGCTGGCTCCCACAGTTAAGGATTGGAGTAACCTAGCAGATCACTGATCCAGATAACACCAGAGGGGAACGTCACACCTGGGGCCTGCCCCTGTTCCACCCAGGGTCCCCCCCATTCTTCCCCCCACTGCAGCCCCCTGCAACCTCTTTGCTCCTTTCTGCCGCCCCTTCCTTCCTCCCCCCTCCCCCCATGGCCCCAAGACCGGAGAAGCTGTGTCCCCATGCCATGGCCTCGGGGCTGTGGCAGGGAGCGAGACTCCTCCAGCCCTAGGGCTACAGCAGGGGTCCAGGTGCTGGGGCTTCCCCTGCCACCCCCTACGCTTCTGTGGGGGACCAGGGTCAGGGCGCTGGGGCTTCTGCCCTGCCCTCCCCGGCTGGTAAAATTGGCATAAGAGCACCATCTAGCTGAGACAAGTTTATCTGAAACTTCCAGCTTAGTTCAGACAAGTTTAGCTTCACCTGGCCCAGCCAGCTGGGAGATCCCTGGCCTCTAATAGTCACAAGGATTCTACCTTGGAGGTCAGCAAAAGGATACACATAGCAGGCAAAATTCATCCCTAGTATAATTCATTAAGTGCGCTAGACACCATTCCCTCCCCTAGTTTTCATTAGCTAATTTAAATTCTTAATGCCACAATTAGGCTGTAAAGTTAAGAGGCTAGATTCTAACCCCTGTCCAAATTCTGTATGATACTCCAATGGTGTATAAGGGCCAAAAGGGAGCATGTGGTTTGCCTTAAACACCCCCTGCCATTTGCAGGCCCTGGTGCAGAGGGCATGCTGCAAGTGAGAGGGGATGTGGTCATAGCCCTCAGCTCTATGGGGATTCTGGGCTGCAAAGCAGCACTGGTTAGGCTATTGTAGATAAGAACCTTCCCTGGGGCTATTGTACCTTACTCCAGGGGCAGAAGCCCAGAATATGGGTAGTACAAAGGTAGTATAAGCCACCTCTATTTACCTCCACTCCTGCTCATGGGCTGCACTTTCTGCACTGTCTCTCTCAGAAGATATAGCACAGAATCTAGTCTAAGGGTTGGTTAAATCATTCTGATCACGTTGCCTGTTAGAAGGCTCCATCTGGTATTTTCTTTTTGAATTGCAGGCCCAGCTCCAAGTAACTGAGCTTGAATCTTCTGCGTGGCAACACTTGAATTGCCACTAGACACTTAGCAATTGTGTAGACAGTTAAAATAAGTAAATAAACAAAAATAGCACTCTGGCCCAGCCCCCTTTCTTCTTATATTTAATAAGCATCTTTATCCTGTTTACAGTGCTGCAGGGCTACAGCAACAGAAGCCTATTTTAAGTTGACTCAGGCTCTCGAAGAGCATTGAATTGATTGAAAACTACATTACCTGCCATACGTACACCATACAGAAGCTAAGTATCAGAGGGGTAACCGTGTTAGTCTGGATCTGTAAAAAGCAACAAAGAGTCCTGTGGCACCTTATAGACTAACAGATGTATTGGAGAATAAGCTTTCGTGGGTGAATGCCCCCTGCGTCTGACGAAGTGGGTATTCACCCACGAAAGCTTATGCGCCAATACATCTGTTAGTCTATAAGGTGCCACAGGACTCTTTGTTGCTTCATACAGAAGCTGTGTCTGCATGAGATTGCAGTGACACCTGGTGGGTGTTTAGGATCACTATAAATGTTCAAGGCTGAAGTAAGTGGGAAAAGCATGACCTTATTCAAGAGGTCTGTGTGATTTGGACCAAGTGTCACCTAGGAAGTTCTCATTATCAGCACATCTAAATGCAACTACTCACTTGGAGTTGGTTCAACTCCACATTTGATGTTTACTTGAGCTTTTCTGTTTCAAATATATTATGAGTCAAAAATATAGCTCCATGTTACTTTTATTTCCCCCACCCCCATAATAAAGAGCTGCCCCATAGAGGAAATAATAACCATCCTTTATAGAACTGAGATAGTGCTTCCTCGTGGACTGAATTCAGGCTTGATACCTAGGAATTCTTGAGTTCTAAACTACCATTGACTCTGAATGATATTGGTAAGTCACTTCACTTGTGCTTTACCATCCCCATCTGTAAAATGTGTGTAATACTTACCTCTCTACCTTGCAGGGAGGTTGCAAGTATTATTTAATATTTGCATTTGAAAATCTAAAACATTGTAAGAGTACTAGTATATTTGCTATATATTCTATTAAACTATGTGAGCCTGGTATTGGAGAGCAAACAGTGGTTTGGGAGGTTATAAAAGTTAAATTTAAATACTTTACTTTTAAACACCTCTGCTTCTCAGTTATGGTGATGCACTTACCCAAATTGTAGCATAAACAGCATTCACTATAAACTCACAGTTCTATCTCATAGAACTGGAAGGGACCTTGAAAGGTCATCAAGTCCAGTCCTCTGCCTTCACTAGCAGGACCAAATACCAGTTTTGCCCCAGATCCCTAAATGGCCCCCTCAAGGATTGAACTCATAATTCTAGATTTAGGAGGCTAATGCTCAAACCACTGAGCTATCCCTCCCCCCAATAAAATGATTAGAACAAACAGCTGCATTCTAATTACTAGGTCATTAGTTATTATTTCCCATTGAATCAGTCAATAATATGGAAGTCAGTAAGTGTTTTCAGTTCTACTTTCTCCAGTTGAAACTAGCAATAATTACATGACTCACACAAAACACCTTTATCTTAACATCATCTGTTTGACACAAGTCCTGCTTCATGGTGAATATGCCTCTCCATTTATCTCTGTCCTTTTCCACACAACACCAGACAATGCCACACAATACTGAAGTGCACAAGGCAAAGTTGAATAAAGTATAATAGCAGAAGGAATGAGAAATTAAGGGAGGAAAGATCTGCTTTCAGATGAGGTTTGGAAATATCTGGAAAATTGATGAGGTGGAGAGACACAAGAAGACCATTTCAAATAGCAGGAGCTGCAAAGGAAGAGATCATTCTTGTAGACAAGAATTTGATGGCTATGATGAGGCCAGTGTTGGCATGTTTGGGGAGTGAAATGAGAGAGAGCTACAGTATGTGAAGGAGGCTGGCGTACATTCAAGGAGGGCAGTTCTGAGATGGCTGGGGAACCAGTAGACTTGTTTGAACATCCACATCTCATTCTAAATTACACTTATTATAGGTTAAGGGAAAAAGCAATATATGGTTAGATGGAAAATATTAAAGACTCCATGACAGAAAACTGTGTGTCTCTGTTCTGGGGCAGGCTGCATCTGACCTGAACACAAAATGGCAGCTACCTGCAGCTGACAGCAGCCTCGATTGACAGAAAGTGGGAGGGAATCATAGTAGTTACATGGCAAGTTTCACATTATTCTTTTAATAGGTGACTGGAAACAGACAACAAAATGTATGTTTGGGGATTAGGCACTAGGTGTCAGTATTGCCCTATGTACTGTGCTGCACACATTGTTCTTTGAGTGCCCCTGCCTCCACTCTCATCTTCATACACACATACTTTCTTGACCCATCTCATTGCTACGTATTGTACTTCAGCCAACATCAGCAGTATAGAAGTGCAGGTCATGAAACACCAACTCTGCTCGGCTGACCACTGTGTATGTATGCCTGGCACTCGGCTCCAGAAGCTAGTACTCTTCTCTCAGTTAAGTCAGGGAAGACTTGAGGGCAGCGGAAGCGCTTCAAAGGCACATTGAAAGTACACCTTAAAAAGGGAGGCATCAACTCAACAAACTGGGAGGACAGAACACAGTGGTGCCACACCATACACCAAGCCACAGTTCACTTTGAGGAGAACAGACGTGCTTATGAGACAGAGAAGCGACAAAGGAGGAAAGAAAGATCACAACAGTCCAGCCAACAACTATGTCTCCCCCAAGATTACACCTGTCACTTCTATGGGAAAAACTGCAGGGCATGAATTGGGCTCCTCAGCCACTTAAAAACCCACCAATGAACCCCCTGGGCAGACATCATCCTTGTAGCAAGGGAGAGCTGAAGAGAGAAAAGAAGATTGTACTTCAGGTTATTGTATGTAACTGTCATGTAAGGGACATGAAAAATCCCTGCCTTAACTATGCAGCACCATAAGTAGGGCCCTACCAAATTCACGGCCATGAAAAACACATCACAGGCCGTGAAATCTGGTCTTTTGTGTGCTTTTACCCTGTACTATACAGATTTCACAGGGGACACCAGTGTTTCTCAAATTAAGGGTCCTGACCCGAAAGGGAGTTGCTGGGTGGTTTCAGGGTTATTTTAGGGGGGTCACAGTATTGCTATCCTTACTTCTGCGCTGCCTTCAGAGTTGGTTGGCCAGAAAGTGGCAGCTGTTGGCCAGGTGCCCAAATTTGAAGGCAGCGCAGAAGTAGGGGTGGCAATACTATACCATTCCACCCTTACTTCTGCGCTGCTTCCTTCAGAGCTGGGCGACTGGAGAGTGGCGGCTACTGACCAAGGGCCCAGCTCTGAAGGCAGCCGCGCAGAAAGGTGGCAATACCATACCACGCTTACTTCTGTGCTGCTTCAATAACCTTGCAAACCCCACACACACACACATCTCCCGTTTGGGTCAGGACCCCTACAATTACAACACAGTGTAATTTCAGATTTAAATATCTGAAATAATGAAATTTATGATTTTTAAAATCCTATGATGATGAAATTGACCAAATTGGACTGTGAATTTGGTAGGGCCCTACCCATAAGATAGCCTGAACTAACTACAAACTAGTGCCATGACACTAGAAAAGTGTTGTTCTCTGCTGTGTTCATCACCCTAATCCCCTCTCAGTTTACAGTGTACTTATAATTCTCACAAGAATTAAATTTGAGAGTAATGAATAACACCTTAGCCTAGATTTTTATTAGGGCAACCTATCATTCAAAACATTTTAAGGGTAGTCTTTCATTTTAATCACACCTACATAAATCAAGAATAACTCCTTTAACTTTACTGAAGTTACTCCAGACTTACACAGGTATCATTGAGGGGAAAATCTGGTCTGTGTCAGCACAGAAAGCCTTTCGAATCTAGACCACTGGTTCAAATCCAGCTAATGCTAGTAGTGATCATTTGATGGCTCTTTAGTACCCTATGTGGAATGTGCGGTGGTGGGAGGGTCTCAAGTCAGGTCCCAGTGAATAGATGTTCACCAGCCCTTGTCCTTACTGACAGTCTCAGTAGAGAGGCCCCAGGTTGAATGGACCATGGGGAATGGACAACTCTCTCACACATAGAAGAGAGTGCTTCAAACAAATTAGCAAAACAACGTGGGGAGGATAAGTGTTGGAAGTGGTACCTGTTCCGAACAAAAACTTAAAACAATGTTAAATATAATATCTAAAATAGGATGGCATACGCTTCCAGCCAGAGGATAGTATGGAAAGGGTTAACATGATTTCCCTGAGTATATAAGAATAATCACCTCGCCCCTCCCACACACACACCACTCGCCCACCCATTCTGTTTCCTCAGTACTGGGATGGCCAGAGACCCCATCCATAAGAAGAATGTGACTGGGCTAAGCTGTAGGGACTTACCCTAGCCTAGGGGGATATAAAAGGAGAGAGCACTGGAGAGTTTCTTGCTGGGGGGTGGTCTGAGTTAGAAGCCAGACCCACAACTAATCAGGAAAGAGATCTTGGAGTCATCCTGGATAGTTCTCTGAAGACATCCATGCAGTGTGCAGCGGCAGTCAAAAAAGCAAACAGGATGTTGGGAATCATTAAAAAAGGGATAGAGAATAAGGCAGAGAATATCTTATTGCCCTTATATAAATCCATGGTACGCCCACATCTTGAATACTGTGTACAAATGTGGTCTCCTCGTCTCAAAAAAGATATACTGGCATTAGAAAAGGTTCAGAGAAGGGCAACTAAAATGATTAGGGGTTTGGAACGGGTCCCATATGAGGAGAGATTAAAGAGGCTAGGACTTTTCAGCTTGGAAAAGAGGAGACTAAGGGGGGATATGATAGAGGTATATAAAATTATGAGTGGTGTGGAGAAAGTGAATAAGGAAAAGTTATTTACTTGTTCCCATAATATAAGAACTAGGGGCCACCAAATGAAATTAATGGGCAGCAGGTTTAAAACAAATAAAAGGAAGTTCTTCTTCACACAGCGCACAGTCAACCTGTGGAACTCCTTGCCTGAGGAAGTTGTGAAGGCTAGGACTATAACAGGGTTTAAAAGAGAACTAGATAAATTCATGGAGGTTAAGTCCATTAATGGGTATTAGCCCGGATGGGTAAGGAATGGTGTCCCTAGCCTCTGTTTGTCAGAGGGTGGAGATGGATGGCAAGAGAGAGATCACTTGATCATTACCTGTTAGGTTCATTCCCTCTGGGGCACCTGGCATTGGCCGCTGTCAGCAGACAGGATACTGGGCTGGATGGACCCAGTATGGCCGTTCTTATGTTCTTATGTTAACCTAGAATGAGGGAAGTCCTGGTTGTGAGAAGCCCTTATTGATTTGATTTAAGGAATCCTGACTGTAGGAAGCCCTTCTGGTTTCCCTTCACTTATTTGAACCACAGACCTAGAGCCTATTTAGTTTTCACCCAGCCTCAACTTACCTAACCTATCACAAGACTTGTTATAACTCCTGCTTTATGGAAAACGAGTTTGTTCCTTACTTCTCCTTTAAAACCTAACACACAAAAATGTGGTGCATTCTATTTAATAAAAAACTTTTATGTGTGGTCATCCTGTCATCACCTCCAAACCTTTAAAAACAGTATCTTGATAGAGACTGACTGGACACACAGGACCAGCTTCCAGCCTGGTGTAACTGTATTGAGTTCACTGACTGGAGTTGCATGGTGAACAAATGACTTAGCACTGTGTGAGGGGTCGTAGGCCAGCAGGGCACAGGTGTACATGGTGTAGAATGCTGGCCCTCAATGAAAGTTTTAAAGAGACGGGAAAGAGAGTGAAAAGGACTGAGTAATAAAGGAAGGGAGGGGACCTGCTCAGCTGGTTGCCTGCCTTCCTGGAAGACTCCTGTGGTGTATTCACAATTACAAGCTATTTATGGTGTTGCTTGCAGGGGAGGGGGTTGTGTGATGTGGGTCTTGAGCTGTCAGTCTGGTGCAAGGTGAGTTGAATTGTGCCTCTGCGTAGGTAGCAGTCTTCTAGCTCTCTCAGTAATTGATGGCTGTGTGTTAGAGTTCTGGATTCTAAGAAATAAAGCAGTGTTACATTGTGACCTTTCAGGAAGAATATTCATGTTTTGTTTTTAAGTGTGTATGCCATAAACATAACCCTCCCCTTGTATATCTCATCGCACTTAGAAGTGAAGCGGGGGGGCGAGGGCTGCAATCTGATTCTATAAATTCAAATATTTGGGAGGAGGTATCTCTTTGAGCATGATGGGAAGGAAAATCTTCACTCAATTAGTCTGATACAACCAAATAGACAAAACATATGTGGAGATCCTAAAAAACACTTTAGACATGTCTTGCATGCTACGAAGCGATAGGTCAACACTGAGAAACTATGTCACAAAAGCAAACCAAATATGGGGCCAGAGTTTCATAATTTGTGGCAGACTTAAAGGGTATGTCTACACTGCAATTAAAACCTGCAGCTGGCCCGTGCAACTGATTTGGGCTAAGGGGCTGTTAATTGCCATGTAGATATTCAAGCTCAGTCTGGAGCCTAGGTTCTAGGACCCGGCAAGGGAGAGGGTCCCAGAGCTTCTGCATCACAATTCAACAGCCCAACCTCCAGTCAGATGACACAGGCCTGCCATGGGTTTTTGGTTGCAGTGCAGACAAACCCAAAGAGGCTTACTTAATATTATGAATTTGCTCCTCTGCTAATTGACATGCTTCATGATAGGCTGGTCTGTTCTATGTAGTGGGACAACACCAAAAAAAATACAAAAAACCAAGCTAGGGTGAAATCCTGATGCTATTGAAGTCAATAGTAAAACTCTCACTCGTCAGAATTTTACCCCTACGGTCTGAACCTGGTCTCCAATAGCAGAAGACTATGGCAATGGCTGCAAGGGAGGTAAATTCATATATAAATATACACAAGGTAGGAGCAGAACTTTCAAGCAAAATGTCAGTTTCTCATTAATGTTACTAAAGTGGTAAAATGGGTCATTTGTAGTTGACTTGTTTGTCTACAGATTTAGTTTGCTGTTAGGGTGGTAAGAAGGGATGGGTTCTGCAGGTTGATAAAAGGAGAAAGAAATGAAGGACCTGATCCAAAGTCCATTTTAGTCCACGAGCTTCAGATCAGGCCTCAAAAGCAGAGTGTTTTTTATAAGAAACAATTAACTTGTAACCATTCTGTAGGGTTTAAATTGATTCCTGCTGCACCCCTCATGCCTCGTACAGACATAGCCTTAAAGGCTTGGAAGGGGGAAAGTCAAAATGTGCAGTTTTTAAATGAAGAGGTGCAAGAATTTCCCCCCCTGCCTCAACCCCCTACTCCTTTTAAAATAAAATTATAAAATGCAGTCACTGTGCATGGAGCGTCATCCAATTCACAAAAAGAACACCTGATTTATGCCAATTTTTTTTGTGTGTCTGCTCTTACAGAGCTGAATGTACAGTGTTACATAAAATATATATCCCTGTAATCTGGATCCATCTTGCTGTACTATACATACTAAATGTGTATATTGTAAAGTGTTTTGTTGTGACCATTGTGACCAGTTTACATATGAACATTCTCGAGCATTCTTTACTGTCAGTGGAGATGGAACCAGCTCACCTATATTGCTGATCTTATTTCAGCTTTGTCTTTCTTTTGATATTGCTCCTCCTATATTGTCTGACTCTATGTAAAGGGAAACGTACCCTGGGCTTGTGGTCCTCAGCAGAGTTATTATGGTCTCTAAAGCAGCATGTAGATGAATTAAAGAACGGAGTAGCTTTTTACAACGCTATAAAGAGTGCCTTCCTACACAAGTGGCTACACCCCTCTCCTAGCAATAAATATGAGCCTATCTCTGCAAACTGTGGTATATGTACATACAAAACAACAGTTCCAAGATAAAACTTTGTCTTTTGACATAGCAAGCAAATTGGCACATGAATATAATTTCTGTAGTAACTTGGCTCTGTCCTCCGTGGGTTACTGGTTGTTTGGCCTCCTCCTCAAAATGTTCTAGTATTGAAGCCAAGACCCATGGCCACACACAGGGTGTGCTTGGCAGCTGCAGGACCAAGATGCCAACCACTGGAATGTGTTTTATGTACCAGTGTCTCTGTCTGTGGCTGGGCTTCCTGTCCCGCCTTTAGTGAAGACTCTCATCTGGCTCCAGTGCTTGCTGCTGTGGCAGCTGTGGAACTGATGCAGGATCACTTTACACATGAGCTGTCTCGCCATTCCAGGAACTGTTTTCCTATATAGGCTCACAGCAAGATCCTTACACTATAAAAGGACTCAGTGTGAAAAGAGAGATTTCCTGCTGCCTATTCTCCTTCAGGGAAGGATAGAAGGCGTAGATCCACGTGGATCCAAGACAACAGAACATTCCATATATCATGGCAGACATTGAAAGGTACTGCCAGTGGCAGTCATGTTAGCAGCAAACCTCTGGGATACTGTGGCTGCCTTCTGTGTCTATTTTGAGATTCTATAATGGAACTTCTCAGCCTTTTGGCTTAGACCATTGACAATTATAGGATCAGGTTAATATCAGATGTACTTTATTAGGAACTTTTCCTGCTCTTTCCAGACCTGATGATCTGATGGGTGCATCTCAGACTATCCCACAGGATTAAAAAAAAAAATCTACCAGGCAAGCAGGCATATTTGCCTAAATATCTAAGAAGTAACACAGAAGATACACTGTATGCTTTCAGGAGTGACCAGTTACTTCAACTTGTAATGAATGCAGCTCACCACCCTATGCCACATTCTAGTATTTAATTTTATAGAGAATCCCATCTTAACTACTTCATTGTTGCATTCCACCGTGATTTCTATGCTGCAGTATCTTTTAGCAGAATCCTTTTATACATTTGATTGAAAAGCTGGCCTGTCAATAAAGACGTACCAAGTACAGCACTGGAGCTGTGTCTTGCTCCACACATCTGGTATAATAGTCAGCACTAACGCAGTTATATACATCAAAAACCAGTAGTGAAATGTATCCAGGCTCTGTTAAAAAACTATATTCAGCTTGGATGGTGAAATGCTCAAGACAGAAATCACAAAGTTGAGATTGGATATAGAACCTTTACTCAGACCTCTAGTAAATCTCCATGATGATATAGAGCCTGATTCTCCACCTTAATTTACATCAAGAATAACTCAATTAAGTCAGCTGAGTTATAGGGGTGTAAAATTTGTGTAAGTGAGAAGAAAGTCAGGCCCAGAGTCAGATTCTCAGATAAACCATTTAATATCAGGAAATAGTCCTGCAATTTTTTCTAGATGAACATGTGTCTTTTGGTATTATCCTATGTGTGCCAAACAAACCTAATCTGTGGAAGCCATCTACTGTATATGAAAAGTTACACAGTAAACAGTATTTAAACACCATATTATAGGTTAAATAACAAAGTGAAACATTGCTGGCATATGTAATCCACTTACATTTACAGATCAATTAGCTTCATAGTTAACTGTCTTTAAGGCTGTCCTGCATCTAAGGAAGGCTACAGATCTGTGCTGCTAAATTAGCTTAATAGTTTACTGCCTCACTGCAGCCTTCCTTAAACAGAATTCAGGAAATCTGAAAAAGTGCACAAGTAGATTAGTTATATAGTCAGCTGTCTAGTTCTCTGAATAACACCTAAGTAGCAGCTAACATCTCTGAATAACACCAAATGAGGCTGAGGGTTATAAAGAATATGTACAATATAGAGATCCTGACAAACTTATTAAGAATCATGTAACATTAGTGTAAGTACACAATAACTGAAAACATTTGCAAGCTGCTACTTGTGTCTATCTGACTTGAACCTGAAAGTGAAGAATGTATGGGTTTATATCAGATTTGAGTAACACCATGATCTGATTCTTTTGTCACTAACTTGGGATAACTCCAATCACTTCAGCAATGTCCCTCTTGATTCTCTTCTTGATGACACCAGAGTAATCGTAACCTTTATTGCAATCATACTTGCAAGGGGCAGAGTTAAGGTTATGAGCTGGTCAGAGAAATTCAAGAAAAACGTTTCTGTCAGAATTTGCCAATTTGTCAACCTTTAAACATTTCATGAAAATGGTTCAATTTTGATTTAGCGCCTGTAGAAGCCAGGCAGGGTTCCATTCTGACAGCTTGCCCACTTGCCTCCTCTGCAACCTGCTTCATAGGATACTAGGGAGCCAGGGCTTGCAGGGTCCATGCACCAGGGCAGCATCCCAGGTATATTACCTCAGAATTGAGGACCTCGGGGATTCCAGGATCCATGCCTATGGGGCAGCCCATAATGTGGACTGCCCTGGGACTGAGAACCCCGAGGCTGGCAGGGTCCACAGCTCTGGGGCAGCCTACCAGGCAGATTGCTGTAGAGTTAGGGCTCCATTCCCTTTTGTGGAGAATTTAGAAATTGTTGGTTTTCATTCTGAAACAGAATGAAGCCAAATTTCAAAATATCAAAATTCTCCATGAATTTGCATAAGAGGAGAATGTGACTGAGGTATGAAAAATGAAAAATAGTATAGAAAAAGCCAGTTGGGCATTCACATTTACCTTGCCTCATAGTACAAGAACACGAGATCACCCAATGAAATTAAAAGGCAAAAAATATAGATTTATCAATCAATTTTACACAATGTACTTAACCTGTGGAACTCGTGTCACAAAATACCATTAAGGCAAAGAACTTTGTAGAATTCCAGAAAAAGACACTTATGACACACAAATATCAGTGACACCAGCTGGCATGAAAATTTATAAGGAGATATTCACCATCAACTCACATGCCTAAGATAACCACTAGATAAATGTATCTGATATCATGTTATTACATAATTGTCACTGATAGGCGTTAATACAGTCTGAAGAATCTAATTCTGGCTACTGTCAAGTACATGATTCCAGACTAGATGGACTATTGGTCTGAACTTGCTTGGCAAATCTTACATTCCTGCATTCCTCTTTCTTTCACTTAAGTATCTGGAAGTGACCAGTGCAGGTGTGTTTCAGGATGAGCTTGCTTTCATGCAAAATGAGCATAACACTAACGTATCCTTTGGTAAACTGGATCCCCTAGCGGCCGACATCCAACGATCCTTGAGTCACTGCTCCATCACCTTCCCTTCATGTAAAATATAAAATAAATCAGGAAAAATGCAATGCAGCACAGAGTGCTCCCAGGGAATTTCATCAAATACACTTCTCATAGGCACCCTGAAGTCAAACTTTGCATTACATAACTCTGCCATAGCATGCCAAATTCCCTATCTAGACCTTTCAAATCTTCCTGTCTGAACTGCACAACAGCCTGTCTTTCAGATACTTATCTACATGCCTGTTTTCTTGCTTGATTTAATCCCCAAGTAAATGGGAAGCTGCTTCACTGCTGTCAAATCCTGGGTGGATTGGTAGAATTCTGGCATAGTATCTATTAGTTCCTCTCACAGCTTGACTGGTAAAGACTTAACGATGGGAACGACCCTTCTTTATAAGTATGAAACACAACTCTCCTCCAGCACAACTGTCCATGAACCCCCTTAACTAAAAACCTCCATTTACATTCAACAGGAGTTTTAGAATCAATGAAAACCAATGGAGGGAATTATTTAAAAAATGTAATATGGTTTAATAAACATTTGCTTTATAACCCCTCCACTCTATGTCCACAAACATGCACACATTCAAGTATCTATTGCTGTAAGGAGTTACTTGTCTACAATGGAATAACTTCCCAGGGAAGCAGTGAAAGCACAATCTCTTGAGTCATTCAGAAACTGATGGGACAAAGCATTCAAAATGAATTGCAGGGAACAGTTCTTCATACAATACAATACATTACCCCTCTGTAACTTCTGTTATTCTCAGTTTCATATTGCAAAGCTTCCAGCTCTATAACAGTCATTTTTATTTTAAAGAGTGAGAGATTCTGATACCCTCATCCATGCTGAACAATTATTCTAAGGCCTGGTCTACACTACGAGTTTAGGTCGACTTTAGCCGCGTTAAATCGAATTAAGCCTGGACACGTTCACACGACGAAGCCCTTTCTTTCGACTTAAAGGGCCCTTTAAACCGGTTTCTTTACTCCACCTCCGACGAGGGGATTAGCGATAAAATCAGCCTTAGGGGGTCGGAATTGGGGTAGTGTGGACGGAATTCGACGTTATTGGCCTCCGGGAGCTATCCCACAGTGCTTCATTGTGACCGCTCTGGACAGCACTCTCAACTCAGATGCACTGGCCAGGTAGACAGGAAAAGCCCCGCGAACGTTTGAATTTCATTTCCTGTTTGCTCAGCATGGAGAGCACAGGTGACCACGCAGAGCTCATCAGCACAGGTAACCATGATGGAGTCCCAGGATCGCAAAAGAGCTCCAGCATGGACAGAACGGGAGGTACGGGATCTGCTCGCCATATGGGGAGACGAATCACTGCTGGCTGAACTCCGAAGCAGTAAACGAAATGGCAAAATATTAGAAAAGGTCTCCAAGGCCATGAAGGACAGAGGCCATAACAGGGACGCACAGCAGTGCCGCGTGAAAATTAAGGAGCTAAGGCGGAGACTGCGGGAACTGTGGGATAGCTACCCATAGTGCAATGCTCCGGAAGTCGACGCTAGCCTCGGTACTGTGGACGCGGTCCGCCGACTAGAGCACTTAGAGCATTTTATGTGGGGACACACACAATCGGCTGTATACAACCGATTTCTATAAAACCGGCTTCTATTAATTCGACCTAATTTCGTAGTGTAGACATACCCTATGAGTAGTTAACCTGAAGTCAAATGAGGGAAGTCAGAAAGAAGAGGTGGTCACAGAAATCAAGGTTAGAGATGACCTAGGTGTGGATTAGGCCTGATCTCCTCTCACCAGTTTTATACCAGTCTAACCCCATTAACTTTAGTGGCAATCCTCCTGATTTACACTAGTAAGAGAGAAGAATCAAGCACCACATTTCCATCTTAGAGGTGGCTGCTTTTCAAGTGTGGGGAAGGAGACCTCTTTACATACTGTATAAAGCCTGTTCTCACTCTTCCTGCCCTACCCTCATTCACTTTGTTTCCCATGTTGCCATCTAGTATAATTACTGATTTCCCCCTTATCAGAGGGGTAGCCGTGTTAATCTGTAGCCACAAAAGCAATGAGGAGTCCAGTGGCACCTTAAAGACTAACACATTTATGTGGGCATAAGCTTTTGTGGGTAAAAAACCCACTTCTTCAGATTTTCCCTTTCATCACAACCTGCTCTGAACCTTCATTGCACCTCTGTCTTCTGCAACATATTCTCCCTAGAGCTGCTACAGAGTATGTGCATGTGCAAACACAATCAGTAACTTTCCTTTTTATTTACTGCATCATTAAGCCCATGGGATAAGGTGACAGTGCTAAAAAAGAAATGGACCTTACTTCTGAATTTAGTCGTTTGAGAGCTCAACATGAGCATAAGGCAACAAAGACATGGTCCCATCCAGATCTTTCTTTTCCACAAAAGAACTTTATATAGAAATAGACTTAATCATTGGAGTTCAAATCTCAGGCAAACAGCTCACAAGCCAGCTCAAAACTGAATGCAAAGGAATCAAAGATGAAGCTGGAGGCAAGAGAGTTGAGAAATTAAATAGTTAATTTTTAGTAGGCACAAATAATTTTTCCATCAAGTGCAAGCAGTCAGCTGTTATGGTAGGTCACTAAGATACAATGACTTATTTTCTGCAGTTCGTGGAAAACATTAGGCAGCTGTAATAAAGTCAATGGTATTTCCTTCCTTACTGAAACATTACTTCAGCAAATTCCCGTTTTGTTTAAACGCCATTTCATGCTTGATAAAATAGCATGGAGTTCTTTACTTTCTTAAAAAATATATATTTCTTCTATTGACTTACCACACCACTTTTTCCTTGTTTGTTCCTTTGTAGTGATATACACACTGCTCATTTCAAATTTTATCCTGATCCATAAACATCTGTTTAAATCCTGTATGGTGCTAACTGTAATAAATCCCAGTATGTCAGATGGTAACAGATTTCATTCTATGGATTTCTTTAAGAATCTTATTGGGATGCTGAATTTTCAGGTTACTGGGAATTCTGGATGAATTGATTATAGGAGTTACACTCCAGTGGTGGTGGTTCTTTTGGGACATCTGGAGCACTGCAAAATGAAACAGAACAATACTTCATCTGAAAATCTCCCTGAGCCAGGTGATCACTATCAGAATAGCACTTTCACCTTTCATGGGGAAGCAGCTGGCTTCCCCAGTGTTCAAATGATATGCATATTCCCAGAGGGAGCTCACAAGCAGCAGTAACTGGACTTCAAGGCAAGCGCCTGCACTGTGGTAAATAGGCCAGCACTACAGCAGAGGGCTGAGAGGAATGTAATGGCAGAGATGGGCTGACTGAACAGAAGGCTACAGCCCTTTCACGAACTGCACAAGCATACAGCTCAGATAGTCTGCGGAGACTTCTGGAAATGTCTCGTTCACAATACAATGCTCATTGATATTAGCATTGTCACTCCCATAAGAGTAACACGTACCTTCCCTGTGTCCTCTCTTTTTAGGTACTTTGTTTCCTCTAAATTGGATAGCATCTTAGAAATAACATTATATATCAGGTCTGTGTATTCTGAAATACTTTCTCAAATCACTTCATTAGTTTAGATTATGGGTTATTTCATTCCTTTATTTCAGTATCAGGATAATTTTCATAACTGAGGAGATGGACACAAACATGAGACAATCCAGGCTGTTTATCTTGAAACTTCAGGTAAGTGCTACTTAGACCTAGCAATGCTGGTGAAGATAGTGTTTGTAATGACTCTTATAACTGGCACCACTGGAACCAGCAAACACTGGCCTTGTCATGTGAGAGTGGTACTGATTTTTATCTCCCTGAGCAGAAGCCCAGGAAATAAAGTCTCAGGGCTAGATCCTGGGCTCCTTCCCAGTGTTCCCACCTGTTTACACCACACCAACAGAAGAAAACAGAGGGGAATCCATCTTAACTGGTGGGTTGAGGGTTCCCCTGGCTTTAGGGGAATAACCAGGTGGCATACAGCCAGTATAGTTAGCTCTAATCCCACCTCCAGCATAGGGGATATGTTGAAGGCATAGCCAAGGAGAGAGAGTGTGGCCAGAATACTACTGCACTCCATTGACCCCAGACAGGTGGAACAGCCCCATGGGCGGAACAGCCCCAGCTAGTGTAACTTAGAGAAGCCCTGAGGAACAGCCTCCAGTCAGGCCCAGCTTCTCCTCCACAGATACACTGAGCACTCAGCACTCAGGGCCAGGTTCTCAAAGATATTTTGGTACCTCAGGATACAAATAGGTGGCTAATGGGGATTTTCAAAAGCACCTAAGCTGGTTAGACACCTAACTCCCATTGAGATCAATAGGATTTAGCCACCTAATCTGTTTAGGCACTTTTGAAATCCCATTAGGGACCTACCTGTATCTTTAGGTACCTAAATAGCTTTGAAAATCTGATCTTTGACTTCTTACCAGCACTCCTGTGCCCCAGATCCATCCAAGAGCCTCTGTTTCACCTCTTACCTCTTGCTTATTTAGATTGTAAGATCTTTGGGGCAGGGATTGTCTCTCACCCTGTGTCTTTACAATGCCCAACACAATGGGGTCCTATTCCAATTTGGGGGCTCTAAACTGCTGTAATCAACATCATCATCTCTGCTTTTAGCAATCTTAATAGTGTCAATATCTGCTATTATTTCACTGGCACAGATACAACTCTCATTATGCTCTTCCTAGTGTATTTCTACAGACCAACAGAGTTAGATATGAATCTGTATTGTCATTTTTAACTTTCTTTAAAAGACTTTCAGTATCTAAATTGCTCTGTCACTCACCATGTTAAACTGTTGATATTTTAGTGAGGGATTGATGAGTTTAGGGAATGCCTGAAATCTGCATTTGACTACTCAAAGTAGTAGTAATAATAATAATAATATAATATAACATCCCATTCGACTAGTAATTAGAGCCTTTAACATACCATGACTTGTGCATGTGAGTTCTGAAATTATCATGAATTTGGAGTAGCAATCAGTTAACAGTAAATCAATTTATTTGTCAAATTCACATACATTCCCTCCTAGCCTTCATCCTTGTCTCTGGAATTTCAGTATCCTGCATCGGCATTTTGTTTGTGCCCTTAGGAAGTGATCTCATGTGTTGAGTGGCTTACTGTCTGCTAATATTAGCCCTGCATGCAGTTCCTTACCCAATTTATATTCCACATGAAACTGGTAGATTGCACTAAAGATAAAGGTTTGTTTAAATACATTTTCCAGTGATGGACGTTCAGACAACCAAACAGCTTGTTCTCACTTTGGGCATAATTTCTTACAACCTTGTTCAGAGTCTAGATCTGAATACAACATGCTGCCATTCCTGAATAAGATGCACCCAATCCTTCAGAAGATGCATCTACTGATAATGCAAATATCATAGTTAAAATATCATATTTTTAAATTGGCATACTGATGATTGTATTTAGTGTTCTTAACTGTTCGAATGGCTGTTTGTTTTTACAGTGCCAATGTCATTTTCCAGAAATTCATGTAAGGGTTTATTGGTCCTAGATAGATGTGGAATGAATTTTGCCAAATAATTTGTAGATCCACTTTACATTACGGAATGAGCATTTAAACTGTTTTTGCTTTATCTGGATAAGCAAATAAGCCATTTTTGCTCAATTTGTATCCATTTATGACAAACCAATGTTGGATATATTTAAATTTTATTGGTAGTTATCAGTGGTTGGAGCTGTGGTGGAGGACAGATACGAGGGTCGAAACCTGCCATAGAGTCGGGACTGGGCTGAGGGCAGTGCTGAAACCAGGGTCTGGGAACAGGCCGTGGGTCAGAACCAAGATCAGAGACCATAAACAAGCCAAACCTGGATCATAATCTGGGTGCAAGCCAAAGGGTGAAGCCAGGTTGGAGTCAGTCCGAGAATCTGGGGGTCAGGAGGCAGGTGCAGGGTCGGAGCAAATTAGGAACAAGGCTGAAGCAGGCTGGGGCAAGACTGGGGCAGGGGCAGGAACCAGATCAAGGGCAGGCTGGAGGCCTAGGGAGTCTGTAACATTGTGAGGCAGCAGGAGGGTTCCTGGGAGAGTAGTGTTGCTGTACGGACCAATTTATAGCTCTGGTTGGCTCTGTTAAATACCTGTGCCTGGGGAGTCAGCTGACACGGGCTCTGCCCCAGGATAGACTGCTGCACCATGCCTGAGCAATGAGTCACTGCAGGCTCTGTTGCAGGGATGAGTCATGGCACCTGAGTCTGCAGCCCTCGTCTGACTGTGGACTGCCTCACACCTTATTCCACATTAAAATGTTGTACATTATAACTTCAACACCTAGTAGGCAGGGGCGCTGGAACAATTTGAATAGTGGGGATGCTGAGAGTCATTGAACCAAACTGTAAACTCTGTAGATGATGGAAACCATTTCAAGACAGGGGAGGAGGGAGCAGCAACATGCTTAGCACCACTAGTTCCAGCACCTATGCTTGTAGTCCCTCAAAGATATGTGCAGTTAATCTGAAAAAAACTAAGGAGCAGAGCTAATATCAAATGGCATTCACTTAAATTTAATGGCTTGTTCAAAGCCATTGGTTCACAACTTGCCTCAGCTAACATGTCCCTGTTCTAATACTGACAATATTCTAATGCTCATAATATTTTTACTCAGGAGAGCTTAGCTGCCACATCTTCACCTGATAATGTAATGGAAACCACAGAGCAATTAATAGATTTTAAGGCTAAAAGGTTTTATTAGATCATCTACTATGGCTTCTTGTACAGTAACTCCTCACTTAAAGTCGTCCTGATTAACGTTGTTTCGTTGTTACGTTGCTGATCAATTAGGGAACGTGCTCGTTTAAAGTTGTGCAATGCTCCCTTATAACGTCATTTGGCAGCCGCCTGCTTTGTCCACTGCTTGCAGGAAGAGCAGCCCGTTGCAGCTAGTTGGTGGGGGCTTGGAACCAGGGTGGACCGGCAGCCCCCCATCAGCTCCCCCTATCAGCTCCCCTAAGTTCCCTGTGCTGCAGCCGCCCAGCAGGCTATCGAGGCAGTTCAGCTGTCCCTCCCCCCACTGCTCTGTGCTGCTCCTGCCCTCTGCCTTGGAGCTGCACCCAGAGACTCCTGCTTGCTGTGCAGGGAGGGAAGGGGGGGCTAATGTCAGGGTGTTCCTCTCCCCCTGCACCCTGCTTACCTCTTTTCCATATAGAGCAGGGAGGGGACACGGACTTCCTGATCCACTTAGAAAGACAATGCACTTAAGAGTGGGTCAGCTTACTTAAAGGGGCAGTGTGCATCTCTCTCTCACACACAAGGTGTGTCTCTGTCTCTGTCTGCTATGCTGTCTCCCCTCCCTCATGTTCGTGCTGCCTTGTGTAAGAGGCTACATTAACAACAATGTGTTAACCCTTGAGGGCTCAGCGAGTGCTAGTTCATCATTTAGCAGCAAGGCATTCCCTGGGAAATATCCCTCCCTCTTCCACCCTCTAATTTCACCACCTCAACCAAGCTTCACAATCATCATAGCTGTGAACAGTATTAAATTGTTTGTTTAAAACGTATACTGTGTGTATATCTATATAATATATAGTTTTTTGTATAGAACCTAACCCCCCTCCCCCATTTACATTAATTCTTATGGGGAAATTGGATTCGCTTAACATCGTTTTGCTTAAAGTCGCATTTTTCAGGAACATAACTACAACGTTAAGCGAGGAGTTACTGTATATCACAGGCCATTAAATTTCACTCAGTTACCCGGGCATTGAGCTCATTTACTTGTGTTTGACTAAAACATACCTCCTGAAAGACATCCAGTCCTGATTTGAAGATGTTCAAAGGCATATTGGCATATTGGGCTGCATTAGTAGGAGCATTGCCAGCAGATCGAGGGAAGTGATTATTCCCCTCTATTTGGAACTGGTGAGGCCACATCTGGGTACTGTGTCCAGTTTTGGGCCCCCCATTACAGAAAGGATGTGAACAAATTGGAGAGAGTCCAGCGGAGAGCAATGAAAATGATTGGGGGCTGGGGCACATGATTTATGAGGTGAGGCTGAGGGAACTGGGGTTATTTAGTCTGCAGAAGAGAAGAGTGAGGGGGGATTTGGTAGCAGCCTTCAACTACCTGAAGGGGGGATTCCAAAGAGTATGGAACTAGACTGTTCACAGTGGTGGCAGATGACAGAATAAGGAGTAATGATCTCAAGTTGCAGTGGGGGAGGTCTAGTTTGGATATTAGGAAAAACTATTTCACAAGGAGGGTGGTGAAGCATTGGAATGGGCTACCTAGGGAGGTGGTGGAATCTCATCCTTAGAGGTTTTTAAGGCCCAGCTTGACAAAGCCCTGGTTGGGATGATTTAGTTGGGGTTGGTCCTGCTTTGAGCAGGGGGTTGGACTAGATGACCTCCTGAGGTCTCTTCCAAACCTAATCTTCTATGATTCTATGTTAAGAGATGGAAAATCCACCACTTCCCATGGTAATTTGCTCCAATGGTTAATCATCCTCATTATTAAAAACGTGTGCCTTATTTCTAATTTGAATGTGTCTGGCTTCATCTTCTAGTCATTAGATCTTGTTATCCTTTTCCCTGCTAAATTAAAGAGTCTTTTTAATACCCAGTACTTTCTTCCTGTGAAGATACTCAGTCTTTTTTATCAGCAGCGATTTACTTCCAGATAATTGACAAAAATAATGAATGTCAGACCTAGAACTAATCCCTATGGAACCACATGAGAAATGCCCTCATTTGATGATGATTTCTCATTGACAACTGCTTCTTGAGATCTATCAGTCAGCCAGTTCTTAATCCATTTAATGTGTTTTATTGATATTGTATAGTGCTAATTTTTTAGTAAGACTGTGGTGTGGTACTCAGTCAAATGTCTTACAGAAGTCTAAATATAGTACATTTATGCAGTTACCTTTAGCAACCATAGTTGTAATCCCATCCAAAAATGAAATCAGGTTTCTTTAACAAGACCTATTTTCCAGAAAACCATGTTGATTGGCACTAATTATATTCCCATTCTTTAATAATTGAATCCCATATGGGCTTTGGTCATTATTTTTGTGGGAACTGATGCCAAGCTAAACAGCCTGTAATTACTCAGCTCATCCTACATGCCTTTTTGAATAGTGGTATGAAATTAGCACTCTTCCAGTCTTCTGGAATTTCCATCGTATTGCAAGATTTATTAAAAATTAACATCATTGACCTCCTCAGCCAACTCTGTTAGAACGTTTGGGTGCAAATTATCCAGACTGCTGATTTTAAAATGTTTATCCCTAGTAAATGCTGTTAACAATGTCTTTAGTTACTAATGGACTGGAAAGTACTCTATCATCCTCATGTGATACATCACATCATTCTGCTTCTTTCCAAATATAGAACAGAAGTAGTTATTGAACATGCCTGCCTTTTCTTCAGTGCATATCAATTATTTTACTTGGTATTATAATAGAATCCTAGAATAAAGCCAGGCTGTAGATTGTTCTATTTTTTCAATAACTCCCAACTTTTCCATAATATCAAGTTGAATTTTTACTTTGATGGAATGTCTCTTAGTAGATGTAACACTTGGGCTACTGATTTGTCTAAATTAGGAAGCATTGAAGGACACAGAGCCATCCCTTGGGTACAGCAAATCATGGCGACCGCTCCGGGCCCCGCACTTTAAGGGGCCCTGCGGGCTGGTGCGATTGGCTAATGCAGTTGGTCCTGGAAGTGACGGAGTCCCCGGGCCCTGCACCCCTCTAGGGACGGCCCTGGAAGGACATATAGGGATTCTCCCAGAATGCTATGATGTCTATATACAGTCCTGTGGCATTTACAACAAACATCTTTTTAGCTATCTTTATGGCTAAGTAGGAATTAAGCCCTAACACTAGTGGTACATTACCATGTACTCTGGAAAGTTAAGTGACACCGGTTTTTAAAACAGCTTGTAATAGATACATACTCATGTAGTGGTATTTAGTATCATGAATATGAAACAAGCTTTGCTTTGGATTTCTGAATTTTGATTTTCTTTAGCTACTGTGTGTATATATAGAGAGAGAGAGAGTGAGAGAGAGAGCATTTGCACTAGAATCTCATAGGTTCATTCATACATGCATATATATCTAATCTAATCTATATCTATATCTAAATATATAATCATTCCATTGTGCTCCCGTAATTAGTCTGAATGATACAAGAATTTGATTAATGTTTAGCCACTTTTGCTGGTCTGAAAGTTTCCTCTGGAGTCTCCATGCTTACAAGGAGCTTTGTATCACTACTGTACTATTCTCCCAGCATGGCAACAGTTTTAGTTTTAATTGTGCAACATACCTTTGAAACATGATTTTTTTGCATAGAGTTCATGGTATATTTGACCAAACGTTGGGTAATTTTTCAGGGGCCTGCCCACAAAACTAGCTTGCATCATCAGGGCCTGAGTCCTTTCTTCACTCCTTGCTTCCTACCAGCTCCTCCCCAGGTGCCCTAACACAATCCCATCCCCATCTGTGGCTTGGGGGTGGCAAGAAAAAGTTTGAGTGCTGGCCTAGCCTGGTCCAGCAGCTCATCTCCATCTAGTGACAGTGCAGATGAGCTACCTATAGGCGAGTAACTCCCAGCTCTGTTCAGGGTCACTGACTCCACATGGACCTGACTGTGCTGGCTTGCTTGAGAATAGGGTGTACTCTAAAAGGCTCAGGGAAACCAAGGTGGCAGTATTATCATATGACAAAGCTGGGGCATGGTGATCGAGCAGAATAACCACTTAGCTCACTGTCAGTATCATCTGCTCAACTGGCTAGATGCTCCTTGAAGGGGCCAGTCTATGAAGATTATATAAACTGGGGCAAAACAAACCAATGATTAAGTCAGACCATGCAAACGGGGGGACTAATGATTTTCAAGGTTTCATAGTCACCCAACAAATGCCCTAAAACCTACAGGACTTATATTGTGCTTGTGTGACATTCCCCTCTGGTGTTATCTGGACCAGTGATCTGCTAGATCACCCCAATCCTTGACTCTGAGAGCCAGCCATACCCTGCTTTGCTGTGAGAACCCCCACTCCTGGGCTGTTTTTGCCTGGGCTTGCTTTAAGCCATGAGGATACATTTTCAGCTTCATAACTATAAACATGAAATTATAACCTATAACCTTACTATAACATTACTGTAACAATTACTATAACATCACTATAACAACAATGCTCAGTACATCACAAGCCTTCTGAAGACACCCAACATGACAAACTTTGCATTGGATACCACACAATCATTTTATAAAGATGAACATGAGGATGTAGGGTGTTCCCCCTAGGTACAGAGCATCATAGCTTGCAACAGGGATAGATACTTTAATAGGACAAGGCAGTATGTACGAGCAACAGGGAATGCTTATGGTCAAAAAACAAGTACAAGGGACACAAAAAATGTTTGGAGAGGTAGAATGTTCCCTTCTTTGTCAGCCAAGAGATTACTTGCGCCTACAAGGTAGCTTTGGCAACACAACAGAAGGCTAGGGGAACTTTTCATTTTTGCAAATGAACCAGAAAAACAAATTATTTTAGCAAAAGAATCAGAAATTTTTAATATTCCTGAAACGGGAAAAAGCTATGAGCCAAATTATGTGCAGGTGAGACTGACACAGCTACATTGACTTCCATCAAACTGTGCCAGCTTAAAGCAGCAGAGAATTTGGTCTGACACTTTACCAGTTTCATGTTCCGTGCAGATAATTTAACCCAGCTCTTCTTTCCCCTGCCCTCCTCATCAGGACTTTCAGCCAGGTCCCAGCACAGAGAGGGATTCATAGATTTCATAGATTAATCAATTCCAGTGCCAGAAGGGACCATTGTGATCATCTAGTTTGACCTCCTGTATAAATAATACAGGCCACAGAACTTCCCAAAATAATTCCTAAAGGGAGAATGCACTCAGATTCCTAGAGGTAGTAAGCATTTGGGCATAATAAACCATACTGATCTCATTAGGGCTAAGAGGACTCCAGTTAAAAAGGAAAATGGTCCCAAAGAGGAGGCTGACAAAAGAAAAAATATATATCACATTAACATTTTTGTGTCCTAAAACTAAGAATTAATCATGTCCTCTTGGCTGACGGGCTGAGTGCTTAATCTTGAAAATGGGCCCCAGCAGATGGTTTAATCTTTGGATTCTTTCCATTCAGGAGAAAGGCAGATTTAGGCTATTGCTAGATCAGCTCCCCCATGAACACTGGGAACTCTTTTCCTTTTTTTTTTTAGAGCATTTGCACTAGAATCTCGTAGGCTCGTTCATGCAGCCTCTTGGAGTTGGTATGGCAACTTCCACCTTTTCATGTTCTCTGTATGTATATGTATCTTCTTACTGTATGTTCCATTCTATGCATCAGATGAAGTGGGCTGCAGCCCACGAAAGCTTATGCTCAAATAAATTTGTTAGTCTCTAAGGTGTCACAAGTACTCCTGTTCTTTTTGTGGATACAGACTAGCACAGCTGCTACTCTGAAACATGCACATACAGCCTGTGTAATTTATGGCTTTAGGAAATATTGGATCATGTTGACACAATCTTACACTTGACACAGGTTGGGGAGTGATACAATTTTTTTCTCACATGAAAGCACATTCAGGTGACTTTGGTCATAAAGTGGTCTTGTAAAAGAGTTGTGAACATGTGGCAGAACATGTCATGCTTCATCAGTTAATTTGCAGAGAGCCAGTGCACAGCCTATGCATCATAAAAACAGTAAAATACAAACCCAAGAGATGAGAAAAATATCTGGGGAGTTGGATTACTTTGTTTGGTAGTCCAAGAAAGGATATATTGAGTGGCACATAGACCTTGTGTGCTGGTGAGCTGAACTTCATCCCTAGGAATAAATTGTAATCCAAAATATAAACAGCTTTCAAACAGATTTTATAGTTACTTTGTTCCATTGCCTTCTCAAACATTTCTCCATGCCCTAACAACTCAATGGCCTGACTTTAATGGGAGTTCCACAGACAGTGCTTACAAAATCAGACCCAAATTGTTTTTTGCTTTTATTTCAGATCCTCCCTGCTCATGTGAAAATTCAGAGACTCTTTATTTTATATGAGCAATAATAAATCCCACAAAGTGCAGACTATGTTCACGTTAAATATTTGTTTCTAGTGTTTTCTTTTTATAGAAACCTAATTGCCTTTCTGTATTTTGCTTCATAACTGTGACACCTGAAAACTTGCAATGAATTTTAAGCAGAGTATGCTTGATACATGATACATCTCTCAAGCCCGCACCATGAAAGCATGTGCTCTAAGCACAACCTTAGGAAATGGGATTCCTCGGCTGCTGCTGAGGAATCTCAAGGGGAAATTCTGAATCAGGATAACACCTATCAGTGCAGCTGTCATTATCCAGCTTGATTATGAACCACTGAAGTAACTAGGAGCTTTGTCATTGTGCTTAGGCCTTGGCTACACTGGCGCTGTACAGCGCTGCAACTTGCTGCGCTCAGGGTGTGAAAACGGAGAGGTGAAGTACTTACAGCGCTGCGAGAGAGCTACACTGCGCTGTGAATCCCCAAGGGTAGCCAAGGCCTTAGTCTGTAGTCCCACTGTATGCATGAAGGGCCTGATTCTCTACTGTTTCACACCTTTTCTGGTCATTTAAACCTGTACAAAGCAGGTGAGAAACCAGTGTTTCACACCTGCTTTGCACTCATTTTCAATAGGTGTAAATGACGACACAAGGTGCAAGGCAGTGGAAAATCAGTCTCAAAACACTTGTCTTCATTAGAGGTTTTTTTTACCTTGAATTAACTGATTGCCAGTCAATGTGAGGTAGTTAACACCTTTGTAATGGCTAGTCTGGTCACTCCTCAAATGACTACAAATGCTTGTAAATTATCCTAGGCTCCTTTCTAGCGTAAACCACATACACTTATAGCCTGAAACAACCATTTGGGAGCATGGAGACTAGCCTTTACAAATGTAAAAAGCAACAGAGGGTCCTGTGGCACCTTTAAGACTAACAGAAGTATTGGGAGCATAAGCTTTCGTGGGTAAGAACCTCACTTCTTCAGATGCTTTCGTGGGTAAGAACCTCACTTCTTCAGATGCATCTGAAGAAGTGAGGTTCTTACCCACGAAAGCATCTGAAGAAGTGAGGTTCTTACCCACGAAAGCTTATGCTCCCAATACTTCTGTTAGTCTTAAAGGTGCCACAGGACCCTCTGTTGCTTTTTACAGATTCAGACTAACACGGCTACCCCTCTGATTCTTTACAAATGTGTTAACTATGTCTAGTTAACTGACTAGACAGCACCTAGCATAGTGGGGTCCTGGTCTGTTACTGGGGCTCCTAAGCACTATGATGATACAAATAAGTAAATAATCATGCTTTAAATGTACAAGTAACTCCATTTTCACTTGCCCCTTTTTGTTGGCAGCAGGCAAGCTAAGCTACTCAAAGAAGCTGGCATGCTTGCTGTGAAGTCAGAGGTGAGGCTCGGCTTTCAAAAGTTTAACCAAGCAATTTAAGTAATAAGTGCTCATCTAGTCCACATAATCAGTAAGAGCAAATCCTTTCCAAGTACTGAGCAGTCATTGCATGGTTCTAAGGACACTCAAATATTGGTGAAGTCAGTGGAAGTTAAGAGCGCTCAACACTGAAAAATCTTCCCCAAGCTGTAAAGGCCTTGAATACAGGAAACTGGGAAGAGAGAGATAACCTATCAGTATCCCAATGATTCCACCAACTGAGCTCTGTCTCCCACTATGCCAGGTACCTGGGATTAGTGAACTTCATGACTCATTACACACAAAGTGTACATTAGAATCATAGAATCATAGATCATTAGGGTTGGAAGGGACCTCAGGAGATCATCTAGTCCAACCCCCTGCTCTGAGCAGGATCAATCCCCAACTAAATCCCCAAATGGCCCCCTCAAGGATTGAACTCACAACCCTGGGTTTAGCAGGCCAACGCTCAAATGATCCCTTCAAGAGATTCAGCAGAGAGAACATGAGTAATTTATAATAAGCTCTTTATAAAGGCCAAGGTGAATTATTAGGAGGAACTACAGGCTGTTTCTAGAGTATACTACTGCAAAGAGGAGAGAGAGAGAGAGGAAATTCCCACCTTGGTATTTTCCTTCTTGGACCTTTGTAAAGAGGGCAGCTAATAACAAGAGTAACTGTCATAATAAATTCCCACTTATCAGCCTATCAGGGTTACAGATGCATCAGCACCTTCAGTCCCAGGATATGCAGTGGGTTGTAGCCCACGAAAGCTTATGCTCTAATAAATTTGTTAGTCTCTAAGGTGCCACAAGTACTCCTGTTCTTTTTGCGGATACAGACTAACACGGCTGCTACTCTGAAAGCAGTTTAAGAGATTGATTTTACAATTTAATAGTCTGGTGAGTTAGCATTTGGGGATTCACTTCAGTAGTGTGTGCACAATTTGTTCTGCTGGGTATGATCAGAATACTAAGCCCCTTTTTTGAATAAAGGGTCCAGGGGACACCCCGGTTTGGATTTTAATTTTTATAGTGCATTTTAGGAATACATTCTACAGAACTGAACAACAAAGAAAAACTTTAAGTGAATTCTATTCTACCCCCATTCCTAGACCTCCCCCTGCCCATCACTTTAGTATCCAGGTGCCTTCCAGAAATGCATTAAGCAACAAATCTAGCATTTGCCATGCGTGGTCAGTTGAACTTATTGGAATTTTTTCTCTTTTGTTTCAAAAACACTAAGGAAACAAACCAGCCAAAACTGCCTGACCGTTATGTTCTGTGCAGTGTTGTTGCAGTCGTGTTGGTCCCAGGATATTAGCAAGACAAGACGGGTGAGGTAATATCTTTTATTGAACCAACTTCTGTTGGTGAGAGAGACAAGATTCAAGCCACACAGAAGCTGAAGAAGAGCTCTGTGTGGCTCAAAAGCTTGTATTTCTCCCCAACAGAAGTTGGTCCAATAAAAGATATTTCCTCACCCATTTTGTCTCTTCTTGGATGTTTTCTGCAAAATTCTTTTTTTTTTTCAAAATGTCATTTAAAAAAAGATAAATATCATAATATGAAAACACCGATGACAAAAGGCAAAAAGAATTATACCTTTTCCATGAATTAGCTCAGGGGTCGGCAACCTTTCAGAAGTGGTGTGCCGAGTCTCCATTTATTCACTCTAATTTAAGGTTTCGTGTGCCAGTCATACATTTTAATGTTTTTAGAAGGACTCTTTCTATAAGTCTATAATATATAACTAAACTATTGTTGTAAGTAAAGTAAATGAGGTTTTTAAAATGTTTAAGAAGCTTCATTTAAAATTAAATTAAAATGCAGAGCCCCCCAGACCGATGGCCAGGACCCGGGCAGCGTGAGTACCACTGAAAATCAGCTCGCATGCCGCCTTCGGCACATGTGCCATAGGTTGCCTACCCCTGAATTAGCTGAAGGACATGTGACAACTCTGAAATCATTTTAGAAGAAAGCAAGCATTAGAAAGGTATGCTCCTTATCTCTCCTCCATACCACAGGCTTATTTCAGTTCATAAATTCTAATTCAGACTATTCAAGCATTTCTTCTGCGTGATTTAAGAAGGATGCATTCATTTCCATTGTATGTCTAAACCCAGCACTTTACCATACAGATATATTTTCTTCAAGGTTATCTGCATAAACATCAATGGCAGTGAAAGGTTGTTTACTTTGCAGACAGGGCATATGGTGGTACCAAGGGTTAACATGAAGGAGAGGGATGCTAGTAGTATGTGGTGGGTAGCTAGTTATACCTGCTGACAGTTCACGCTCAGAAACTTTTTACAGCTTAGAAATAATCTTCTCCCTTAGCTTTCAGTGTGTTTCTAACAGGGTGACTTGCTTGTGCTCCATAGACTGGAAAACCTGGTGCTAAACCAGCCCCGATTACAGAATGGGCCCCAGCTGAGAGAAATCAGGTGATTCCTATTAAAAGGAGCCAGGCCTAAGGGAGCCCAGCTGGGTGGGAATGGGAAGAGATGGTAGAAACAAGAAGGGTGCTGAGTAAGAAGGGAGGTCTGGCAGAGACCAGGCAACCCAGAAGGGAAGTAAGAGGCCTGGTAGAAAGTGGTCTAGGAAAAACTGTAATATGGGTAGAGGATTCAACCTAGCTACATAGGGTTCTAGCCCAGGGCTCTGTACAGACAGAGGGTGGGATGGGCCTTCCTTACCAGCCCCAAGGAGGGGGCATGCCATCCCCTCATGAGGGTAGTTGAGTCCACCAAGGGGGCTGAAGCTGGAACCAAGGGCTGTCTGAAGCAGGCCGCCAGAGAAGGTGGAAGCTCTTTTTGTTTCTGTTAAGGATATTTTGAGCAATTGGGACACCAGCAGAGGACTGACCTGGCTGGAGGGCTGAGTTACTTGACTGAAACTGCTATAGCAACTGTCGATGGGGTGCGTGCTATCCCTGTTTGAGAACTGGGAAGCCATGCCCGCCCATGAGGGGCACATAGTGGTGAGTAGATTCTGTTACAGTGTCAAATGTTCAAGTGGAGTTCTAGGCACAGTGGTTATCCTCCTGAGCTGAAATTGTCTTCCTGGTGTTCTGTTCCAGTTCTAAAGCAGCAGACAGAATATTGATCCATTTTTTTCCTACGTTGTCAGATTTGTATTTAGGATCCAATTTTAGTGAGTGTCATACACTGACAGAAACCACAGAACTGGGTTTTAAATAGACTTTGTTTTTAAAATTAAAATTTGGAGATTCAATTAAAACAAATTTAAGAAAAAACAAATTACTGTTTCATTCTCTTCTGCTCTTCTCCTTATAGGTTTTAGAATTTTTCAGGAGCTTTCTTATTCTGAATCAGTTCTTCTGAAGACAGAATTTCCCTTTTCTTTTTTCCCTCCCTTCCCTATACTTTCCTTTCCGCAGTATCTGTTTTGTTTCATTTTGATGATCATGAACATTATCAGAGTGAAAGCCCCGAAGCTGGAATCCTCTCTTTATCCACAGGACAAAGATTACACAATGCAGTCAACAGCAGTGCCCAATAAAGGGTTTGATTTTTAAATTATATTGCCCTATGTGAGGGGTTGTCTCTGTCTGAGGGGTCTGAGGATCAGAGGGTAATGGCTTGTAGAACGTGGTACTGGAGAGCTGCCTACTGAC
>NW_020664435.1:31030477-31141025 GCF_002925995.2 Terrapene triunguis
TCGGCTGATCGCGGCCCCCACTGGCCGTGATTCGCCGTCCCGGGCCATTGGGGGCGGCAGGAAGCGGCGCAGGTGAGGGATGTGCTGGCCGCGGCTTCCCGCCGCCCCCATTGGCCCGGGACGGCGAACCGCGGCCAGTGGGAGCCGCGATCGGCCGAACCTGCTGCGTCAGCAGGTAAATAAACTGGCCCGGCCCGCCAGGGTGCTTACCCTGGCGAGCCGCGTGCCAAACGTTGCCGACCCCTGGTCTACAGCCAAGCTCTACGATACAATCGCATTTGCTCCAACCCCTCAGACAGAGACAAACACCTACAAGATCTCTATCAAGCGTTCTTACAACTACAATACCCACCTCCTGAAGTGAAGAAACAGATTGACAGAGCCAGAAGAGTACCCAGAAGTCACCTACTACAGGACAGGCCCAACAAAGAAAGTAACAGAACGCCACTAGCCGTCACCTTCAGCCCCCATCTAAAACCTCTCCAGCACATCATCAAGGATCTACAACCTATCCTGAAGGATGATCCATCACTCTCACAGATCTTGGGAGACAGGCCAGTCCTTGCTTACAGACAGCCTCCAAACCTGAAGCAAATACTCACCAGCAACCACACAACAAAAACACTAACCCAGGAACCTGTCCTTGCAACAAAGCCCGTTGCCAACTCTGGCCACATATCTATTCAGGGGACACCATAATAGGACCTAATCACATCAGCCACACTATCAGAGGCTCGTTCACCTGCACATCTACCAATGTGATATATGCCATCATGTGCCAGCAATGCCCCTCTGCCACATACATTGGCCAAACCGGACAGTCTCTACGTAAAAGAATAAATGGACACAAATCAGACATCAAGAATTATAACATTCAAAAACCAGTTGGAGAACACTTCAATCTCCCTGGTCACTCGATTACAGACCTAAAAGTCGCAATATTACAACAAAAAAACTTCAAAAACAGACTCTAACGAGAGACTACTGAATTGGAATTAATTTGCAAACTTGACACCATTAAATTAGGCTTAAATAAAGACTGGGAGTGGATGGGTCATTACACAAAGTAAAACTATTTCCCTATGTTTATTTTTTCCCCCTACAATTCCTCACACCTTCTTGTCAACTGCTGGAAATGGGCCATTTTGATTACCACTACAAAAAGTTTTTTTTCCTCTCCTGCTGGTAATAGCTCACCTTAACTGATCACTCTCGTTACAGTGTGTATGGCAACACCCATTGTTTCATGTTCTCTGTGTATATATATATCTTCCTACTGTATTTTCCACTACATGCATCTGATGAAGTGGGTTTTAGACCACGAAAGCTTATGCTCAAACAAATGTGTTAGTCTCTAAGGTGCCACAAGTACTCCTGTTCTTCATACTTAAAGTAGTTATCAAGGGTTTTCTGTCAAACTGGGAGGATGTTTCTAGTGGGGTTTCACAGAGATCAATCCTGGGTCTGGCGGTATTCAATGTTTCCATTAATGACTTGGATATTGGTGTGGATAGTATGCTTATAAAATCTGCTGATGATACCAAGCTGGGAGGGGTTGCAAGCACTCTGGAAGACCGGCTTAGAATTCAAAATGACCGTGACAAATTGGAGAAGTGACCTGAAATCAACAAGATGAAATTCAATATGGACAAGTGCGAAGTACTACTCTTAAGAAGGAAAAATCAAATGCACACTGCAAAATGGGGAATAACTGCCTAGGTGGTGACACTGCAAAAAAGCTGGGGGTTATAGTGATTCAGTCAATTTATGATCCAGCAATGTGATGCAGTTGTGAAAAAGCCTAATATTCTGTATCAATGTGAGTTTCATTTGTAAGAGAAGAGGTAATTGTCCCACTCACCTCAGCCCTGGTGAGGCTTCAGCTGGAATATTGTGTTCAATTCTAGGCGCCACACTTCAGGAAAGATGTGGACAAATTAGAGAGTCCAGGGGAGAGCAACAGAAATGAGGGGAAAAAAGTTTACAAAACGTGACCTTTCAGGAAAAGCTTAAATATTAGGCATGCTGAGAAAAGAAGATTGAGGGGAGACCTGTTAAGCCTTCAAAAATGTTAAAGGCTGTTATAAAAAGAATGGTGATCAATTGTTCTTCATGTCCACTGAAGGTACAACAAGAAATTGTACTTTAATATGCAGCAAGGTAGACTTAGATGAGATATTAGAAAAAAGCTTTCTAACTATAAGGAGAGTTAAGCTCTAGTAAGCTTCTAAGGGAGGCTGTGGAATCCACGTTAGAGATTTTTAAGAACAGGTTGGACAAACACTTGTCCAGGATGGTCTAGGTATGCTTGATCCTGCCTCAGCATAGGGGCCTAGACTTGTTGACCTCTTAGCATAGGGCTGAATGGGACCTTATGGGAGTCTAACCTTACCACTACTGAATTGCACCCAGGGGATCAATGGTGGGGCAGGAGGCCCAGGCCCCCCTTGACTCCTGACCAGTGTTGGAAATTTCACTCTGCAGCCCTTCCATCATGGCTGAGCTATCTTTGAGTGGCATTGTGACCCTGTGTGCCTCCTTGTTGGTTTTTACACACACTTTTGCAGTCCTTACAGCCCTGGTGGGAACTGGGCACACTCAGGGAGGAGTGGAGCAGGGGGCACCAAGAACTCCTTAGTCACCAGGAAGGTGGGAAGATTGGATGCAGGCTTTTTGGTCCTTCCTGGGAAAGTAGGAGGATGGATCTGCGGCTCCCAGAACTGCCTGGCCCTTGGAGGGGATGGTTCTCTTGAGCCTGACCACATCTCTGGATAAGAGCTTGGTGTGGGGCAGTGATGCAGGGGGAGAGCTCAGAGCTGGGTGTGCAGTAGTGCCGGGGGAAGGGTGTGGGGCAGCAGCTGGGGACTGTGGGTGGCTCTGGATGCAGTGTGGGAGAGTGCAGGTCTGGGTACAGAGGCAGCATGAAAGAGCTCAGGGCTGAGTATGGGGGAGTGGCAGGGGAGAGTTTGGGGCTGGGTGTAGGATGTGGGAGGGAGGGAGAGCTCTGGGCCCCCTCCTTAGGAAAATTCTGGTTAGGCACCAAGAGATTTTAGATGCGTACCACGTTAGACAGCAGCCAAGGAGGAGTCTTGGATCACAGCAGTGCCTAAAAACATGACTTAGGTACCTAAGTACCTTTTGTAGATCCCAGCCTTAGTAATTGTAGCAGCAGCCATTTCTTTTAACCAATACTACTGAACTATAGTTTGTGCATAAACTCCATTATCACCATCCCCATGACTGGGCATGAGCCATATGTTGTGTGTACATGGACACATACATTGCATTCTGAAACTATAGCCAATGTGGCAAGTTACATTCTATTTAACCATATGAAATGTGACCTGCTGCAATATTAATAGCATACTATTGGAAACCCAAATTGGAGGGGGGGAGAAAAAGTGGTTTATCAATGAAACATTTTCACCTATTTCTTTCTCATCTTCTGGGACTTCTGTGTCCCATTTTTCCATTCATGTCCCTGCAAAGTTTGAGATGTAGTATGTCTGAAGAATAAAATAATAAGTCAAACTTCCTCAAGCTTCCCTGCAATGTGTTGGAGGTTATTTTTCAAATAAAGATATTTGTCAGCATAGAAGAATTTTGTTTTTACAACCACTCCAGATCTGACAAATTTGTGCTTGGAGGATGGACGAGAAACCCATTTCAAACACATATTTATTTTGTAATCCTTTCAAATACATGATTTATGGGATTGCCTCACCCACTGCAGCAGTGTTCCAAAGGCCCAATCCTGCTGCATTCAAGGAACTGGGAGTTAGGCTCTTTACTTCAATGCCAGCCATAGAGGGCCCCAAGTGTGCAGATGTACTAATAGTACATTTCAGAAGTTCTCAATCTTTTCCCTCCTGGTTCCTCAGAACTCCTCTCAGTTAGCCCTATGGGAAGGGTGACCCCATGACACCTGTTCACAGTGTCCTGGGGCTGAAAACACAGCATCTGTATCTCTTAAAGCTTAACTTTCCTGTGTGCCTCCCTCTAGCTCTGTGAATATGCAGGCAGTTCTTTCTGGGCAGCATGAATTAGGCAGCGTCTCTTCCCTTGTCATTGTTATACCTCGATAGAAAAGTTCCTGTTCTTACCTAGACCTGCATCTGCACTGTGTGTTTCCCTACTACTGCAGCAGTAGTAGAGTGGCATTAATCACAGGGGTGACACTCTGGCATGGCTTTCCAGAAGGAGTTGTAGGCACCCTTTCCTAGAGGAGCCTCTGGGTGTTCCAGTTGGGAAGATCCTGAGTGCTGCAATCCATCCTTGGAGACTACAACTCCCACGATGCCTTGGGGACGAGAGAGAGACTTCCTCTTCTAGGGAATGGAGCCTAGCATGCGGTGGGCTCCATGTTGGTGAGCAGGGCCGGCTCCAGGCACCAGCTAAGGAAGCAGGTGCTTGGGGTGGCCAATACAAAGGGGCAGCACTCCGTCTGCTATTGGGGCGGCACGGCTGGGTCTTCGGCGGGAATTTGGTGGCAGGTCCCTCAGTCCCTCTCTTCCTCTTTGAGCTGCCGCTGAAGTGCCACCAAAGAGGAAGAGAGGGAGTGAAGGACCCGCTGCCGAACTGCCGCCGAAGAATGGAGCGGCACGATTGAGCTGCCGCTGAAGTGCCGCCAATCGGCTTTTTGTTTTGTTTTGTTTTTTGTTTTGTTTTTCCCGTCACTTGGGGCGGCAGAAAACCTGGAGCCGGCCCTGTTGGCGAGGAGCTGAGATTGCTGGCTGGAGCTCTGTCCAAACCAGGAGCTGCTGCTAGGAAGCCAGAAGCTGCTGCTGAGAGCCTGCTGTGGCCTTGATCAAGCAGGGAGCCTCAAAGGCTGTTGATGGCTTCACTGGAGCCAGGGCAGAGACTGTTGCTGTGCCTAGAGCTGACTGAGGTGGGCCTGCAGTGAAGGGACTGTGAGTAACCACCACCCATGTTTGCAAAAGTGCTTGCAAGGGGAGTGGGACAGCAAAGAGATTTCAAGGGGTTGTCTGAGTCTGAGAAGGGGGGGAGTGGTCTTGTCATCTAACCAGAACCCAGGGTTCTGGCATCTGATTAAAACAACTCCAACCTTCAGAGAGGGTGTACAGCTAGGAATGATCCCAAATTAGAATTGTTCTGCCCCTTGTTTTGACTGGACAGATTCACTGGACTAACAGAGTGCTGGCCCCAGCTTCAAGATCTTAACGTGCGCCCACGCAAGCGTCTATTATTCTGAAATGCAGAAGAGTGCGCCCTTGGGGGTGGGGTAAATGGTGGCAGTGTAAATGCAAGTTAGATAAGTTTCATTTACTACTGTTAACTGTATTTGTTAATTGATTTATCAAACTGCCCCCTGATTTAAATTAGTAGTGACATTTAATCTCAGGCTTATACCATGTTTCCTTACTTTAAGTAAAGATGTGTTAAGTGTACATTGGGTGTATATTGTTTTTATAATTGGTATTTTTGAGTTAGACCCGTTGCACAGATTAGCTTAGATTTACTCCTGGAGGCTCCCAAGGCACACCGGTGAGTGTGTACAGGACCCAGCTAGGTGGAGGCACCGCCAATTTACATTTCCTTTACAAATAAAAGGACCGCAGAAGAGGGGTAGATAGAGGATTCCCACCTATCCAACATCACCACTGGGATACTCAGGCTCTTCTTTACTGTCAACACAACATCAGGCACCGGGGCACACAGGTAGGCGTTGCCTGCTCTCAAGTAACCCGGGGGGGGGGGGGGGGAAGGGGGGGGGGGTGGGGGGGTAAATGGGGGGGCGGGGGGGGGGGGGAGGAAAGAGGGGGGAGTTGCGGAGTTAAATGCCAGCACTTCTTGCAGTAAAAATAAAGTGTATTGTACTGTTCTCTCTGTATAAGAACACTGAGATGCAAAGATTAAAATAATGAAATAGTACAACGAAGGCAGTGAAACAAGACAGACAGGCGGGGCAAATTGTAATCCAGTTTACATTAGAATAAAATGCACATTTCTTTGAAACAGGTGTAGCAGAGTAGATGTGGCCCATAGAAACTTGTTCAAAAGTCTGATTACAGGAGTCCTCTGCTTCCTAATTCAAGAAGTGAAGCCAGTCAGAATCTTAAATGCCTGCCCAGAAAAGTAGTGACTGAATAGTAAATATCACAAGTTATTTAGGGGCAGGTTGTGCAACTCTCTAAGTGCTTACTAATGTGAGAGAAACATAGATTCAACATATACAATTTGTAATGTGCCTACATGACTTAGGAACCTAGGTCCCACTGAAAGTCAACAGTATTCAAGTTCCTAAGTCAACTAAGTGTTTTGAAAATGTTAGCCAAAGACTTTAGGAACCACTCCTGTGAGTAAGCGCACTCCAGATATGGGGATTTTGTGGAGCCCTTACTGAGCAGTTACTCTCACATGATCTAGTGCGGTATTAAACCCAAAATAGTGATGTAAATTGTGTAAAACCATTTCTGTTCACAAAGCGTAACATGACCAGAACTGAGGACTTAAGTCCTCTCTCTTTGTCCAGAGAGCAGGAGCAGCAGCAGTGCAAGACTCCCCTCAGGGCCATGCCTCAAACTTAGTTCTGTCTCCATAGCCATGTGATAGACACCTATCCGCTAGGAACTGGACTGAGACTGTGGATGCTGGCTCAGGATCCTTGCCCTGTCTGCAGCCTGAGCTTTGGTGGGATGTTGAGGAAGCAGTTGGGAACAGATGGGTTTAGTTTGATCAGGCGGCCTGGCCCTGTCAGCATGAGTTAGGGGACTGACTCTCTCCCCCTTCTTCTGATCCCCATGCAGGGTCTGAGTTACACTGTTTGTGCTTTAGCTACTCAGTGGTATCTTCAATTAACCAGTGGGAGAGAAGAAACTATTAGGATCTGCAATGGAGAGACACGGGGATCAGGCACAGGCAATGGACAAAGGACTAGCAAAGACAAGGGAGTACTTAAATATAACTGTCTATGCAGACATTTATAAACACACTTGTCACCCTGGCATAGAGCACTGCTTCACTAATACATTACATACAAGAAGGGGAAATAATCCCAGAATAGGTTGATAGGGATGTGTGAAGGCTGAGGTGACAAGTAGACAGGGGAAGGAGGAACATAAGGTTGGGAAGGGGATGCAAGCAAACAAGGGTCAAAAGGGACAGAGAAGGAAATACAGAAGGAGAAGCCACAGACTAGGGGACAGAAAAAGGCACAAAAGAGACAACAGGAGGGAAGAGAGCCACGGGCAGACAAAGTGGGCAAAAAATTCTTGTTCTCCTTCCAGATATTCCAAAATGGTATTTTAAAAAAAAATGTAGTTTCTACTTAAAATACCTTCTCTTGGAGACAATAGTTTCTTATCTGTAAGATTTACCTGAAAGTGCAGAGGTGGGAGGCAGTAAAGGAGAGAGACAGTGAAAGATGCTTTTTGGATATCATAGCATGTTATTGAAAGAACAGCCTCTTGTGTGGCTTGCCATAATTAATCAAAACCTGCCAGGCCTGGGTACACTGCAGATCTAAAACTGCACTTCATTGTAAACATTTTAATTACTATTTCCAACATTTGGCTTTCATTAAAGCCAGAAGAGACTTTTGTAACTGTTTTCATAGGATAAATACTGGAAACCCCATCCTCCCCATGAAGAGTCCTGTTTTGCTGACATGTTGTTTTGATTTTATTTTTAAAGTTTCAGGCGTAGCTTTTATTATTACCAGCAGTTCTAAAAGTCTGAATAGGAAGGAATGATCTGATGCTATGTTCATGTAATTAGTGTGCAGTTTTCTTCCTCAGTACAGTGCCACTGGTTGATAGCAAAATGTAATGCATGTTGCATTGCAGAGGAAGTTGCATTCCACAAGATGCCATACATATTACGTGAAAAGATGTTTGCTCGTGCCAGACTTACAGTACAATGTATAAAGAAGTGTGTTTGCAATTCTCATATTGCACAAAATCTTGAAATGTGTCTGGCTCTGGAGACGAGCCATGTTTGTTAGGCCTAGGGGTGATCTGCATATGAGTATTCCATTGCTTGTACTGAAGTATTACACAAGATGTGTATGTATTTGCCCTGCCTTTCCCCCAGAGACAGCGAGTGAGGAGGAGGAAGAATGGACTGAGTCTTGGCTATGCCCTCCGAGTGCACCAGCCAATGGGGCTGGACCAGCATGCCTGCAGCTAGGTCTATACTAGAAACTTTTCCTAATGTAATGGGGGGAGTTGTCTTTTTACGATACTTCTATACCAGCAAAAGTCCTTGCGTAGGCAGAGTTATATTGGCATAAAAGTCCTTTTGCTGTTGTAGCTTATTTCTCTTGGGGGAACTGATATAATCTATACCACCAAAAGCACTCTTTTGCCAGTATAAATTGTGTCTACAATGGGAAGGATTGCTCATATAGCTATTACACTAGAGAAGATTTGTTGACTAGGCCTAAACTACTACCCCCCTGTTGAAAGGAGAGAATGGTGGCTCTCTGAGCTGTAATTCCTTCTCTGCTTTGCTCCTGAAGCAGTACGACAAAAATGGGGGGAGGGATAGCTCAGTGGTTTGTGCATTGGCCTGCTAAGCTCAGAGTTGTAAGTTCAATCCTTGAGGGGCCATCTAGGGCAAAATCAGTACTTGGTCCTACTAGTAAAGGCAGGGGGTTGGACTTGATGCCCTTCCAGGTCTATGAGAGAGATATATCTCCATATATTATTTAATGCTCCACCCATTTCTATGGGCTGCATCCTTGGGACACAGTCTTAAATTTGGAAAGCATTTTGAGATCCTCACAAGAAAGTCATTATAGAAGCACAAAGTGTTTAGTATTGTTTCTCAGCTCAATATTTTTGGTTATTCTAACTAAAAATGTGAACACAAATCTTGTATGCCACACACTATCTGCTCTCCAATCCGTATATACTTAGCTATTTTTGTTGCTTTCCTAATATGTAGAAATACTGAACATCTTTTCCATAAAAGAGCGGAACTGGCCCAGCAATTTCCATTGAAAATCCAGTTAGGAAGTTTCAAATGACAAATTGTGAGTAAGCAGCAAATATTGCACATTTGCTGTGCAATTTCTTAAACTGGCCATTTTAAGATACCTTAATGATGGTTAGCTACAGATCAGTCCGAGTGGCTTTCCATCTGCCAGGAGGCTACATCCCTTTGGGATTTGCCATAATGATGGTTAGGATGGAGGTGTGGGGGGGAAAGGGGATTAGTGGGTTTGGGGACAAAGTGGTAGAGCAATCCAATGTATCCAGAAAAATGAAAACAGTTAAGAGCCCAACTGGAATCCCAATGTTTAATCAGAGAGACTAAAGAGAAAGAGAAGGTGCAGAGGAGAACTTATAAAAATTGAAGCTTGGAAGAAGGAAAACAGAAGGTTGTGTTTTTTTTAATTGCAGAAGAAAGAAAAATTAGAGCAAAAGAGAGAATAATGAACGTCAAATTACATAGCACAGTTCAGCTAAAAGAGCTTTCTCCAAAATATATGCATGCACCAGATAAAAGGGAAAAGAAAACAGTTAGAATAGTGAGCTTTATGGTAGGGTAAAAACATTATACAGTTAAATAATTACTCTGCCTCACTCGTTACAGAGGAAGAGAATGGAGATGTGTCCAAATTGGGGGTCATTTTGGGCGGGCACATTAAAGGAGAATAACATGGGAGGGGAAAGGAGTCCAGGAGAGCTGACTGTATTTTAAAGAATCCTTATTGAGGTTGCAGGAACAAACCATCCTGATGTGTAGAAAGAATAGTAAATATGGCAGGTGACCAGTTTGGCATAACAGTGAAATCCTTGCTGATCTTAAACACAAAAAAGAAGCTTACAAGAAGTGGAAGATTCGACAAATGACCAGGGAGGAGTATAAAAATATTGCTGGAGGTTAAGTCCATTAATGGCTATTAGCCAGGATGGGTAAGGAATGGTGTTCATAGCCTCTGTTTGTCAGAGGGTGGAGATTGATGGCAGGAGAGAGATCACTTGATCATTACCTGATAGGTTCACTCCCTCTGGGGCACCTGGCATTGGCCACTGTCGGCAGACCGGATATTGGGCTGTTTGGACCTTTGGTCTGACCCAGTATGGCCATTCTTATGTTCTTATGCTCAGGCATGCAGGAGTGAAATCAGGAAGGCCAAATAACACTTGGAGTTGCAGCTAGCAAGGGATGTTAAGAGTAACAAGAAGGGTTTCTACAGGTATGTTAGCAACAAGAAAAAGGTCAGGGAAAGTGTGGGCCCACTGAATGGGGGAGGCAACCTCGTGACAGAGGATGTGAAAAAAGCTAATGTACTCAATGTTTTTTTTGCCTTTGTCTTCATGAACAAGGTCAGCTCCCAGACTACTGCACTGGGCAGCACAATATGGGGAGGAGGTGACCAGCCCTCTGTGGAGAAAGAAGTGGTTCAGGACTATTTAGAAAAGCTGGACAAGCACAAGTCCATGGGGCCGGATACACTGCATCCGAGGGTGCTAAAGGAGTTGGTGGATGTAATTGCAGAGCCATTGGCCATTATCTTTGAAAACTCATGGCAAAGGGAAGGAGGAGGATCTGGAGAACTACAGGCCAGTCAGCCTCACCTCAGTCCCTGGAAAAATCATGGAGCAGGTCCTCAAGGAATCCATTTTGAAGCACTTCGAGGAGAGGAAAGTGATCAGGAACAGTCAGCATGGATTCACCAAGGGCAAGTCATGCCTGACTAACCTAATTGCCTTCTATGACGAGATAACTGGCTCTGTGGATGAGGGGAAAGCAGTGGACGTGTTATTCCGTGACTTTACCAAAGCTTTTGATATGGTCTCCCACAGTATTCTTGCCAGCAAGTTAAAGAAGTATGGGCTGGATGAATGGACTATAAGGTGGATAGAAAGCTGGCTAGATCGTCGGGCTCAACGGGTAGTGATCAATGGCTCCATGTCTAGTTGGCAGCCGGTATCAAGTGGAGTGCCCCAAGGGTCGGTCCTGGGGCCGGTTTTGTTCAATATCTTCATTAATGATCTGAAGGATGGTGTGGACTGCACCCTCAGCAAGTTTGCAGATGACACTAAACTGGGAGGAGTGGTAGATACGCTGGAGGGTAGGGATAGCATACAGAGGGACCTAGACAAATTAGAGGATTGGGCCAAAAGAAATCTGATGAGGTTCAACAAGGACAAGTGCAGAGTCCTGCACTTAGGACGGAAGAATCACATGCACTGCTACAAAGTAGGGACCGAGTGGCTCAGCAGCAGTTCTGCAGAAAAGGACCTAGGGGTTACAGTGGACGAGAAGCTGGATATGAGTCAACAGTGTGCCCTTGTTGCCAAGAAGGCTAACAGCATTTTGGGCTGTATAAGTAGGAGCATTGCCAGCAGATCAAAGGACGTGATCAATCCCCTCAATTCAGCATTGGTGAGGCCTCATCTGGAGTACTGTGTCCAGTTTTGGGCCCCACACTACAAGAAAGAAGTGGAAAAATTGGAAAAAGTCCAGCGGAGGGCAACAAAAATGATTAGGGGTCTGGAGCACATTATGAGGAGAGGCTGAAGGAACTGGGATTGTTTAGTCTGCAGAAGAGAAGAATGAGGGGGGATTTGATAGCTGCTTTCAACTACCTGAAAGGGGGTTCCAAAGAGGATGGATCTAGACTGTTTCAGTGGTACCAGATGACAGAACAAGGAGTAATGGTCTCAAATTGCAGTGGGGGAGGTTTAAATTGGATATTAGGAAAAACTTTTTCACTAGGCGGGTGGTGAAGCACTGGAATTGGGTTACCTAGGGAGGTGGTGGAATCTCCTTCCTTAGAGGTTTTTAAGGTCAGGCTTGACAAAGCCCTGGCTGGGATGATTTAGTTGGTGATTGGTCCTGCTTTGAGCAGGGGGTTGGACTAGATGACCTCCTGAGGTCCCTTCCAACCCTGATACTCTATGAAAGGAGAAGCTGTGTGTGTAAAGAACAGAGTGAAAGGTTATAGGCACTTAAAGTGGACAAACCACTCAATCCAGATAACATACATCCTCAAATTTTAAAGGAAGTGATCAAGGAAGACTTAAGTATTGACATTGGTAGTATTTGCATATATGCTTATGGCAATAAAGTTACTGAAATTGAACTAAAAAAAATAGGTGAACCTTTATAGTGACATTTGTAAAAGTTCACTATTGGGGAAGATTCCTGGGACTGGAATATGGCAAATACCATCATTTCAAAAAGTTGGAGAGAGAAACCAGGAAACTATAGATCAGTGAATTTAACAGGTTTATGAGAGAATCTTAAAAACAACTGTAAAGATTATGGTAGGAGAGTAGATGAAATTTTACAGCTTGATTAGGGATAGTCTTCATTATTTCAGGAGAGATGATGCTTAACGAACCTATTGGAGTTCTCTGAAAACACAACTGCCATGACTGATAAGGGGAATTCAGTGAATGCAATTAACATAGATTTTCAAGAAGCATTTGATAATGTCCCAAAACCAGGATCAATGGTTAAGGGAAGAAGTAATGAAGTAAGGGGTAAAATAAGGTGTTGAATAGAAACCTGGAATAAGAGCAAGAGACAAGACTGAAGAGATGCCCATGAGCATGCAGTGCCAAGGCAAGACTGAGCCTAGATCAAGTCTGCAGCAGTGACCAGGGGTTGGTTAAACCTGGCCATGGCATAATTCTGACCAAGAATGAATGTGCATAGTTAGAACTACACCTGCGTGGTGCTCAGGAACCAGTGTTCTAATTCCAGGTCACAAATGCCATGCTATCCAAATTGGTACACTCCACTTCATCAGCAATAGGGTGAACAGGATGAAGAAGCAATGGATACTAAGTTAAAACATCTTACCTCAAAATTAGTTTATATAATTGGCATAACTTTGGCTGTACAGCATCAGATGCAGCTTAAGGAAAAACCATATAACTTTCAGGACCCAATCTCATCTGTGCAAAACACAAATTACACTGGGCTTTTCTTTTTTCCACTGAAAGTAAAAAATAAATAAAACTATGCCCATGTGCTAAGATAATACTGAAGGCTAAAATATCATACCCTGCATACTGGAGCAAAACTTGCCCCCACTTCTATGGGCATAGAGGACTTGCCCACAGCAAAAACACACGTCTGCTGTGCAGGAAGAAAGACAAGATTTCTGGATCTCCTTGGATGGGGGAACCTCCCTGGAGGTGGATCTTCTTCCACGTGGATCCACAGTCTGTTTGGAACAGACATTGGATTTAGGTGGCAGAGAGTACTCCAGGCCTGAGTTTGGAGTAGTGGCCACAAAGCATCTGCAGATTGGGACTGAAGGTTCCTTTTTATTGTTTATTTGCAGTTATGGTGTTCAGCTACTTCATGACTCTGTGCTGTGTGGAGAGCTCCAGAAAAGGGAGCAGTCTCCAATCATAGACCAAGACTGAAGCCAGCTCATTTTGTTTGTAGCTTGTTGTTCTCCCTAATGTCTGATCAAAATGACTGGGGTTTGATGTCTAATGGTATGCTCCCTCCAGTACCAGAGGAATTCCCCAGCACACAGCCCAGCTGCTTAGGCTGGGAGCAGGTGTGGAGGGGTTTATAATCACACAACCAAGTAAATTTTCCCTCACACACACAATTTATGTATGAGCAGTTCAAGCAATTAGTGAAATAGCCAATGGGGACCTTTACCTGAGAGTCATTGTGTGCACCACTGAAAACTCAACGGTATGTGAGAAATGTCAGATTTTTCAAAAGTCAGGAAAAAAATTGGCACTTGTAATTGCATGCAGATCATTGTCTCCTTGATTATATATGCCACCACCAAACTGGACTCTCCATGAGCATTCTAGCAGCTGTTTATCGTCCCCAACAAACAATGGCATGAATTACTGAAAAGAAAATGAAGAATAGAAAATGAAAACCTATTTTGTACTGATCCAGAGACCAGTTACTTCAATATATTAGCAACTTTTTCACCATGTCCATTTTCATACCTACTCTTAAACATGTTCTCTTTCAAACCTAAATCCCTGAAACGATTGTTCATAAAGTTCAAGATTTTTGTCCATGTCTTCAAAGCTCTTCAATACTTTAGACTTGTCTCTTTCCTTACCTGAATATTCTGTATGATCCCTCAGTGAGGCCAAATGTTATATGCCATTTGTCTGCTTCTCCTGAAGCTATTCCCATGCATTCGTCCATGGTGTTCCCTACGCAGAGAACTGCCTTCCTCAGCTGGTCCATATAACCTTTATCTCTTCCCTTCATGCTCTTCTTGAAGACTCACTTTTACCATGTCTGCAATAAGCTAGATGATTGATAATGGCAAAGCTGAGGGGTAACTGAGAAGAGTCTATTCATTTTATTTTAAAATTGTGTTCTCAAACATAATACCAAGTGTGGCTATGCTGCTGCACCATGCCCCTCATGGCTGTATGTGGCATTGCAACAACTGTGTGTCTGTTTCCCCTATGCCTTCTTTGTCCTATTTCAGCTATTGGCTTGACCTGGCCCTCTGGCCAAGCCAGGTAATAGAGTCCAACCCTTCACAAGGCCTCAAAGGCCTTCACTTAAACTCCAACAAAAAATAGCAAAACAAGTCAATCTTCAGCCCAACCGAGCTCAGCTGGTACCCTTATTCCTTGCAGGCTAGCTCCAGCTTCAAACCATCCCAACACCAACTCTAGATCATGGGGTCTGTCATGCTCTCCCTCCACCCAGGGTTTCAAGCAGGCAGCAATCTCTTATCAAGCCTCATCTCCAGTCAGGCTTCTAGCTCAGGGCTTAGTCCCAGCCTTAGAGACAGCTCCTAGCTACCTTTCCCCTGCATCTCCTCCCTGGCCCCTCTTCCAAAAGCCCATTGCGCCTTTCTTTATAAAGACCCAGCCACTCTCTGACTGTGTTTGATCACCAGTTATGCATAACAAGCTACCAGGCTGTACCAGGAGGGCTAAGTGGCCTCTCAGGCTGCTTTAGCTCTTTTGTCACCTGTGTGGGGTTATACACCCCATCACACCAAGGTTATGCCAATCTCCACTGCAGCCACTTTGCTTGTACCCCTTTCCTCTCTCCTCTTCATCTGTCCGTCCAGTCATTAGACTGTAAGCTCCCTAAGTCCTCTTTTATGTGTGTACAGGGCTGAGCACAATGAGACTGCTCTTGGAAACAAATAATAAAATATATTAATAAAAAAGATCCTTCTGTCTTGGTACCGTCTCTCCCCTTGGAACAGGATTCCCAGGAAAATCTAGGCTGGATAATTTTTTGAGATGTACAAACTGAATTCAGCTCCTTAAGATTCAAATTTAGATGCGTTGTTGATGCCCGCTGTTAGGGCCTGATTCAGTTGAGAGCAGTTGAGAGCCCTCGGCACCTTGCAGGATTGGACCCTTGCTTTGAAATCAGTGTGTCGAATTCATCATTGGCCTACTTCCATTAGTGGAGTTAAGCCAGGGATGAATTTGGCTCTGTCAGTAGTCCTACCATGCCAGTAACAAAAGTTAGACACCATAACAATTCCTATTAAAGGTCTAAGATTTGTCTTGGACACGTTCAAAATCTGCAAGAGACTATTTCTTCTCTGAAACACGAAAAATGTGAAGTCACCTGCAAAATAGCTTTCTATCAAGCACAGGCATGGGGCCTGATTCTGGTGTTTCAGTTACTTGTGTAACTCCACCGACTTCTGTCAAATCATTGTAATTTTAAAAATCATTAATTTTCACAGTGGATTTATACTGAACTTGGAATTTAACGTCAATAGCAATTTCAGGAGAGAACTAATCTCCTTTGACATACTGAAAGCTTATTTATTGGCTGTGATATTATTGTTCACAAGTCTTGAAACCTATAGTAGTCGCAGCAAGTGAATTCGGAGTATTTTTACATGTGGTCATTTATGAAGATTTATACATTTATTAATTTTATGCTGAATTTATATATATGTTTCCATTTGACATTAGATAAATCCCACACAGACAAAATGTTAAATTGTATAGATTTTTAAAATCAATTTTGATTAAAATGTGGATAAAAGAGGGGGAAAGAACTCTTCTCAATTGTTTAAAATATAGTTTTATGACAAGAACTTGAAGATTTGGCTGTGATCATAGCTTCCCAGTAGTGTTATTTTCACTGGGCTGACTGTGTTCGGCTCTTCTGTCGCATCAACTTATCTCTGACATGGCAAAGATAGCCTAGAAATACCAAAACAAAAACCTCCTACTGGGATGTCTTCTGACAGAAATGAGGGAATCATCTTTGAGCAAACCTCAGAGAAATCCATTCTTGCTACCAACTGTGCTCTGCATAGATGGACATCATTCTTCCACACATGATTAGCTAAATGCAAAGCACCACATATTTTTCTCTGATGCGAATATTGGCATGAAAAGGAAATGTTTGTCTTTTGTTGTTGCTCTGGGGCTGCAAATGTCAGAATTGTGGTGGGATTATTATTATTTTTTTCTTTTGCATGCAGTCACAAGAACTTTCACTTTCCAAGTCATGGTCAGAAGCAGGTTGGGTTTTTTTTATTAGATAACTGTCAGTTATATTACACTATTTCAAATATGGAGTGAATTATGAGAGTTTCTCCAACTCTAGCCAGTTTCTTAAAAGTAGATCTATCTAACTTGGCTTTTGTGCCAAACGTTCAGCTAACCCAGGTGTTAACAGGCAAAGAGTTCCCAATACAGCATGGAGCAGCAGAGACTCAATACAGTGTCCAGAGATAAACTGCACCTTGCCTAAGTATCAGCACTGACACAGCATCAAGCAGTTTGAGTATAGTTCGGCTTCTAGCCTGACAGTGCTATAGTGCTGTAGGGAACGTCGGCCTGATTGGAAGGGAATGGTGTAAATGAAATCAGAATCAATGTAAATGTGGAGCCACTCAACTGATCTCTATAAAGAAGGGCCAATAAAGAACACATGTGTAGTCAGAATCAGGCTATAAATATTTACATTTTAAAATGGCTATCAATCAAGCCAGCATAGTGAAAGGGGGGAGGGATAGCTCAGTGGTTTTGAGCATCGGCCTGCTAAACCCCAGGGTTGTGAATTCAATACTTGAGGGGGCCATTTAGGGATCTGGGGCAAAAATCTGTCTGGGGATTGGTCCTGTTTTGAGCAGGGGGTTGCACTAGATGACCTCCTGAGGTCCCTTCTAACCCTGACATTCTATGAAAGAGTAACCTAAATAATCTATACAGAAGCCCCTGGAACCCCATAAGATTGGGTTCCTAATCCATGAACTACAAAAAAAATTTTAGGGGGGAGGGATAGCTCAGTGGTTTGAGCATTGGCCTGCTAAACCCAGGGTTGTGAGTTCAATCCTTGAGGGGGCCACTTAGGCATCTGAGGCAAAAATCAGTACTTGGTCTTGCTAATGAAGGCAGGGGGCTGGACTCAATGACCTTTCAGGGTCCCTTTCAGTTCTATGAGATAGGTATATCTTCATATATTAACATACACAGTTCCATCCCACATCTCATTAAAGGCAATAGAAATAGTGCCACTGATGTCTGTGGGCCTTCTTGTGCCCACAATTGCCATTAACAAGAGCTGCTGTTCCTGTAGGGTTTAAATAAACTATGCTTTTGCCTTCTTGACTGGGGAGCTGTGTGAAATTACAAGAAAATGTAGTGAAACAAATCTCATTTGGCTTTACGTGATTTGATACCACCTCTCCCTCACAATTTAACTTCATGCAAAATTTCAATTAGATGTCTGTCTTCCACTGAAAGTATATGGAAAACTAGAATGGCTGTGGATTTATGGAACACTATCTTCCCCTGAAAATAAGACAGTTTTTCCTCACAAAACAGTTCGTTATTTTCATGTTGAAATGTTCCATACTGCAGAGAAATGTTCACAAAAATGGACCCACTTCCAAATTTGTAATGAAATGTGAAGAAACTTGATTTTGAAGAAACAATGAAGACAAAACAAAATATTGAATAGCTGATTGTTCAGGGAGCATCCTGTGGAATGAAGGAGGCAACGATGTTGTGGAAAAAATAATATGTGATCATAATACAGTCTTTAATTACATAACTCATATACACAAGGAGGGGCAAATTCAAGTTGCACAGGCAACCTAACCTCTGGCATTTCCTAACTCTGCAGTTCTTGACTTTGCATCTTTAATATTCCTTTTAACATGATGTGTGTGTGTGTGTGACTGACTGCCTAGGTTTTCAAAAAGGCAACTTGAAAAAACAGACTCCATCTGTAATCATACTGGCCTCTATACAGATCAGCAGTATGGCTGAAACCTTTAGATTCACAGCTCATATTCTGTTAGCTGGTGGCAGAGGTAACTGACAGCAATAGTAGGTTGTCATCCATTATGTGGATCTGTCACTACAGGTGCATGAGACATGCACTTTGCTAATGGGTTTCATTGATATTTGTTGGTAAGAGAGGAATGCTGAGATTCATGAATCTTGGGTTCAATTTCAGGTTATGGAGGGGGAATGTGCTGTTGTGGCCACAGACTATTCTGTGCGTGGTTCCCCTAAGTCTGACTCCTGTCTGTGTTCCTATAAACAAGGTGCCCCCCCACCCCCCACCCCCATTCACACCCTCTTATGGCCAGGGTGCCTCTGCCATGCCCTTTACTCTGCCTCTTCCAGGCCCATATAGAGAAATGCCATACACTTGCTCATCCAATCACCACCCTTACTGTGGTCTGGGTTTATTCAGACAAGTAACTCAAAGTCTCAAAAATCTGGCCCAGGCATGGCTCTTACCTCAGAACCTGGGTGAGCAAAAGGGTTCCTTCAGTCATCATCTGAAACAATAAAAAACATGTTTTGACTATGTATTTTTCCCAAATCTCATTCTTGGAAATGGCTGGACCACTTTTTACAGAAATTTAAAGAAGAAAAAATTCATCCTGAGGCAGACACTTGGCATGGACAATTTCAGCCCAAATGGTTAAAGTTTGGCAAGGTTATAGCAGCTGAAAATAGGATCTTATGGGACGTGTCAGACAACCTTAACTGTAGGCAACAGGGCCAGCTGTACCTACAATCTTGAGAACTATTTATACAGCTATAACCCAGTTAACTAGTGAATAAATCCTATTTTCCTGCTGTAGTGTTAGCAAAGGTTAAAATATCACCTTCAAACCCCACCATTTTCAACTGAAGTTGGCTGGCCATCGATATTACTTTTCTTTCCTGCTTTTAGCTTTTCCTTTTGGTTTTAAAAGCTGAGTGGGGAGTCAAATGAATTCCCAATAAAGAATTTAAGGTTAGTCCCAGGGCTTAACCCTCTATGCTACTTTTTATTGATATACTTAAAACCATGTGTAGCACATACCACTCATGCCTGTAACATGTTTATAACCACTATTAATCATTTATTAATCCTCTATAAACCACTTATAAATGTACCCTTAATATAATATGTAACCAAACTGAAGTCTGAATGAGGAAGTTTAAAGTTCTGGGCTGCCAGCAGTTATTTTTTAGGAGTTGGAGGTTTTTTTAAATAGAATGTGGTAATTGTTTTCCCTACTCTCTATTGCTCTCCTTCTCTTCTTAGCATTCTCCCTTCTACTGCTCCTCTTCACTGTCACTTCCCCATCCATCCATATTAAATGCTGTTAAACCAAGGAAGGGGAAGGAATGATGGGGGAGTGAAGAAAGGCAGATATCCATAGCAACACCAGCCTTTCATTGGATTTTGTATTCACAGGCCATTGTGCTCCTGCTGCTCTTTCAGAAATGGGTGATATTGCTAAATAGGAGCTGTTATTAAAGTGACTGCAGATATTAAGTAGGCCACTGTCAGAATCCATTCCTGCTCATGTGCAATATGCAAAGCAAAAAATGGGACAAGCCCACCATTATGCATAGTACATGCAACGTTGGTATCATTGTCAAATGGCACATATTTGGGGGAGAGAGAAGAGCTGGTCAGCCATTCAGCTGTCACCTCCTTTTGTTTAGTTCCGTATGAGATTTCTCAAGTCTCCTGTAGATATCCACACATGCAGTGACTGGTCTGACCTGTGCTACATCTATCTGTTGTGAGATAATAATCTTGTCTTCAGCCTTCCCCAAGAGCTGCTGTCCTGTTCCCCACAGAGCTTAGAACTTCTCTTGGGCTGTCTTCATGGAGAAAAGTACCCGACTTGACACATCCCATCTGGGAGCTGTACATGCCATCCACTTCCAGAAGCCCTCACCTTCTGCAAGTAGGAATAGTACATTGTCAACACTTTTTCAGTCTCACAGGCAACATGAAGGTGCTGGGGAGATTACAATGAATTTTCCCACACTTCTAGAGCCTTGCTAAGAGTCAATTGCTTCGTTCATGCGCTTGATCCCTAACTCACTTTTACCTTTTGTAGAGATTACCTACAGTGCTACTATGGCTCCATCTTCTTAACACCATCCCTTGCCATGACAGATGTTACCTGTACACTTACCTTCACTCACAAGCCACATTCTGTTCCCCAACACCCTGCTTTTTCTGATAGTGATGCTCTGCATGCTGCAGCATGTCTGATCTCCATGCATTTTTCCTAGAACAGAGGTGCCCAAATATTTTCCATGGCCATCCCAGTTAATCCTCTGCGCAGACACAAAATGGCTTTTGTGAGATCATCTGAAAGTATGTCCATACCCATGAAACCTGTTCTAGCTTTGACATCTCAAGGACTGATTGGTTCTACTGCTGCACCTCAGTTTTCAGCATGGTGATGGCAATAGCTTTGGAGGAGCATAAAATGGATGGATCTGTGCTGGCATCACTACTTCCTTTGCATTCCTTGCACCTTCCCAGTTCCCACTCACAATGCCACCACCACCTCCATCACAATCACTTTCTTACAACAGGACTAAATCTAGAGGGGTGTAACAAAATAGACTGTTAATGAGAAGGAAGGTTGATGCCACCATATGTCCATAGTTAAGTTTGTTCTGGAAACCTATGTTACAGAAGAGACTTACCTTATGAAAAACCACTGGAACTCTCACAGAATGGGTCACTCTTGCATTGCAGGCTCTATGGCCAAATTCTTCCCTCAGACATGCCCATGTAAATCCAGACTAATTCCAATGGCATTATACTCAGGATTTACATCAATATTACTGAAATCAGAAGAGGCCCCTAATTAATTTTATGGTAGTGCCCAGGCCCCCCATCAGGAAAAAGGAGCAGATGCGCAATGATGTGCTGCCAACATTTTAGTGCCTTTCTCCCACACACACAAAGAAAAATAATGAATTCCATTGTCTGTCTTTCCTAGGATGGAGGACAGGGTGGATGAGCTGAGTCCCCTGACAGATGAAAGGATTATCCTGCCTCTTCTTGGCCATTCTGTGAGTAACTATTGTCTCTGAACGCCATCAGCTTTCTGATCACATGCTCACTTCTTGTTCTGAAAAGTTTGTTGTGGAGTGACCTGTTTAGCCACTGAGGAGGATCCATCCCCCTAAGCTTGTTTCTACAAAGGTGTGAATGCTCACAAGTGACACACCTCTAGTGTCTGCCCAATCACATAGCGTAAGTCAGGATTTTTAAATGTTAATAGCCTTGCAATGTGGCCGAGGTCAATACCCACTGACTCCAGTGGTTACTGTCACCCAACACCCAATTACAAATCAGGAGCCAGGGGAAGACCCCACAGATCATAAAGTTTAAACATTCTTCTGGTCCTCCAAAAAGGAGAGGTGACATCCTCATGCCATCACAGATAAATTGTAGTCTATTTTTCAAGCCCAGGCCTCTGAGAGTATCAGGTCCAAACTTCACTGTTTTTTAGCAGGGAAGTAGAAAGAAGAGTTTGTAGGTAAAATTTCACCCATGAACAAATTCACGTCTACCATTTGTGTCCAGATTTTTGGATTGAAAAGCCCAAAAGGAATATGTGCAGCATCCATTTGCAGCCCTAGTCACTGGATTCCTCTTAAACTGTGGAGGGGAAAATTAAATGGATATTGTTGGATTCTCTGCAGTACAATGTGTCCAAAACTGGACTGAGATGATGTCAGAAAATGTTACATTTTTTCCCAATTATGAAATGAATTATGGGGAGTTAGCTAATCACAGTGAGAATTATAATGGAGTTATTTTAGCTGATATGCTATTGTCCAGCCAGAAAACACAGGTGTTTTGTTTTCAAATGCTGCTTTTCAAGGTTAGAGTGACGATCTCTTTCCCCACCACTTAAGGGGCAGATTTGTACATATGAAAAAACTACTTTCATTTCCAAAGGTTGCAACAATTGTGTCATGAATTGTATCATGCCTTATGAAGGTAGTGACTATTTGCACACACACTTCCGTTTGCTCTCAACAGCAGGAGTAAAAGTGTTATGTAATTATGCATTATTGATTAAGCTTGTTTTTTAGCATATGCTTTTAATGGCGCGTTTCCTCAGGTTTTTATTACACTCTCCTTAAATGGATGACATTGGCAGATGTAAACACACAGAGACTTAGTCATTCCTTGTGTAACTCCAATGAAGACAATAGAGTGGAAGTCTATACAGTTATGAATTTGGACCATTCTTCCCATAGTGTTTTAAATTCTGTGCTTATTTAGATTGTTGTTTTGTCACATCAGCAACATGGAAATAAAACTATGGAAGTACATGTATTCACAAAAGTTAACTTAGATCTGAAGATGTGCTCTTTTTTTAACATTCAAAGAATGGCTTTCAGTTTTTATTAACTTCAAATCACTTTTAAATGAAGCAGCTGTTTTTCGTTGATTTATTCCAGGAATTTGGTTCTCTCGTCCAAACTATGACATCTTGAATAATATATTAATGGGATATTTAAGGAATGCAATTCTTTTCTGTTTTCAAATAGCTGGAGCCCAAGCCCTACCACCCGGAGCCGAAGCCGAACCTCGAGCCCCACTGCCCAGGGCTGAAGCACTTGGGCTTTGGGTTTGGCCTCCCCGCCCGGGGTGGTGGGGTCATGAAGTAATTTTTGTTTTCAGAAAGGGGTCACGGTGGAAAGGAGTTTGAGAACCCCTGTTTTATAGTGATAGCCATGAAGTTCCTAAATAGCCACAGATTTGTGCACTTAGCTAGTGTGCAATTTTTCAAACGGTAATATCCTTGTGAAATCAAAACTAGTTTATGGGGTTTGTGATAAATGAAGGGGGGTGGTAGCTCCCTTTTATGGACACCCAGCCAACCAGTTAGCTATAAAGTCCCTCTTAGTGTTCTCTGCTTGCTTTACCTGTAAAGGGTTAAAAAAGTTCTCAGGTAAAGGAAAGGGAGTGGGCACCTGATAAAAAGAGCCAATGGGAAGGCTAGAACTTTTTAAAATGGGGGGAAAACTTCCCTTTTGTGTCTGTTGTTGTTCTCCGGGAAAGAGGGGAACAGGGAACTATGCTGTAAAAAGCTTTAAAACCAGGTATGAAAAAGCATCAAATCATACCTCAGCCCTACTTATCTGAAACCCCAAATATGTAAGTAATCAGGGAATGTCTAGGAAGAAGTGATTAGGGTTATTTCTTATTGGCTTGTGGACTCCTGTGTGCTAACCCCAGATGCATTTGTTTTGCTTGTAACCTTTAAGCTGAACCTCAAGAGAGCTAGCTTGATGCTTAATTTTTGTAATTGTTTCTTTTAAGGTCTAGCAAAAAGCCGATGTTCCAAATGTATTTCCTTTCTTTTTGGGTTTAATAAAATTTACCTTTTTTAAGAACAGAATTGGATTTTTGTGTCCTAAGAGGGACAGCTGGTGGCAACAGCTAATTTCCTTTGTTTTATTCATAGATTCTAGGACTGGAAGGGACCTCGAGAGGTCATCGAGTCCAGTTCCCTGCCCGCATGGCAGGACCAAATACTGTCTAGACCATCCCTGATAGACATTTATCTTTTCTTTATTTTATTTTCTTTCTCAGCTCTTCCCCGGAGGGGGAGTGAAAGGGCTTGAGAGTACCCCAAAGGGAGGAATTCTCAAGTGCTCCTTCCTGGGTCCCAAGGAGTTTTTTTGCACTTGGGTGGTGGCAGCTTCTACCCATCCAAGGTCAGAGAGAAACTGTGACCTTGGGCGTTTAATAGCAGCCTGGAGTGGTCAGTATTAATTTTTAGAATCCTTGCGAGCCCCCACCTTCTGCACTCGAAGTGCTAGACTGGGGAATCAGCCTTGACAGGGTATTTCCCTAAATCTAGCATAACTCATATCCTTATGGAGCATATTGCTATGGCCACAATTCTCTCCCCCAGAGCTAGGCAATGGGAAAAAATCAGGGAGGAAAAGCAAGTAGAAAACATTATTAGAACCGCAGAGTGAGACTGGAGCTATTCCTCTAGCCACTTCTGTGGTCTCCATCTACAAGCATGATAAAGACTAGAGGATGCTCCAGCCATAGCACCCTGTCTTTTCAACATCCAGCCTTCACAACAGCAAGCACAAACCTTGCGCAAAGCTAGACTCTGTGCCATATGATATGTGCACATCCACAGAACAGTCCTCCCACACCTCCAATAGCTGAACGTTGCTGGTCTCACTGCAGGGGGAGCCCACTACAGTGGAAGAGGGGACAAGATTTTCCACTATGTCCATACCAAGTGACAGCTTTCCATCTTTAGTTGTTGAGGTTGTCTGTCTTTGGGGGGTTGGGGCTGTTTTATTTTTTAATGTAGCCCTGGTTGGAAGAATGGGGCTAGAATATTTTTTAGACTGAAAAAAAATTTCACTCTCCCATAACTCCAAAGTGACGGAAGAGATTTTGCTAATACTTTAATATTTCAAAAAAATAAAAAGAGCAAGTTAAACCCAACTCCATCACCATATGCCCAGTCGCCTGCCTAATGTCTGTAACCCAAAACCAGATCCCACTAATAACTGCTAAAACTTTTCCATCCCATTACAGTGAGAAACACACTGACCCCACCTCCCCCAACGCTACCCACTTGCAAAACCAGCAGTTGCCATTTTGGGGTCTGTCTACATTTCAAACTGGGAATGTAATTCCCAGCTCGAGGAGACATACCTGTCCTAGAAGTGATTGAGCTAGCATGCTAAAAATAGACTGTAGCGGGGGGGGGGGGGGGGGGCCACACAATTCTAAACATGTTCTGGGGGGGGGGGGGCTAGCCACTCACACCATCATGGCTTGTTACACTCCCAGACCAGGGATAATTTTAAAACTGGAGTTGTATTAAACATAGTATCAAACAAATACAATTTGCACGAGCCCCATGGCTACTTAGTCCTTTCAGAGCATATACAACTTTGCTGCTGCAACCAGAGCTATCTCCTTTTACACCCATCCAACCCCCAGTAGACTTTCAATCCTTAAAGGGAAAGGGCACAAGTAAATGTCACCCTAACATTCTCTTATGAGTGCTAAGCAGCTACGCTCTATTTTTAGTGTGCTAGCTTGATCAGAGATAGCATGGGTATATCTTCTTGAGCTGGGAATTACACCCCCAAACTTAGACAATTGATCCTCTCCTTTTTGTAAATATGCACATTACTTCTGCAAATTTTTCAAATGGTGGCCACAAAAGTGTGTTCATACTTAAGTTGCACACAAACAGTGAAATCCTGGCCTCTCTAAAGTCAATAAGAGTTTTGCCATTGACTTCAATGTAGCCAGATTTCATCAAATTGCCTAATGTGTTGTGCAAAAGCAGGGAGTTTGCACACATTCAACACAAGCTTGTACATACACATGAGGCATTTTTTACACACAACCCAGCCATGCACCCATATGCACATTTTAAAAATCAGGCCTGGGGTATTCCTGACCATATCTACTCATTTCCTGAAAATCAAACAAAATCTTTTCCTTCATAAAAATTTCAGAATTGTCTCTTGCTCTCTCAAGGACTAATATCATAAATTCTAGAATTAAAGCCACATGTAAGGATCCAAGCCTTGGTGGGTTTAGAACCCAGGGCTGGCAAGGCCTACGTTCTGACATTTCCTCATCACCGCCAAGGAAGACAAAGTAGTACCTCATTCATCTTGGAAGGTCAGGCCCCATAGGAAGTCCCACTGGGACACCCAAGGCCTGGGGTGCCTGATTGGCTTCTACCCACTACTTGAGAGAGAGGATGTGACCTAGGTGGGTTGTCTGAGCAACCATGCAGACTCCCTGTTGTTGCTGCTGCTGCATCAGACCCCACTCTTTGCCTGTCTCCTGCAATCTGCATCCAACCCTGTTCCTGGTTCCTGCCTCACTTCTACTCCCACTCCCTGTTCCTGCCTTGCTCTTGATTCATGCCTGATCCTTGCCTCACTTCTTGTTCCTGTCCCTACATATTGCTTCTGACCATTGACTCCGGTCCTTAGCTCAACCCTGATTTGACTCCTGCTCAGACAATTAAGCCACACCACCTACATCCAGGTCCCTAACGGTTGCTTGGACCCTCTTAGGCCCCCCTCTTTACAGTGCCAGAATGGAGGAGGTGGGTTTGCTGCTATCTATTAGTCCCCCCACTTGGCACTAGACGCACAGGAACAAGTTAACTGACTCCAGACTTACAATCTACCTAATTGGCTCAGTTTGCAGCAGGTCTGGTACATCCAGAAAAACTTGACCGTTTCCAGGGAAAAGTAGCTGTGCTTCAGGCTCAGGGAGGATCTCCCTCATTTGAGCAGGATCTTGCAGTCCTCCCACTTGGACTCTTCAATGGTGATTGCTGGAAGTTTGGGGGAGTTTTGAGCCCACGCCCTTTGCTTTTCTTACTCTGCCCTCAACCATGCAAAGCTGGGACTGGGGTACACTACTTACCAGGGGAAGTGTTAGACTGGGCTTTGCCCCTCTTGGACTGGGGCAGCCAGTTTTGACCAACTAGGATGCTTTTTTGCAAGCATTCTCTGCTATATTCAGTGATCTTACATTTACCCCACATATTGTGGAAGCTTTGAAAAATGCAGGGACCAGCCACTACCTATGCCACTCCCTTTCAGTGATTGGCTGCAGATGTGAAATGGAATGAGGCAACCAAATTACACAGTTTTGCTGGGGCTTGAGTGAAGAGGTGAAAAGGATGAACAGGTCCACATTGAGATTCCCTCCTGATTGAATGCTTTCATTCACCTCGCTCTCTGTATTGAGTCTGATTATGAGAGGGAGAGAGAGAGAGAGAAAGGAAGGAGGAGAAGAACAGTGCAGATCCACTCTCACCACTGCACATGGAACCATAGCCTTGCATATCAACTTCTGACAGGATGCAGATTGAACTAAGCTGCTGTCTGACCCCAGAAGAAAGGAAGTGACAATGTCATGAGAATTTGTTTTCCATTGTGGGGCATTCACCTGCTGCTCACTCAAAGAGCTGCCGGGAAACAAATGCACCCAGACATACTAAGGGGGAAATCAGCTTGGGCACCATTAATTTTCCCCACTCAGGTAACACCTCCCAACTAGCCACCCAGATGCAAATCGAGACCCCTGGGGCTTCCCTGCATCTCCATGTTTGATACAGATGTGCATTTTTGGATCTAGCCACGCCCATGTCCAACAGGCTCTGCTTGACTCTGGGGCTGTAGACAATTTCATCAGTGTTGAGGTAGCCTGTGCCTTGCGTATTCCCCTCCAGCCCAAGGGTATGCCAGATCTTGTTGAAACTTTCAATGAGTCTCTCTTGTCTTCTGATCTGGTGACCCACAAAACTGTTCCCCTAGAGATTGATATCTAGGGACACTGAGAGGTCATGCAACTAAAAGCAATCTGTTCACCGCACTTTCCCCTGATTCTTGGCATTATTTGGCTGGTGCATCATGATCACATTATTTCCTGGTGGGAGAAGGTAATCGATTTTTCTTTAGACTACTGTCAAAGGATCTGCCTGCAACCCACTGAGTGCCATTTTCCATCCCCATATTCAGAACTCCAGCCCAGGGCCACAACACCTGGGGAAGGCCCTCCAGCCTTGGGGGCTAGCCGAAGGCAACCACCATGGGACACCACCCCCAGCTTCCTAGCAACTACCCAGACTACACTGAAGTCTTCAAAAAGAAAAACACTGACATTCTACTTCCACAGCAGTTTATGATTGCCCCGTAGACAAGGTTCCCTATGGGCAGATATACTCTATGTCTGAACCGGAGGGAGAATTCCTTCAGGCCTACATCCAAAAAACTTGGCAAAGGGATTTACCCAGTGATCTCCCCATCAGGGGCCCCAGTCCTTTTGTAAAAAATGTGGACTACTATGCCTCTACATAGCTTGTTTGGCTTTGAACAGCATAACAATCCAAAACTGTTACCCCCGTCCTTAATCTTGAAGCTATTCGATCAAGTGCGATCCACTAAAATCTTTACTAAATTAGACTTTTGCAGAGCAAATAATCTGGTGTGGATTCAAGAATGGAAGAACACATTCCGGACCCACTATAGACACTCTGAATATCTGGTCATACTATCTGGGCAAACCAGTGCTCCTGTCAGCTTCCAACATTTCATAAATGACATGTGTAGGGTCATCCTAGACTAGTTTGTAATCATCTACCTTGATGATATATTGATGTTTTTTGAGAAACCTGAACAACGCAACGACCACATCCAGTTAGTCATGGAAAGATTATGGAAGTACAGATTACATGTCAAGCTTAAAAAATGCATGTTTGACCAACTGTCCACCAAGTTCTTAGGGTATATATTCTCACTGCAGGGTGTCCAAATGGACCCTCAGAAAGTTGAAGCAATCCACAATTGGCCAAAATCCCAGGATTTCTGGGAGCTGAAGTGCTTTCTGGGATTCACAAATTTTTATTGGAGATTCATTCCACATTTCTTGGGGCAAATCACTCCCCTTACCTTGGTTCTCCTCAAGTCCGCCAAGTTCCTCTGGTCACCTGATGTACAGTGAGCCTTTGATCAGTTGCTTTTAATGTGGCTCTCAGTGCCATCCTATCCCAAAGGCGTGGGCCCCAATTGGTACTGCATCCTTGTGCATACTACTCATGCAAGCTCACATCTGCTGGGGGGAAAAAATCTATGAAATACTGGAGCAAGAGCTGCTTGCCATCAAATCCTCTTCCAAAGAGTAGCAACACTATCTGGAGAGGGCTCGACAACCAGTACAGGCCTTCACTTACCATAGAAAACTTGAAAACGCTATCTGGAGGGCTTGAGCCCTGAACCAAAGACAGTTCAGGTGGGTACTATTCTCTCAATATAACTCCACCATTTCATTCCACCCAGGACGCAGAAATGGGAAAGCAGCTATCCTGTGACATAAAGGGGAATGTTTCCAGGGAAACAAGGAGCCAACCTAGAACAACCCTGTAACTTCATTAACACTGTGACCTACCTAGACTTGACGATCCTCCTTCAGACACCTGCTCAGGAAGACACCTCTGGCAGGAAGGCTGCACTGGCAAAGGGAATGGCCAAAGTTCAACAATCCATGTAGGATGGGATGACACATGTCAGCAGGCACACAGACGTCTGGCTGGGACACACCCGATTAGAGACACTATGTTTATGTTACTACATCCCACTTGTAGGCCACTTTGGTCACCTCAAGAATTTTTGCACATCAATTGTTTCTTCTGGTGGCCTTATATGCACGCTGAAAACTGAGCCTATGTAGACTCCTGTACCAATGTGCTTGTACTAAGACACCTCATGTGAAACCCCTTGGTACCCTAATACTCCTGGAGACTCTGAAAAGACCCTTGCTCTCAATCACTTTGGACTTCATTGTGTAACTCCCAAGCTCTAAGGGCCACACCACAGTCCTAGTGGTCATAGACCAACTAACTAAGAGGACCCACTTCACTGCCTGCAACTATTTGCCTTTGGACGAAGCAATGGCCCAGCTGCTGGTGTCACATGTCATCCACCTCCACAGACTTCCAGTCGAAATCATCTCTGACCAAGGGCCACAATTTGTGTCTCACTTCTGGTGGAGGAGACTCTGCCTAATGGATGTTCATGGATCCACCTTGTGATAAATGAAACGGTGGGGGAGCTCCCTTTTATGGACACCCAGACAGCCAGTTAGCTATAAAATCCCAGTTAGTAGCTGTTCTCTACTTGCTTTACCTGTAAAGGGTTAAAAAAGCCCATAGATAAAAGGAAGGAAGTGGGCACCTGACCAAAAGAGCCAATGGGAGGGCTAGAACTTGTTTAAATTGGGAAAAAACTTTCCCTTTGGCTGTCTGTTGTTATTCTCCGGAGAGAGGAGATACCAAGCAGCAATGCTGTAAGAAGCTTTAAACCAGGTATGAAAAATCATCAAATCAGACCTAGGAATTACTTATCCGAAACCCCGGATATGTACCGTATATACTCGATCATAAGCTGGTTCGTTTATATTTCCCCCCGCCCCAAGATGGATAAGTAAAAATGGAAAATTTTTATAACCCGTTCATAAGCCGACCCTATAATTCAGGGATCGGCAAACTTTGGCTCCCGGGCCATCAGGATAAGCTGCTGGTGGGCCGAGATAGTTTGTTTACCTCGAGCGTCCGCAGGCACGGAGGTAAACCTAAGTAAACAAAGTGTCCCAGCGCGCCAGCTGCTCACCCTGACAGGTGGTGGCAGCATCTACCCATCCCAGGTCAGAGAGAAGCTGTAACCTTGGGAGTTTAATACAAGCCTGGAGTGGCCAGTATTAATTTTTAGAACCCTTGCAAGCCCCCACCTTCTGCACTCACTGCAAATCACCCCCAGACTGTCAGGCAGTTGGAGAGGGTCAATCAATTAGTATTAACTTCCATCAAGACAACTGGGTTTCCCTGTTATTATAGGCCAATTTATCTTACAATAATGCTGATCATGTCTCTCCAGGGCAGAACCCCTTTTTTTCTAACTATTGATATCATCCCCATTTCCACCCTGCATTACCCACAGACTCCCCAAACCCAGTGGCTGTCAACAAGGTCCAGCGAATTTACCATATACAGGATGAATGCTGGAGTCCCCTGGAGGAGACTAAAGAAGCCTGCAAGCAGTTCATGGACTGGTGATGCCAAGAGCACCCTACATTTGCTGTGGGCCCAAAGGTCTGGCCTGCCACAAAACACCTCAGGACAAGCAGACCTTCTCAGACGTCAAATCCTCAGATCTTTCTAAATCTGCAAACAAGTCAGCCCTCTCATGTTAAGTAGCAACTTCCCCGGTCCCTCTGCATCCACCCAGTATTCCATGTGTCACTCTTCAAGCCCTTGGTAAAGAATCCCTTTCTAGATATGTCTCAATAACCCAGATTTAGGGGCACAAAGATTATGTAGAGTCCAAAGTCTCTTCAATGCCATTGGTGGTGAGGGTGCCTTCCATGTCTCATAGATTGGGAAGGTTACAGTCTCAAGAAACGATCCTGGGAGCCCATGACCACACCCCCAAGATAGTAGAAAAGTTCTGTCAAGATCATCCCAAGAGGCCAGGCCTAGCATCACCCCAAGGAGAATGCATGTGAAGGGGGTAAGGATAAAGTCTCCAGATGCCCTTGGTTTCAGTGAGTCTAGAACCCAGGGCTGTGAAGGCCCAAGGTCTCTGATACTCCCTTGTTATCACAGGATATTCTGTTTGAATGTCCCAGGCCTGGGGTGCCTGAGTGGCTCGTCCCCATTACTTAAGTCAGGAAGTGACCCAGGTATATTGTCTGAGCAACTGTGCAGACTCCCTTTTGCTGCTGCATCAGACCCCGCTCTTTGCCTGTCTCTTGCAATCTGCATCCAACCTTGTTCCCAGTTCCTGCTCCACTCCCATCCTGTTCCTGCTTCCTGCCTCACGCCTCACTTCTGCCCATGCTCCTAATTCCTGTTTTACTCCAACTTCATGCCTGATCCTTGCCTAATCTCTGGTTTCTGTCTCTACACCTCACTACTGACCATTGGCTCTGACCCTTGGCTTGACTCCTGACTCCAATTCCTGCTCTGACCACTAAGCCAGACCACCTATGTCCCAGTTCCTAACCCCATAGCTACCTCAGATCACACCCCATTGTTTATTTCAGCCATAATATATAATCTTCTGAAATGTTCCTTGAGAGGGAACACTAATGCTTCATTATTACAGAAAAAAAATATTATTTAAAGAGTTCATATAGCATAAAATAGGGTCTCTCTGAGGATTCAAACACGCCTATGTGGTGAGACACCAGAAAAGTTTAAAGGTGCAATAATTTATTTGTAAATGTAGACAAGAATTAATGCAATTGTTTTCTGAAAAATGTAAAACCTTGAATGAGATACACCAAATCCCACACAATTTACAAAATCTAACACAAGATACAAAAAAATATATTAGTAAAGCTAATTGTGCTTGTGGAGAATGAGAGCATTCTCTACCTTTCTTTATGAAAACCTGAGGTGCATATGTTGATCTGCCTGTTAATATCCAGCCTGACAGCAAGGAATTCAATCAAAGGTGGCTGAGAGGTAGTGAGGGTGGGGGAACAAACCAGAAACAAAACAATGGCGAATATTAGGTACTGTCAGAGAAAATACCAAGGACCCTTGAGGAAAAATGAGGATGCTGTTAATTAGAGCCTGGCCCTAAATAGTCTAGCAAAGTTTATTCCTCCCAGGTCCAAACCTGTGATCTGATGGAATACTAAACCATTAAAGGCCCCAGTCTTGGGGGGTTGCTCAGGCAGCAATGGCTGGAGATGAGAGTCTGACAAAGAGAGATACAGAAGATACTACAGAGGCTGTCTAACTTTCCCAGCCCAGGTACAGAGGGTCTGGAACTTATCCAATACTGTATGGAAAGAATAAAGCTGAGGTAAGAACCAGGCATATTGGCCTCTTTTTGTTTTAGCCCTTTTCGTTGTTTGCTATGTACATCTGGGTGCATTAATATTTTTTGTTCTGAAGACACTGTTTTTGAGTCCCTTTAATCAGCCAATGGTCACCAAGTCCTGAAGAGTGGGTGAGGGAGGTTCTGTGGCCTGCAATGTGCAGGAGGTCAGACAAGGTGATCATGATGATCCCTTCTGACCTTAAAGTCTATGAGTCTAAGAGATGATTTTTTGCAGTTGCCAAGTTTCATTTGGACTTGTGGTGCTTACGCAGTTGGGAAACAGGGGCTGCAACCCAAAGATCAAGCCTCAGAGTGGTTAGACTGTGGTGTTTCTCCCTTGAGAGAGGCGAAGGAAGCCAAGTCCAACATGTGTGTTTGAGAGGGACTAAAGGGAGGCTAAAGCCCAGCTCTTCTTGTGACCGTGTTCTTTTCAGATTGCCAGAGATGCTGAGGAAAGAGTTGGTAAATTACTGACCCGCAGATGCAGCTAAAGGAGGAATAACACAGGTACAATCTCAGATACTGCCCCCCACCCCCGCTCAATAACCATGTTGATTTCAAATAAGAAAATTAATGAATATTTAAAACATAATATTCTGCAATCTACATAGAAGAATACTGCTCGTGTATAGAAGCAGATATTTTAATTCAGTAGAACTTGTCTGTTTAATAGAGCAAAAATAAATTTTGAGTGAGGATATAACAGAATAAATAAGGGATGCCATTCAATCCAAAAAAAGCAAAAAACTGTCCTGAACTAGAAGAGTTCCCAGAAGACTTCTATTAGGAGTACAAAGAAGTGCTAATAGTTATTCTTAAAGAAATATATGCACCGACATTGGATAACATATTCTTACCAGCTAGCATAAAAATAGTTTTTATTAAAGTTATTCTAATCCTCGGGATATATCAAAGAGTTGCTCAAACTAACATCCAATATCTTTCATAAATGTAGACTCCAAAATATTGGCAAAGATTTTGGCAAACAGACTTAAAATGGTCCTCTCGAGCATTATTCACCCTAACCAAGCAGAATTTATTAAAAATCAGTTGTCATGTAATAATGTGAAACAGTTGTTAAATATAATTGCTTTAGGCAAGAATAAATTAGAGCCAATAACCACTGTCTCTTTGGATGCTGAAAAGGCATTTGACAGAACTGGTTGAAAGTTTCTCTTCTGCATGTTACAGCGTTTACAGTGGTTTGGGGTGGGTAGTTTCTGACAGGAGTTTCCTTAATTGGATTGAACTTCGATATAACAAAGCATAGGCACGTGTATCTACAAATGGGATAACATCAAAGCCTTTTAGCCCTGAGAGGGGAACATGTCAAAGATACTCTCCCCTCATTGTCCTATTTTATAGTCTTAAGCCTCTGACTGCCAGATGCTGGGACTGGGCAACAGATCACTCAATAATTGCCCTGTTCTGTTCATTCCCTCTGAAGCATCTGGCATTGGCCACTGTCAGAAGACAGGATACTGGGCTGGATGGACCATTAGTCTGACCCAGTATGGCCGTTCTTATGTAGAACCACTGACTGCAGCAACTGTTTACATGCCAAAATAGGTGAACTTTAATATAAAGAACTAATATAAGCTAACAACACTTTACTGCTCATTGCGAAACTAGAACAAATGGTTCCAGCAACATTAAAACTTGTCAGAGAATATAGATCATTGGCTAATTACAAAATAAATTGGACTAAATTAGAAGTTTGACCAGTCTCCAGTGATTGCATCAAAGTATACTTTGAGAGAGAGAATCTCCTATGTGCTCCAAAGGGCTTAAAGTACTTGCGTTTAAAATATTTGTTTTATTATTTTTAAATAATGTTAAAACTATTACATTTTTAAAAGTGACATGAAAATGACTTAAGTTGATAGTACATCTGCAACTTAGACTATGAGGGAAAATAAATCTGATAAAGATGAATGTGCTTCCTAGATCATTAGATTCTTCACTGGTTTGCATCTTGTATAGTCATTCAAACTTGTGGCAAACTGAACCTGATTTACCAGAGAGTTTATCCCAGATTTGTGCTAGCATCGTTCCATTGGAACCAAATTCAGTGTGCTCTTTTCAGTTTGTATCAGAACGACTGGGAATCATTAGTGTTATATCAGTGAAAAATTGGAGTAATGGTGTGATGAGTCAGGCCCAGTGTGTACAAAGTGGATATAAAAATGCTACCTGCTGGTTTGGTAGCATTTTACACTAAATGGTTATCAAAGATACAAGAAAGTGGAGACTTGGGCCCTATCTGCATGCATTGGCTAGCCCTAAAAGATTCCATGTAATACTTCACAGAATCTAAAAAATAATTGACAATTCCCTAGGGGGATTGAAAATCCTCAAATTCAAGCAGATAGTTTAAAGGTGTGTATTGTTTTGTAAAATTAAGACCTATGGTATCATAGATGATGGTTGCAGGACCGGGAGACTCCAGATTTGGCTCTAATAGAGTGAGATTATCTTGAGCCTATGCCTCTGAAATTAATTTTGAACTGTATACATCAGTGGTCCCCAACCTTTTTCGTCTGGCAGGTGCCAGACAACGAGCCACCACGGACCGTGGCCGGCGGACAAGCACCCGCCGAAATGCCGCCAACAAGCAGCGTCATCCAGAGGCATCGCCGCTGAAATGCCGCCAAAAATCGGCGGCGACGCCTCTGGATGACGCTGCTTGTCGGCGGCATTTCGGCGGATGCTCGTCCGCCGGACAGTACGCAGGCACACATAGATGCCATGGCGCCCGCGGGCACCGTGTTGGGGACCACTGGTATACATTTTGGACCAGATTTGGTATTGTAAGCTACTCTTTTTGTGCTACTCAGTTTTGGTACAAAGGAGCCAGTAAGCAATTGGATCTCCAGCTATTCTCCTGCAGGCAGAGTGGTTCTCAACCCACGGCCTGTGAGCCGCTTACGGCCCAATCAGCACACAGCTGTGGCCCATGTGACATCCTCAGGGCCATACAGGTAGTAGTGGATGCGGCCCACATAACACATTGTGGGCCACATATGCAACCCACAATGGTAAATAGGTTGAGAACCACTGTCTCAGGAGCCACAGGCTGCTCTAAGATGTGCTGAACCCAGCATATAACCAGCCCCAGAAACAGGGAGCTACAATCCGTGCAACATCTCCTCCAGTTAGCTGCACCCAACTGATTCTGAATATGGTAGAGAATCTGAAGCCATGCCCATTTGTACTCTCAGTTGGTATAATAATGCAGACAAGTAGTATATGGCTTTCACTGACAAAACATCTGAAATGTGAAGTCTTCAGAAATCAGAGCTTCATGAATTCTTGATGTAATCATCTCTCGCTAAAAGCTGGATTCACAGAGAGGTTTTGGAATTTAGGCAGCTATTCTCTGGCAGGTATTTGTTATGGCTTAAAAAAAAATACCTGTTACCTCACAGAGATTATTTGCTGCTAAGACTTTCAGCATAACAAAGGTCTAAAAATCACAAAATTCTCATGAGGAAGCAACCGTCCTAAAATCATATTAGATGAACCAGCCTCAGTTTATAATCTATCTAAAATACCAAAATGAGTATAAATAGGGCAGAGCATGGCATAGAGAATCCAACAAGCAAGGTCAAGTTGGAAAAACATGCTGATGGCTGCCTCCATCAACTGATCTCCAGTTGTCCTTCTAAATCAAGCCTTTAACATACATTTATTCATGTATTTTTAAAATCATAGTCCACTGCTAATTTTAAATATCACTGAGTATGTGGATACTTTTGGGCCAAATCCATCCCTTCTGAAACTTCACTGAAGCCAGCGTATTTGGCATGGGATGAATTTGGCCCCTTAGCTTTAATCCAGTGAAGATAACCTGATAATTAAATTATCATGAGTTCGGATTTCTGTGATCTCCTTGTACAGCCTGGTTGGCTGTGCACAACACATACATTACAGTCTCCAGTACTTATTGCACAGGAATGCAAATGAGAAACTGGTAAAGAGACAGTCAAAGGATCTTTTCATTGTACAATCACCATTTGAATGCTCTCTCATAAGGTTAGTTCCTGCCGTAATAGCTCAGAAGACAGTTTGAGTTAGAGTCCAGGTGCTGCTGGACAGGTTCAAACTTTACTCCCTATAGTCATATAGCAGTTTTCCAGATATGAACTACTGTGGCAGGACTTTGCACTGCTGGAAGACAGAAAGATTGCTTCATTGACTGGGGAAGTGGAAATAAAACCAATATACTTGGTTTGTATGTAGTTCAATTCTAGACACAAATAGTAAAGCTAAAGAAGGTCATATCAGTCTAGTGATTAGTAGGACTGATCTTATAAAAAAATACATCCAATTTAATTTAATCTCCAAGAAAAGATATCTTAATAAATAAAAGATAGCAAGGCAGCATTATAACAGGGTGGTCTGCCCCTTTAAGGCCAGGGAACCTGGAGCAAACTAACCTTGTTTGAGTCACACCCAACTGGGAAGGGGTCAGGTGGTCCTTAAAGGGCTGATGAACTCATTTAGAACGGGGAGGGCTGGCCCAGAGTGGGAAGTTTCTGAGCCTCTGTTGCTGGCATTGGTCAGGGGAATACTTCAGGAGCTTTTGTCTGAATTAATAAACTGTGCCATGAAGGAAAGGCATGCCAGAGAGTTGGGTGTAGTGTTTGTCCTTCCTGGGAAGAGGACCAGCATAATACCACAATTATCTCTAGCTGACCACCTCTTGGCTAGCCTGGAACATGTTCTTCACAAAAGTGACCAACTGCACTTACCCAGTGAGGGTTGAAGTCCCTGGCTAAGGCCTGGTCTATACTACAAAGTTATGTCAAACTAAGTTGACTTGCATCAACCTAATTCTGCATGTATTTGCACCAAAATTGGTCTCCCAGCGATGTAAGCATCCCATTACAGTGATGCAATAACACCACCTCCTCAAACCAAGTTGAGCCACTTTGGTTGATGCAGTGAGTGTAGATACTGCATGACTTGTGTTGATGCTAACAGTCCTGCAACAGCTGTCCTATAATTCCCCTGTCCCTGCAACAGTGGCCACTCTGGTCACAATTTGGAACTCCACTGCCCAGGGGCCACAGACACCAGAAGACCACTCCCTCTTTAAGACCCCTTGATTATTTTTGAACTACCTTTTCCTGGTTGTCCACCTTGGTGAGTGCACCTACCAGGTGTACTCCAAGAAGTACTGGAAATCCAGGCCTGTGGGGAGAAGCTGTTCAAGCACAGCTCTGTAGAAACATTGACCTATACGAGCAGATTGTACAGGGGATGCTTGCAAAGGGGCATGACAAAGATCAGTAGCAGTGCAACATGAAAGCAAAGGAACTATACCAGGTATACCAGGAGGCAAGGGAGGAAAACAACAAATTTGTGATGCACCACAGATATAAATAAATAAAGATATCCTATCTCCTAGAGCTGGAAAGGACCTCAAAAGGTCATCAAGTCCAGCCCCCTGCCTTCACTAGCAGGACTAAGTACTGATTTTGCCCCAGATTCCTAACTGGTCCCCTCAAGGATTGAACTCATAACTCTGGGTTTAGTAGGTCAATGCCCAAACCACTGAGCTATCCCTCTACTGTTTTTGTGATAAACTGCAGGCCATATTTCACAGGGCTTCCACTAGTACCCTGCATTTGACTGGGGGCACTTTGCAGGAGCCCGAGGTGCAGACCCCTACTGTGAATAGTGGGGTGAGGGGTGCACAGCACAGCAGTGGATTCACACCATGCCGTGAGCCAGGAGCTGTTTGAAACTCCTCTGGAATCGAGACAGTCCTGACAGGCAAATGCAGATGAACCCACTGATGAAGGGGAAGGAACCTTGGGTAAGTTTGTACAGGAATTATTCCTTTATAGTAATTTTCCCCCTTTTTGTTCCCCGAAAGCTCATCTCCTTCCCTCCCTCCCACCTCCACCTCCCAGCTTCGCCATTTATAAATGGCACCTATCCCATCCACAGCTTTAGAGAACAAAGACATTGACTTTTGACTAATTACTTTGCTGGTATAATGTTAGAAAATATAGTATTAGATAATACAGACAAACATATGGCAGTCCAGTTACATCAGATCAGTGTCCTGTGCATAGATAGAGGTAGAGTCAGTGTCCACTTTTCAATTCTTTGGGCTTTTTGGGTTAAGAAGTGAGAGCCATGTGGAGTTCTCTGTTTATCTGAATAGGGATGTTCCTTTTGTCCTTGTCAAGGCTGATTCCCCACTCTGTCACTTTGCAGAAGGTGGGGCCACGCAAGGATTCTAAAAATTAATACTGGCCACTCCAGGCTGGTATTAAACTCCCAAGGTTAAGCTTCTCTCTGACCTTGCCACCACCCAAATGCAAAAACCCCCTTTGAACCCAGGAAAGCACACTTGGGAATTCCTCCCTGTGGGGTACCCTCAAGCCCTTTCACTCCCCCACTCCCTCCCCCCCGCCCTCCAGGGAAGAGCTGAGAAAGAAAACAAAGGAAATAAGCTGTTGCCACCAGCTAATTAAACAACATGTGTACAAACCTCTTAGGACACAAAAACCCAATCCTGTTCTTAAAAAAGGTAAACGCTATTAAAAACACAGAGAAAGAAAATACATCTGGAACTTAGGCTATTGCTAGATTTAACAAGAGCAAATATAATAATTAAGCATCAAGAATGGTTTTCTTCAGGTCCAGCTTAAAAGTTACAAGCAAAACAAAAGCATTTGGGGATTAGCACAGAGGAGTCCACAAGCCAATAAGAAATAAAAGAGATAAACCTAATCACATCTTTCTAGACATTCCCTGATCTACGTACATATCTGGGGTTCAAATAAGTAGTTTCTAGGTATGATTTGATGATTTTTCATACCTGGCTCAAGCTTCTTACAGCATTGCTGCTCTGTCTCTCCTGTCCAGAGAGAATAACAACAGACAGACAAATGGAAAGTTTTTTCCCAATTTAAAAAAGTTTTAACCCTCCCATTGGCTCTTTTGGTCAGGTGCCCACTCCCTTCCTTTTACCTATGGGCTTTTTTAACCCTTTACAGGTAAAGCAAGTAGAGAACAGCTACTAACAGGGATTTTATAGCTAACTGGCTGGCTGGGTGTCCATAAAAATTAGTTAGCCCCTCCCCCCCTTCATTTATCGCAGTTCTCTTGAGAAAACTTGATGAAATCCTCTCCCAAACATTTCTAAGTATGTAGCCTTGTTTCTTCCCCCATGATAGGAGACTTCCCCATGCCACTCTGTGATAAGTTCAGCTGGGACCAATGAAGTAAACAGGCTAGCAGCATAGGGGCTAGAGAGGCTTCAGGATGCCATTAGCATCTGGGTTCTCTGTGGCTTTTGCCCTCCCCCCCAAAAGTGAGATATCAGTTAAGATCACCACTGCCAGTGAAAATATTGCTAGTATTCACTTCACTTGCCCTCTGCCCATATCTACTCACCATGGTTTAAGCTGCAAAGCAGAGCTGTCACAAGGCATTCCAAAGCTAACATGACAATTAGCATCTCTTATTAAAGGTATTTATCAGAATAATGCAAGGGAGTTCTGAGATTTATCTTTCCCTTTCTGTTGTGACCATAAATCTAATAGTGTATCCATCTGTTTTAATGAGTAGCCTCCAAGATTATGCCCTTGAGAGGTCCCATCTCCAGGCCTGCTGAACGTCTGACCCTGATAAGGAAGAGAAAGAAGAGGAGTAGGGAGGAATCAATGAGCTTCATCAGCCCTCTACAACCTCATGCTTGGAGGGGCCATGTGACCAAGACCATGGAGAAGGACCAAGAATGGAGAAATTGGTTGCTGCAGGAAAAGGAAAAGGACTGAGAGGCACATTGGGAAATGCACCAGGACATCATTGGTCTGCTCAGGCAACAAACACAAATGTTCCAGAACATATTAACTTACATGGCCAGGGCCGGCTCTACAGTTTTTGCCGCCCCAAGCAGCGCACTGAATTGCCGCCACGGACGGTGGGGGCAGTCTGTGTGCCGTTAGGGCGGCACGTGCGTTTCCGCGGTGGTGGCAATTTGGCTGCAGCTTCTGTCTTCAGCCGGAAGACAGAAGCCGCCAAATTTCCCCCCCGGGCAGCTCAACATAGAAGCTGCCGCCGAATGCCGCCACCGCGGAAACGTACGTGCCACCCTAACGGCACACAGACTGCCCCCACCATCTGCGGCGGCAATTCGGTGCGCTGCTTGGAGCGGCAAAAACACACGGACTGCCACCTCTTGCAGATTGCCGCCCCAAGCACCTGCTTGGAATGCTGGTGCCTGGAGCCAGCCCTGTACATGCCTAAAGACCACCAATTCTGCAGCCTTTCCAGGCATTGAAGAATTCCACGGGCAGTGGTGCCTGTACCCCCAACTCAACAGATGGCATTATGGGGTGCATTCATACTCCTACCACTCCATGCTGGTTAAAAACAAGGAGAATCACAGTTACACATACACGGACCTGTGAAAACCACATGATCATGCAATACTTGTTTGATCCAATTTTGGATTGGGGGTTTTAAAGTAGGGTTCACCCTGTTTCACTGTTGCTAGGTTGTTTTTCCCAAGGGTTAGTGGTGGTTGTTGTTTTTCCCCACTTTTGCTGTTTCTTTGCACACAACAAAGTTCTATATTTGGAAACTCTGAGTATCTTTATTACTGTACATCAGACGTTACAGAATTCGTAGCTGTAGGTAGTAAACAACATATATTCAAAAGTTTTTAAACCAGGCAGTACAGAAATTATACCAGGATTCAATGACATCTCTGCTTGCAGCTTTTCGAAGTCTTGCGTTTTTAAAGATGCAAGTGTCATGCACCTTCCCTGACCAGCCAACAATGATTTCAGTGAAGCATCCCTATTAGCAATCCAGTGTGATCACTACTTGCTTCTCCTCTGTCAATACAGTTCTCATTTTGGTGTCCCTGCACCTGGGGGCTGGGGCAAGGTCAGTACACAGATCCAAGAATGTGGCCTTTCACATCTGAAAGTTCTGCAGCCACTGCTCATCCCAAACCTGCATTACAACGCAATCCCCCAATCCCCTCTCGTTTCTCAGGCTCAAAAGCAGCAATCCACCATGTGGAAGTGCTCTGTGAATGCCAGCAACTATCTGGCATTTTTTTGTTGCTGTATCCATCAGCATCCTTGAACATCTTGGCATCTTCCTCCTTGCATACCTGGTTGTAATAGTACTCATTCAAGTTCTGCAAATACAGAAAAATAATGCCTCCTTGTGACGGGGTCTGCTCACCCCGCACTAGCCCAGACAGGGTTAAGCCCATGGTATTGACAGCAGAAATCCTGCCTCCTTAGCAAGACTGGGCATGCTCCAAATGCTCTAGTAGTATAAAGGGAGGGAGACCAGCTCATTCTGGGCTGGGGGCTGCAGGGGAAGGACCTGCCTGGGAAGCGCCTGTGGAGGGCCAGCCACAGCCTCTGGTGGCACTGGGAATTGAAGCCGTCCAAGGCCCGCCTGCACTCCAGCAACTGTAGGAAACCCTGGAGATGACTGGCCCTGCTGAACACTGAAACCCCAACACAGACTCTGGTAGGAAATGACCCAGGGAGGGCAGGGCCAGTGCAATCCATTAGGCGACCTAGGTGGTCGCCTAGGGCACTAGCATTTGGGGGGTGGCATTTTGGGTCCTTCAGTGGCAGCTGGATCTTCTGCCGCCCCAATTGTCATTGGCATTTAGGGGGAGGGAGCTGGGGCAGGGGGGTGTGGGGAGGGCTACCTGCAGCAAGTGGGGGGGGGGTGGCATGCAGGGGAACTGCTCCCCGCCCCAGCTCACCTCTGCTCCGTCTCCTCCTCTGAGCACGCTGCCCTGCTCTGCTTCTCTCCCTCCCAGGCTTGTGGCACCAAACAGCTGATTGGCGCTGCAAGCCTGGGAGGTGGGAGAAGTGCTCAGGGAGGAGAGTGGAGCAGAGGTGAGCTGGGATGGGGAGCTGCTGCACGGCTCCCTGGGCCGGGGGAGCTGCTGCGGGGGGGGGGTGCCTCAGGGCGGAGGGGGGAGCTGCTGTGGTGGGGGGGTGCCTCAGGGTGGGGAGCTGCTGTGGGGGGGTGCCTTAGGGCAGAGAGCTGCCACAGGGCTTGGGGGGGGGGGTGGCACAAGGTGGAGGTGTCTCCTAGGGTGCAAAACATCCTTGCACCCTCCCTGAGGGAGGGTGATGGAGTGGTATCTCCCACCTGGGGAAACTCAGCGTGTTTCACTAGGACCCCCTGCTGAGTCAGCAGCAAGCCGCTATGCCACTGTTAGGGCCCTGGGTCGGGGCCTGGTGGAGTCAGGTGGGCTTGGGCCCCCCTACTGGGGCTGCCACACCCCATAAGGGGTGCCCCAACGCTATAGACTCTGGCCACTAGGCTACACTGCCGTGCACTGAAGGGATGCTTTATAGATTGTGACCGATAGACCACACTGCCCTGACCCTAGGGGCGTGGACCATCACACTCCTCTATTAGCAATCCTCATGAGAATTGCACTGAGCTGTGTAGGATCCATGCTTCTGTCAGAGAGATGGTGGAGACTGAAAAGTGGTGCACAGGTCATTTTTAAAAATGTGGTGAAAATTATGGAATGATACAGGCATTAATGGGATGGTGGAAACTTGACCCCTAACTCCCAGGAATTCCTGGGAGAACCAGTGGCATCCCACAAAGAACTTCAGAAATGTCCCACACGCTTTAACTTTTTGAATCTCCAATGTCTGTCTCCACACACACTCTAGAATTTTGCACAACTGTGAAAGTTTAATTTGAGAAAAAATAGAAAAAAGCTTAAATAAACATCAATATCATCCAATAAAATTATTAAAAAATTGAATTCTGCCAAGCCTACTTAAGTTATGGTGGCTTTGCTACATCAGTAAGGTGTGTGGGGAAAAAAAACACACGCCAGACTGACATAGCTAGAATGGTGGCAATCGTTCATCTCAAAAGAGGATTATGTAAGCACCAAGCAGTTTAGTTACTGTGTGTCATGCTGCAGCATTGTGAGTGGCTACAAAAAGTCCAATTGTCAGGTGACAGTCCTTTGCCACAAATAGTGCAGTCATAAGGCGCAGGAATAGAGGATGAAGTCAGTGCATTACTAGCAATTGAGGCCTGCTTTCCTTCTTCACTTTCCTTGCTCTCAATTACCTCTTTTCAGCCTTTTTGTCTCCCTACCACTGCACAGCCCTCCGATGTGGCCTGTTGCTAGGTGCATCTTACCAGCTTACCATGTCAAAGTTGAAAGTTTTCAAGTCCCTCTTGCAAATGACCTGGAACCTGAGCCTAGCTCGGCCCAGGGGCTTGGAGCATCCATAGGTTCTCCACAGGTTAGCTGTGCCAACAAAAATCCCAGTGTAGATGTAGCTCTGTCAACAGAAGTGTTCTGCTGTTGACATAGCCAATTAATGTCATTTGAGGAGATGGTGTTCGTACACTGACAGAAAAACTCCTCCTGTCAGTAGGTTGTGCTTACACTAGGGGGGTATGCTGGCATAGGTTCTGTAACGTAGACCTAGCCAAAGTGAGCTCCTAAGCTCCTGCAGTTCTTCTGAGATGAAACAAAATGGAGTTTTACTATTGACTAGAGCTGATAGGAAATGTTACAAAGACTGAGAGAATGAATCAGACTAAGAAAATAAAGTGTCAAAGCAAGAGTTCATTCCAAGGTCCAACTGGATCTCAGAACTTTGCCTCAGGTCAGACATGTGCTGGAGTTAGATAAGTTCCCGACATTTCTATGTATCCTTGAGCAAGTCACTTAGGGCCTGATCCAATGCCCACTGAAGCCAATGGAAAGATTCTCATTGACCTCAGTGGGCTTTGGATCAGGTTTGTAAATTGTGATCACACTTACACTCATGTAAATCCAACCTCTATTGGCTTCGGGGAGGTGATTCCAGAATGACTTGTGTGAGAGCAATGTTTGACCCCCTCTAGTTCATATTTCCCCTGTGTAAAATGAGAATAATGAATTTAGCCTAAAAAATCCTACTAATGTTTTTCCAGCTCTTTGAGCTCCTCAGATGGAAAGTGCTATAAAATACAAGTGCAAAGTATTATTACTATTGTTGCTTAAGCCCTAATCAGACTTCAGCATAGATGGCTTGCTCCTGCAAAGGGCTGAGCAGTCTGTCCCCAATCCAGCACAGCACTTAAACACATACCTAACTTTAAGCATATGAGTAGTCTCAGGGAAGCCACTGGGATTATTCACATGCTTAACATTCAGCACATGCTTAAGTGCTTTGCTGGCTCAGGGTTGGACTGCTCAGCACCTTGTTGGAGAGAGCCCATAAAGACTTGCCTGACTTGTGCCTGATGCAGGCACACAGGCTTGAAAACATAAATGTTAAATTCATAGAGTTATGAGGTGAAGTTCTGCAGCACAACTGCCAGGAACACCTGCTGAGCCAGCTGGCCTCAAGGAAGCTAGCCATCTGTCTGTAGTCAGGTTTATGATCCCCAGAGCACTGGTTTCAAAGTATTCTGGTCTCTTCCCCAATAATATTCCCAGTAATCCAAATAGGGCTAATCAAGGCTCTACTGTACTGTTTTCCTTCATTTTAAACCATTATAATGACATTATCTGAATGTTTGTTCTCCAGAATAAAAGGTAGGTTTGGGATGCCCAAGACAGAGTTCATTGGAAATGTGAGATGTCCATGAATCCAAGTAGACTTGGGTTCCCCTGACAAATAAGCTACTACCAAGATAGAGCTTTGTATCCTGAATGTCAGATTTTAAAGACACTATCAAATGTCAGCAGGAAAAACTGGACTTTAATTTTTAAGCTGTAAATATTTTCTACTTATCCTCATCTCAGCACACCTAAGTGAGGTGATGGGATCTGATGCCCTTGAATCAGAGGGGTAGCAGTGTTAGTCTGTATCCACAAAAACAATGAGGAGTTCAGTGGCACCTTAAAGACTAACAGATTTATTTGGGCATAAGCTTTCGTGGGTAAAAAACCACTTCAGATGCATGGAGTGAATTCCATAGAGATGCATTTTTACTCCATGCATCTGAAGAAGTGGGTTTTTTACGCACGAAAGCTTATGCCCAAATAAATCTGTTAGTCTTTAAGGTGCCAGCGGACTGCTTGGGGTTTTTTTTATGCCCTTGAAGTGTTCCTTTATGGAGACCATATGAACTGAGGCCTCTCTACTCTGTTCAGCTAAAGTCCAAGTGACATGGAGGCATAGGTACTAGAACTAAGGGTGCTGCCACACCCTCTGGCTTGAAGTGGTTTCCATCATATACAGGGTTTACAGCAGGGGTCTCAAACTCAAATGACGATGAGGGCCACATAAGAACTAATACATTGGCCTGAGGGCCGCATTACTGACACCTTCCCCCGTGCCGCCCTCGGCCCCGCCCCCACTCCACCCCTTCCATGAGGCCCCGCCCATTCCCTGCCCCCATTCCAACTCCTTCCCCAAAATCCCCACCCCAACTCCACCCCCTCCCTGCTCCCAGGGGGTACAAGAGGGGTGTGGCAGGGGCTCAGGGCAGGGAGTTGGGGTGTGGGGTGCAGGAGGGGTGAGGGGTGTGGCAGGGGGTCAGGGTGCAGGAGGGCTGCGTCAGGGGGCTCAGGACAGTGAGGGGAGCTGTGCGGGGTGCAGCAGGGGGTTAGAGTGCAAGGTGCGGCATGGGGCTCAGGGCAGGCAGGCAGGGAACCTGCCCTGCCCCCACTGCATGTCGGGCCCGAGCCGCTCTAGGTAAACGCCGGGGGCCGCGAGGAGCCTGCAGGCCGCAGAAAATAACCCCGCGGGGCGCATGCGGCCCCCAGGCCGCGTGTTTGAGACTCCTGGTTTACAGTTTGGTTCAATGGCTCTCAGGACCACCACTATACAAATTGTTCCAGCAACCGGAGGGAACCCATTGTCTGTGGGCAAAAAGTATCATCTATTTGAAAAGTGCAGTTTATATATATGTAAGAGAATATTTTGCTGTGTTGGAAAGACTTGATACAGTGAATGTACATTGTGCTAAAAAGCTCAAGAGAAACTTTCTGCAGGAAAAAAGTCAGAATAGACATGGAATGACTAAAGAGGGCACTTATGTGTGGATCACAAAGTGGCAGTGGCAAAACAAATCAGTGCTCTTATTTCTATTCAAAGGGACTAGGGAGAAGGGCAGGGAGAGAGTTGTGACAGTGCACTATAGTGAATCTTTAATTTTTAAAATTGCCATGTGGAAGGGCCTGATTTGCCATTGTGTTAGCCGGTTTACACACATGTCAGTAGAATCACAGAAGTATAAAATTAGTGTAACAGAGTGGTGAGGCAGGCCCCCTACAGTTATTTATAACTTGGGTGCCATATAAATTCCAAACAGTTGCCAGGGTTACTCCGTATTTAATTAGTATTAAGAAAAGGCAGCGAAATCATGGTAGTAAAATCCCACATGACTTGCTGCTGCTTTTAGTTAAAATATGCACCATGTAGTGGCAGGGACCTCCAGAAGCCCTTTCTTTTATTTTATTTTTTTCCTGGTAGTCTCTGCCATCGTCAAAGCAGGAAGCGGTTCTCTCCAGAACTCTTAGCACTATTTCATGTATCTGTCAGGGGGGTCACTGAAGAAGGCTGAGTGCGCAGCTTCTAAAGCGTTTTCCCATTCTTCTGGCCCATTAGTAAGGGACTAAGCTCAGGACTCCGTTTCAGATTTCCCACATGACTCCTATTGGTCTGGCAGGCTTGCCCTAACTCCTCTTCTTTTTTATTTTAATGAAATTGAAATAAACTCTGTCCCCTAATGATTTATATTGGACTGCTGAGAAATCCCACTTCTGTGCCCCTGCCACTTCAATTGGTTGCATCTTCCAAGAAATACTAAGAGCTTCCTCCGTGCTTCTGATCGAGATCCACACCCATCACTAGCTACAGCCTGCCTTTTTCTTAATTAGGTCCATAAGCCCACAAAAGAGAATGTTACAAACACTAGTCTCTCTTCCTCTAGAAAAACCCCATTCTGGGGATCTCCTCTTATTGTCTGGGTAATTTAGCAGCCCCAGAACCAAGAAATGATTCCAAAGGGGAAACCTTATAAGAGTTAAACAATGTCCAGGTTTGGTGCAATGGTGGCGCATCTACCAGAGAAGCCAAATAAAATTGGGGTTGTAGAGTGTTCTTTATAATGAGGAAGTTCAGGGCAGAGTTTTAAAGTGCAGCAATAGTTTGAAAAATGACACTGTGGGGTTGGTTGCATTTGGAGCTATATTGTAACTTTTACAGTCTGTAAGAGGGGGAGCATGTAGCTGGGCCAGGCAAGGAGCAGATCAGAGAACCAATTGGGACTCAGTCAGAATTTCATACCCCCGCTCCTTACTTGCTCTTGGGAAGGAGTAAGTTATTTCACTCACTTTTGTGCAGTTGCATCCTAGGGTGACCAGATGTCCCGATATTATAGGGACAGTCCCGATTTTTGGGCCTTTTTCTTATATAGGCTCCTATTACCCCTAACCCCATCCCGATTTTTCACATTTGCTGTCTGGTCACCCTATTGCATCCTCCCCACCAGATGCCTTGTCAGCTACCCTTGCCATTGAGTAGGAGGGTGAAGCCAAGGCTCCTCCCACTCCACACACCTCTGCATGCCCTTCCTCCACTCTTACTTGTAGCAGGAAGTATTTAGCAAATTGTCTCTGATCTTTCTACTGCAGCTGACATCACAATCTGAGCAGGGCTCAGAGAGGAGGCCTTATTCCTCTGTCTGGATGAATAAAGATTGTGACAGTCTAGCCCAGTGGTTTTCAACCTTTTTTCATTTGCAGACTCCTAAAAAATTTTGGATGGGGGTGTGGACCCCTTTGGAAATCTTAGACATAGTCTACGGATCCCTAGGGGTCCACAGACTACAGGTTGAAAACCACTGGTCTAGCCCACAATGACTATTAAATTTGCTCCATTGACAAGTTGAAAAAAGCTTTGTAACTGCAAGTGCTGCAGAATCACATGTGAACTCAGAGTCAAGCTGGGTACTTTTGGACATGCACAATAATGATAACAGACTGTGCAAATGGAATATAATTAATGGTTTTGCTAATGATGCACGAGCAAGGACAAACTTCAGCTTGCTTTCCCATGGCTACATTGGCTTTCGCTGGGCGAAAAGGAGGAAAGAATAGCAAGAATTAATTTATATCTGTAATAAGCACACAAATTTGTATGAGGAGATCAAGACAGAAGGTGGGAGTTTTGCTATTGACATCAGTGGAGCCAGGATTTAGAGTTTTTACTGAGAGCCCAGATCCTACTCCAAGCTAAGGCTTCTCTGTGCAAAATCTGGCATACAGCAAAAATAACTGTTCAATTATTCATTTATCTAATTAAATTAGCCCAATTTTCTTGTTCCTGAATTATTTGCAAACAGGCTTCGATTTTTACAAATACATTGGTAATTCATAATTATCCAATGAACGGGTTTTTTTGTGAACCATTCACTGTTTGTTTGACACTTTGCCTGGCCATCATGGTGTGTAACTGATCATCTAAGTCACCTGATACTGTTTCTACAGCCTGTTTGGCTAACTGAAACTGTTTAAAACAGGAGAACAAACAGCAAATACTCTTGTTCATGTATAAATATTTGTTTTATGTGACTAAGTTCATTTTATGAAAAAATAGCCATTTTGCCCCTGCCTTCCAGCCACCCCCAGAAAAAACTCTTGCACAAAGTTCCTGAATAAGGGTGTGAACACAGATCTTCAGAATTTAAACTTCTGTGCACAAATGCTCTTGTGCAGTGTAACACTCCCTCACTCACCCCAGAGGAGGGAGGTCACTGAAGGGTTGGTGGTAGCCCGCCGCCAAGCTCATCTCAGTTTAACTGGGGCCGGAACTTGCCTGGGCTCAGGCAGCTGGCAAACAATAGTCTTAAGGGGCTGGCTATAGCCTGGGCGGGGCTCAGGCCACCAGCAAACACTACGGTCTCAAAGGTAGGCTGGGGCCTGGGCTTGCAGGGCTCAGGCAGCCAGCAAACAACAGTCTTACGGGGCTCAGGCCACTCCTCTTCAGAGCAAGAGCACATTGGAGAGGAACAAGGGTCAGCCAACCGGGGGGAGCAGGGGGACGCAGGCCCTCCCTACTCCACTGCGTCCCAGCCCAGGGCCCTGGCAGGGGCAGAATCAGCTGCCCCGGGGTCAGCGGGGATCCAGCCGCAACACACCGACCCTGGGACTCTGAGGTTTGCAGCCAGCCCTACGGCAGCTGCCCCTGGGCCACTTCCTGCCTCCCCTGGGGTGGGTACCTCGGAGGTCCAGTTGTCGTCCGGCTCCTCTGGGTAAGCGGCAGCGGGCACGCCGGGCCAGTTGTCGTCCGCATCCGGGGCGTGGGTCGAGCCAGATGGGGGATCCGCTCCGTGCTGCTCCGGAACCAGCGGGACATCCTTCCCCCCAAATGGGCTGCAGGTCTGGTCTTTTATACTGCTGGCTACGCCCCTGTCCTTCCGGCGAGGGGGGCAGGGCGGCCTAGGCTCCACCCTCCAAGGGGCGTGTAAAACTCCCTCACTCACCCCAGAGGAGGGAGGCCTGTCCACCTCACTATATGCAGTCTTCACCCACCTCTACTGATGTCTATGTGACTACAAAGTGGCTACAACAAATGCAACAGACTTCTCCACACTATACTGTAAATGTCCCTTGTGGCTGAATGGTTAAGCCACCTCTAAAGAGTATAAACACAGTTAAGTTTCCATGATGATTCAATCCTTGAACTCTTATTTGAGACTGACAAGGCCACCAGTTAGTGTGGTGGTTTCTGTGATGTGGACACCTGTCCACTAGGCCCTGGCCAGGAGCCCCTATTCATTTGGCCATCAAACACACATCAGACGGCAATACGTTTCTTTCAGCATTGGTATGTGCTACAGTCAAACTGTGACCTTTAAGTGAAAAGCCATTACCAATGCTGAGAGCCACCAATCAACTATTCTTCATCATAGTAGAAAGCTGTTCAGGATACTGAACGTATTCCAGAAAAAGAAACTAAAAAACTGCTTTTGTGTATTTCAAAAATACATTTTTACATATAATAGTTTTGTTCTGCTCCCAAATCAGATTCTTGATCTTTTTTAGCCCTCATCTGTACTTATAGATAAAAATTAACAGAGGAAAAACAAACCACATATTAAATTCTACAATGAGACCCTGACAAATCTTTGAGAGTTTTCAGATCAACAGAGAGGAAATGTGCTTTTTTACTTATGATTTACATAGCTCAGTTTAAACAGGCAAGTGGGGAAACTATTGTTTGCCAAGAGAGAGAAGGAAGATGACTTCTGTCAAATACATCATATTCATAAACAATCTAGTTTGTATCAGTGTTACGATTTAAAGCAAAGCATATTACTTTGATGGTCCCAAGAGAGCGTCCTTGAATGCTACCTTGTCCCTTCCCCTGCCCATCAGTGTAAAAGCTTCATAGGTTTTAAATGAAGTAGGTGCAAATGCTCCATACTGAAACAGTCTGGGGCAGGAGGAAAGGAAATGAGCCACCCAGGGAGTGTTCTGTCAGCCCTGCTTTTCTTGGAAAAGCAGCTGATTTAATATTTGCAGCTGCTGCAAACAAACACATAAACTGTGTCCTTATAACTTGGTTTTACTATACGTCAAACCACAACTGCAAATATTTCCATTTCAATAATGCAAGCGCAATCTGATATGGTTAGCCGCCTCACTTTATTACTGTTTTATCACCTGGCTCAGTCGGGGCTTCTTTGAGTGGGTGGTGCTGCCCCAGAAAATTGCCAAATCAAAACGGTCATAATTATTTGATTTACTCAATAAAGCAATCTAACAATTTATGTAAGTTTATAACTACTGCGCGATTATTTACAAAACATTATGTTGCTATGGGATTCTTTCTGCTTTATTCATTGAGATTCTCTAGTTCAAAATCAGTGACGCACCATTTTCCCATTTTAAAAAGCAAATCTTATCTGCATGGAAGAGCAAATTTAAAACCCCATACTACCTGAGAATAATGTTTGTTTTACTGGTATTATACTAAGGGCAAAATTGTGTCCTCCAATGCATCTGTGCAACTCTTACCAAAGTAAGTAGGGAGGTGCAAGCATTTGACGAACACAGTTTGGTCTCCTTTTGATGTACACCTATAACTCTTATTAATGTGCATGAAAGTTACATAACTCAGTGGAGAAACCAGGGCCAAGCCTAGAGCTGGGGGAAATATTAGAATCATACTTGGGAACACTCAAATTTTTGAATATATAGATCATCTGAACATGCAACCACGCTTCCTGTGAAATTTTCCATGTCAGCAGAAAATGTCACTGTAATTGGATATTACAGTTTTTGCATTATCTGGATGTCAGTAAAAACAGAGGCAGATTTTTGTCGTGCATTTCAAATTTTGAGCTGTGATGAGTCACATAGTGGAAGTCACACGGTATTTCTTCTGGTTTTTTGACTGGCTCTGTTTACCTCCTTGGCTATGCAGAAGATATTTTGATCTATTTAACTGAAGGGGGGCTGCTGCTTGCTTGCTCTCTGAACTCATCAGGGGGAAAAAAAAGAGCTCAGAAACTCCTCTCATTTGCACTGATGTAAATCCAGGGTTACTCTTGTAACTTGCTTTTCTCTAGCAATCACTCTCCAGATCTTAAGGGGTAGATCTGGCCTGTGTTATACAAGAGGTCAGACTAGATCGTCAACAGTGGTTCCTTCTGGCCTTGGAATCAATGAATCTATAAGGACTGAGCCCTTGATCTCTGTCCTAGATTCCTTTTAGCTAATGGCAGCAGCCTGAAGTGACTAAATGTTGCTCTCTACTGAAGTGGCAAAAGGAGAACTAGGCCACTTACCTTGCACTTGACACCAATAAACTCTCCACTATATGGAAATGGCAACCACCCCATTAGGAGACGCCTCCACCCTGAGGACACCGGACAAGACAATGTACCTCTCATTGAGGGAAGACAAGAGAGGCCACCAGTCACTCCCCAGAAGACAACAGCAGGTACGGGGAGATGGGACACATCCTAGGGGGGTGGTCTGTCACAGGGCCTGTTGTGATGGGGTGTGGGGTTGTGTGACAATGGAAAACTGCTGGAGCGGTGAGTAAGCATTTAATATTCATTAATCAGTTTTTAATTCATGTTTGTCCAAGTCTGAGGTTTCCTCATCGCTAAATTAATACATTGCAACTGTAAGGCTGGTTTGCTGTCTGCTTTTCAATGGTTTGATTATGGGAAGGCTGGATTACTGCCTGCTCACTTCTTCTTTAAGGGGGGTTATATATGGCAGAGGAGTTTTTGTTTGATTGCGTTTGATAATATGGTTTGACTGGCATATTGTGGTGGTTCTACTGTAATTGTCCCAAGACATGGGAGCATTGAGAAATGTGTGAAAATTGTATAATCAGGGATATCTAAAGGAATGAGACAAGACAACAGTGTCTAAAAATCCAACTTTTGTACAGCCAGAGCTCTCACAGCAGCTCCTGCCTGCCATAGAGCTGGCAACAGGCAGCACCATCATCCATAGGAACACTTTGTTTCTATCCCATTCCACCCGTTTCTCTCAAACCAAACCCACCAGCAACCCAGCTGCTGGGAGAGAGGAAGCCTATTACCACCGAAACAACATTCCGATACTTTACTATTATTCATATGGTGCCAACCATATTCTAGGTGCTTTACACATAGGTTTGAAAACCAGGTCCCTTCTTGGAAGAACTTGTGGTCTAGTCAGAGACAATTCACAAACACGGGCAATGCACGTATGGCTTGGGAGGGGTTGGGAATCAATGCAAAGCAATGTGGTTGAATCGTGTTGATAAACATGCATCTTGTTAATTCTTCAATTTTTATTTTTAATTTGAGTTTAGGAGTTAGTCTTTTCAAACGTCTATTCATTAATGCTCCTCTGGGGAGGAGAGGAAGGCTGGCGTTTGGCGACCTTTTTGAAGAGACTTGCTTTAAGGAGGAGTAGGTGGGGGTATGTTGGACTGGGTCAAGTGTTGCAGGTGTACAAGACTGTGTCGAAGAAAGCCTGGCAACAAGAATGGGGGAGGAAATGAAGGAGTTGTTCAATAGTGTAAGTTGCCGAGACAAGGAGCATTGGGCAGAGATGGGGGAAGAGGAGATGAGACTAGAGAGAAGATTATTCCAAGCTGAACTCAGTGTCCAAAAGTTTAAAATTGATGTGGAAGGTAAGACGCCAGTAAAAGTGATTTCTTTTTAAAAAAATGTTATCCTTATTGCAGCAGCAGATAAACTTATTTATAAGGGGAAACGAGATTATTTTGGAGATTCACAAATGATTCTGTCCAGTTCTAACAAAGTGGCTATGAGGAGAGTACAAACTTGTCCACACCTCAGAATGAACTTGTGTGGATAGAGGTTAGATTCTCCAGTGGCTTGTCTTCATATTTGCAACTCTGGGAAGGGACATTCGTTTGGGACTAGGTAGAAAATCTGTCTGTCCCTGCTCCTGCCTGAGTTTATTATTTTACAGATCACCATTGGCATCACTCCTATGCCTGTCTGTATGTAGTGTACATGTTGTGAGAATCAGTAATGCTTGCAGTATGCTACAGGAATCTGGTGGGGAACAGGTTGGTTTATCAATTGCAGATGCTGTTCTTTGGTGCAGTTGTGCATACACTTTGTCTAAAATCTGGCTATGACTTCATTTTGCTGCTCGTGAGTGATGCTAATCACTTTTTCTGATGGCCTGGCCTAAATTCTGTTGTGGATATCCCATGACCTTCTTGCTTAATTTGAGGCTGGGGGACATGGTGGCAATTGTGTCTTGAATTAGTGACATTCTCTATTGTTTCAGTGAGCTTTTTTGAGGAAGACCACACAGCAGACACATGGACCAGTGATTGGACCATTGACCATCTGTGTGAGAACGCCAACTGGGTGAATGAACCCTGTGGGAGCAGGGCCATCCCTAGCTATTCTGGGGCCCTACGCAGCCCCTCCGTGGGGGAGGCAGCCCCCAGGCCTCCATGGAGGGGCGGGGCTGGCTTGGGGGGGGAGGGGGGAACCACCCCCCAGCACTCACCGGCGGCGCGGCTGGGGCCAGGCCGCTGCACTTCCCGCTGCTGGTGAGTGCAGGCCCAGCCCTGCTGAACTCCTCAGGGGAGTGGGGGCGGAGCAGGGCCGGGAAGAGGCAGAGCGGAGCAGGGGCGGGGGCTTTAGGGAAGGGGTGGAGTGGGGGCTGGGGCAGAGCAGGGGCGGGGGCCATGGGGAAGAGGCAGAGCGGAGGCTGGAGCAGCATGCAGCTGCACAAGGCACCAGGAAATGTGGTGCCCCAAATTCCCTGGTGCCCTAAACAGCTGCATACTTTGCATATGGGTAAGGACGGCCCTATGTGGGAGGAAACTTGGACAAAAGGAAGGGGATCATCAGTAGCATGCTACAGTTCTCTCCCTCACCTGTCCTCCCTCCCTGTCCATAACACACACGTAATATGTCACAGGTGGCTGCTGAGTCACTTGCTACTGAAATTGTGCAAGAAAGATATTTTGAACAAAGTTGGCTGTTCTTGTTTTTGAGACTTTCAAAGTGGAAAAGTAAGTAACCATTGGTCCAAAGTTTCGTGGACATAAAACCTAAAACAAGATGTTAAATTATGAGTGAAATATCCTCTCCTCCCCTATCTTTATCACTTAAGCAAAGAAGTGTAAAAATGTGTAAGTAGAATATAAAAATTCCAAGTTTAAGAGTTCTGTCAAAATGGCCTTTATGCTTGATGCCGTCCATCATGAGTAATTCTAGGGCTTTATCACTTGTTTCCTGAGAATAAAATGCAAGCTTTACTGATAAGCAAAATATCAGGTCATCAAGAGTTCCTCTGAATCCTTTTTCAATTTAAATGTTTGGCTTTTGAAGAAAAAGATACAATGCAACACATGAAAACCTCCAGAGAGAATGAACACCTAAAGAGACAGAGGGAGTATAGTAGAAAAGGGTAGGTGTGTGAGTGTTTAAAATAACTTAAGTATAGCTCAACAAAGTAGCTCACAAACAAGCAGCACTTTGAACTCCAATCCCTCTGAGCTTCTTGAACCCTTTATCATCAAAAGAAACAAAGGAGGGTGGGCGGATTTTTGTTCCATATCCTCAATGGCTGTGCATTCTGAACCAAATGCAAAATACAGACCTGACTTGGTTATGTGATTAAAAAATGAGTGTGGTGCAAAAATCAACATACTTATTCTAAATTCTTATCTTCAAAACCTCAGTTGAACTTAAGAATACTATTTACAAAAGCACTGAACTTCAACGAATTCACCCTTCCTATTTGCCATTTGATACCCAGAATGCCCCCAGACTGTGCTATGAATGTTAATGCTTCAGTGCTCACTATAACAAGTTTCTCAGCTGGCCCAAGTTGGACACTATGTATCTGGCTCTACCACAGATCTCGTTATAAAATGCTGCACACTAATGAATGGGGGGGCAAGGGAGGAAGGGAGAAATTCATAACATCAAGGACTCATCGTAAAAATACACTAACAATAATCCAATAGCCTATATTGTAGCTCTTGGGGTGTGTGGAGTGAAGTGCACCAATACTAGTCACTGGAAGCATTCTGCCTGCAGAGGAGAAGGAACAAGAAGGTCTCCCTGGTTGCTTGGAGGCCTTCCAGGAACATTTTCTCTACCTTTTGGAGAAGTAGTATGAGCTTCACCAGCTTCAGTCCACCAGCCATAGTGGAAATGCTTGAAGGCCCATGTTCCTCCTCCCCCATTTGGAGCATCTAATACCACTTGCAGCCTGGGATTGCACTTCCAAATTCATACAGGTGCACTCCTTCTCCCAACCCCCAGGCACATTAATGGAGGACTGGCCATCTAGACCAATGTCAATTCTATAGAGCTTTCAAACAACTGAGGAGAAAAGGCGGTTTGTCACCATGGATCATCTGGACACATCTCACCTAGTTAATTCCCTGCCATTGCAGGGGCCTCAGGCATTGATGGCACTTTGGTCTCTCCCATTCTCTCCTTCTAGCACACAGTTCAATTTCCTGAGGACTGAAATGTTTTACTCTGAATGCATAATATAGGGGCATCTGGGTGAAAATTAATGGCCTGAGATCATCTGGGTGAAAATTAATGGCCTGAGATCAAACTAGATAATGTAATGGTCCCTTCTGGCATTAAATGCTACAAAACTATAATATAAGATGTGTTATGAGAAAGTCACACTGAACACACCTTTAGTTTTTAAATGTCTGTGTTCATGATATGAGGCTGGGAATTTATTTTTTCAAAAGGCATAGTCTGACTGCTAATTGTAACTTCCTCTGATGGGGTGTACTTGCCCCGCACTGGGGATGAAAGGGTTAAGATAGCACTCTTGGTGGCAGAAGCCACACCCCCTCGCCCTTGCTGGGCATGCTCCAGCTGCTGCTGCAGCATAAAAGGGAGCAGCCTAGCTCAGTGTGGACTGACCGCCAAGGAGGAAGGACGCACTTGGCTGGCTCAATCTGAGGAGCAGCCGAAATCCTGGACTGCAGGAGCAGGAGACGCCCAGGCAGACACCCAGGTACCTTCTGATGCCCCGGGGAGATTGCAACCACTATCCTAGGATCCCAGAGACTCCGAAGACACCCCAACTTCAACTACAGGAGTCACAGTAGGAAATAGCCCAGGGAGGGACTAGCCAGTATCCCCGCAGAAGTCAATGTGTTGCAGGTGGATTCCCTGCTGACTTAGTGCACATGTTGTTTAGTTAGCTGGTGGCAACAGCTGATTTTCTTTTTCTCGGCTCTTCCCCAGAGGGGGGTTGAAAGGGCTTGAGGGTACCCCACAGGAAGGCATTCCCAAGTGCGCCTTCCTGGGCTCTCAAAGGGGTTCTGCACTTGGCTGGTGGCAGCATCTACCAACTCAAGGTCAGAGAAAAGCTGTAACCTTGGGAGTTTAATACAAGCCTGGGGTAGCCAGTATTAATTTTTAGAATCCTTGCGGGTTCCAACCTTCTGCACTCGAAGTGCCAGAGTGGGGAATTAGCCTTGACATGGTGGCAGAACGCTGGGATCATTTGGAATCAGAGGCACAGACCTCAGGATTTTAAAAGGACACTTTTCCTTTTGGCAGCCTGCAAAGCCAAGGGTTCTCTTCTCTTCTTTTCTTCCTGAGGGGAAACAGGCATGCAAAGAATTCAACCTGAAAAGCCAGGTTGTCCAACAAGCAGTTTATTTTTTTTTTCTCTAGCTTCGTGGCAACGAAATAGCTAGGCTAGAGTAGGGCAGCCCTGCGCATGAGGTTGCGGTCAGGCACCAAAACCCTAGAGCAACCAGTCTTCCCAAAGCGGCACGCCACGGAGAAGACAGGCCAGACATCCAGCTCCAAGACAGAAATGCAGGGAGGGGATGGGGGAACTGGAGATTTCCCCAGAGGGAATAGTCAGCCCTCCCCAACCTGAAATCCAGGTGCCAAGATGGAGGGATGCCCAGACATTTTGGTGCCCTATGCAGCCCCACAGGTGGGGGGCTGGCCCCAGGCCTCCACAGGGGGGCATCCCCTGGCCTCCATGGGGGGGAGGGCTGTGCCCAAGGTCTGGAGGGGCAGGAGCAGGCTTGGGGAACAGGGGGAATACCGCCCCCTAGCACGAGCCAGTGGAGCGGAGCAGGTTGGGGCCAGGTTGCTCCACTTCCCGCCACCCGGTGATTGCAGGGCGGGCCTGACCCCGCACTCCTGGGGTGGCGGGAAGTGGAGTGACCCAGCTCCAACCCGCTCAGCTCTGCTTCCCTGGCTCCCTGCCTTGGGACTTGGGGGGTAGGGGAGAACTGCCCCCCAGCACTCACAGCTGGGGTGGGAAGAGGTGTGGTGGGGCAGAGCAGGGGTGGGGGCTTTGGGGAAGGGGTGGAGTGGGCGTGGGGCAGGAGCAGGGGCAGCTTTCTTCACCGGCTCAGCCAGCCAGGGAATCGGACTGGCCGCTGGAGCAGCACGCAACTGCATAGGGCACCAGGAAATTTGGGGCAATTTTGGTGCCCCAAATTTCCTGGTGCCCTAAGCAGCTGCGTAGTTTGCGTATGGGTAAGGATGGCCCTGGGGATGCCCTTAATCCAGACCAGGTTCTAACTGTGGAGGACAGGAATTTCTTCCTACAGATGAAGCACTTGGAGGCGGAGGAGAGGAGAAGCGCTTGGAGGCGGAAATGGAGCTGAAGCTCTTAGAGCTGGAAAGGGCTAAGCTGGGTCAGCCAGGTAGCCCTAATAGTCCTCCTCCAGGTACTGCTCCCCATTCCAAGAAATTCCCCACATACAAGGTAGGCGATGATACAGAGGCCTTCTTAGAAAATTTTGAAAGGGCCTGCTTTGGGTACAACATCCCTATAGACCAGTATATGGTGGAGCTGAGGTCACAACTCAGTGGACCCTTAGCAGAGGTGGCAGCTGAAATACCTAAAGCACACATGAACAAGTATGAATTTTTTTAAACAAAAGGCCAGAATTAGGATGGGTCTAATACCCATGCATGCCCGTCGGCGGTTCAGAGCCCTAAGGCTTTAAATGTAATGAGCTGGGGCATGTGAAGGCCAACTGCCCCAAGAGCACCAGCCGACTACAACTCATCACCCTGGGATCCCACCAAGAGCCTTCAGGCCCAGATGCCTCATAAATACCCCCATAGCAAAGGGAAACTGAGTGTGGGCGGGAGGAAGTTTACTGCGTGGAGAGACACTGGAACACAGGTATCAGCTATCCACTAATCCCTGTGGACCCCAAATTCATCAACCCAGAGGCCCAAATGACAGTGCAACCCTTTAAGGCCAACTCTTTTAGCTTGCCTACAGCCAAGTTGCCTGTCCAGTACAAGGGCTGGTCGGGAAGATGAACTTTTGCAGTCTATGACGATTATCCCATTCCCATGTTGCTGGGAGAAGACTTAGCCAACCATGTGAAGCTAACAAAAAGGGTGGGGATGGTCACGCGCAGCCAGGCTAAACAGGCCTCCACACCTAACTTCATTCCTGAGCCTCCAATAAGGACCCAGCCAGAAGTGGTGGAACCAGACCCCAGACCAGAGTCTATGGCAGCGGTTGTAGATCCAGTTCCTGGGACCCAGCTAGAACCAGCCCAAGGATCGGAACTGGCGGAGCAGTCAGCACCAGAGCCTGTGCTTACAACCCCACCAGAGTCAGGGGAGCCAGCACCAAAGGGCAACACAGAGCCTGCACCTACAGCAGCAGCTAAACCAGCGCAAGAAGCTCAACCAGAGCCTGAAATACAACCTAGTACACCAGCGGAGAGCGGTTTACAGTCGATGGAGATACCCCCATCACCAGCTTCGCTTCCAGTGGGAACAAGCCTAAGTCCACAACCCAGCAAGGAGCTAATGTCTCCCGCATCAAGGGAGAAGTTCCAGGCAGAGCAGGAAGCGGGGATGAAAGCCTCAAGGGAACTTGGACAGCAGTATGGAATGACCCACTGCCTCTCAGCTCTTCTAATAGGTCCAGGTTTGTTGTAGAAGGAGGACTCTTTTTTATACAAGGAAACCCTTTCTGGTGGGTACAAGGAGGACTGGCATCCTCAGACAGTTGGTAGTTCCAACTAAGTATAGGGAAAAGCTTTTGAGCTTAGCCCACAATCACCCTAGTGGCCATGCTGGGGTGAATAGGACCAAAGACTGTTTGGGAAAGTCATTCCAGTATGGGCAAGGATGTTTCTACCTATGTCCGGTCTTGTGAGGTGTGCCAGAGGATGGGAAAACCCCAAGACCAGGTCAAGGCCCCTCTCCAGCCACTCCCCATAATTGAGGTTCCATTTCTGCATGTAGCTGTGGATATTCTGGGTCCTTTCCCTAAGAAGGCACCCAGAGGAAAGCTGTACATACTGACCTTCATGGATTTTGCCACCCGATGGCCGGAAGCAGTAGCTCTAAGCAACACCAGGGCTAAAAGTGTGAGCCAGGCATTGGCAGACATTTTTGCCAGGGTAGGTTGGCCCTCCAACATCCTTACGGATTCAGGAATTAGCTTCCTGGCAGGGACCATGAAACGTCTTTGGGAACCTCATGGGGTGAACCAATTGGTTGCCACCCCTTACCACCATCAAATGGATGGCCTAGTGGAGAAGTTTAATGGAACTTTGGGGGCCATGATACACAAATTTGTGAATAAGCACTCCAATGATTTGGGACCTAGTGTTGCAGCAATTGCTCTTTGCCTACAGGGCTGTACCACATCCCAGTTTGGGGTTTTCTCCCTTTGAACTCGTTTATGGCCACGAAGTTAAGGGGCCATTACAGTTGGTGAAGCAGCAATGGGAGGGGGTTACATCTTCTCCAGGAACTAACATTTTGGACTTTGTAACCAACCTGCAAAACACCCTCAAAGACTCTCTAGCCCTTGTTTGAGAAAACCTACAGGATGCTCAACAAGAGCAAAAGGCCTGGTATGATAAACATGCCAGAGAGCGTTCCTTCAGAGTAGGTCACCAAGTCATGGTCCTGAAAGCGCTCCAGGCCAATAAGATAGAAGCGTCGTGGGAGGGGCCATTTATGGTCCGAGAGTGCCTGGGAGCTCAGAAAAAGAATGTTATGCCATTGTGTATGCTCTGGAGAAGCTATGGCCATACATTTGGGGACAGCGTTGGGGACAGCGTTTCCACCTGCAGACTGACCATGCTGCACTGAAGTGGCTTCATGCGGTCAAAGAAACTAACAAAATACTTCTTCGGTGGAGTTTAGCTTTTCAAGAATTTGATTTTGAAATACAACACGTTTCAGGAGCCTCTGACAAAGTGGCTGATGCACTCTCCTGGGAAGGTTTCCCAGAATCAGCCGGGTAAAAATGTCCCTGTATTCTAAGTCATTGTAGTCCTTAAAATGTGGAAAATACTGTTTAGTTCTTCATGTAATTAGTAGTAAAATTAGAGGTGAATGTATCTTATTAACTCTGTTTTCCTAAACCACCAGGAAGAAATCCCAGCCCGTGTGGACCTGACCTGAACCAGGCTGGCCAACACTGTCTGTGATTTGTGGGGTGTCTGATAAATGAAGGCGGGGGGGAGCTCCCTTTTATGGACACCCAGCTAGCCAGCAGCTATATAATCCCTCTGTTCTCTAATTGCTCTACCTGTAAAGGGTTAAAAAGTCTCACTGCTATGCATAGGTAAAAGGAAGTGAGTGGGCACCTGGCCAAAAGAGCCAATGGGAAGGCTAGAACTTTTTAAAATTGAAATAAGGCTCTCTTTTTGTCTGTCTGTTATTATTCTCCCAGGGAGAGGCAGACAGGGCAAGAGCTAGGCTATAAGAAGCTTGGGCCAGATATTAAAAAATCATCCGTATCATACCTTGAAACTAATTTAAAACCCCAGATATGTAAGTAGATCAGGAAATGTTTAGGAAGACATGACTAGGTTTATCCCTTTTATTTCGTTATGGCTTATGGATTCCTCTGTGCTATCCCCAGGTGTTTTTGTTTTGCTTGTAACCTTTATGCTGGACCTCAAGAAAGCTATTCTTGGTGCTTAATTCTTGTAGTTGCTCTTTTAAAATCTAGCAATAGCCCGAGTTCCCAAATGTATTTTTTTTCTTTTTTATTAATAAAATTTATTTTTTTTAAGAACAGAATTGGATTTTTGTGTCTTAAGAGGTTTGTGCACGTTATTTAATTAGCTGGTAGCAACAGCTGATTTCTTTTCTTTTTCTTTCTCAGCTTTTCCCTGCAGGGGGTGGAGGGGTTTGAAAGGGCTTGAGGGTACCCTATAGGAAGGAATTCCCAAGTGCGCCTTCCTGGGCTCTCAAGGGGGTTCTGCACTTGGGTGGTGGCAGCATCTACCAATCCAAGGTCAGAGAGAAGCTGTAGTCTTGGGAGTTTAATACAAGCCTGGAGTGGCCAGTATTTATTTTTTTTAAAATAAGTGTCCTTGTGTCACCTTAGACTAAGAAATTTATTTGGGCATAAGCTTTCATGGGCTAAAACCCACTTCATCAGATGCATGGAGTGAAAAATACAGTAAGAAGAATATACATTATAGCACATGAAAAGATGGAAGTTGCCTTACCAAGTGTGGAGTCAGTGCTAACGAGCCAATTCAATTAAAGTAGAAGTGGCCTATTTTCAACAATTGACAAGAAGGGATGAATACCAAGGGAGGTAAAATTACTTTTGTAGGGCTAACGAGGCCAATGAAATCAAGGTGGCCCATTTCCAGCAGTTGACAAGAAGGTGTGAATATCAGCAGAGGGAAAATTACTTTTTGTAGTGACCCATCCACTCCCAGTCTTGATTCAGGCCTAATTTGATGGTGTCCAGTTTGCAAATTAATTCCAGTTCTGCAGTTTCTTGTTGGAGTCTGTTTTTGAAGGTTTTGTTGTTGAAGAATTGCCATTTTTAAGTCTGTTATTGAGTGTCCAGGGAGACTGAAGTGTTCTCCTACTGGTTTTTGAATGTTACAACTCTTGATGTCTGATTTGTGTCCATTTATTCTTTTGTGTAGAGACTGTCCAGTTTTGCCAATGTACATGGCAGAGGGGCATTGCTGGCACATGATGGCATATATCACATTGGTAGATGTGCAGGTGAACGAGCCCCTGATGGTGTGGCTGATGTGGTTAGGTCCTATGATGGTGTCCCTTGAATAGATACCGGACAGAGTTGGCAACAGGGTTTGTTGCAGGGAATGGTTCCTGAGTTAGTGCTTTTGTTGTGTGGTGTGTAGTTGCTGGTGAGTATTTGCTTCAGGTTGGGGGGCTATCTGTTAGCGAGGCTGTAATCAGGCTCAAGAGACAGATGCCAGGAAGGCCACTGTTATTCACTGCATTTTCAAATAAGAATTTTAATGGGTCTGTAACTTCCATATACACTCAGGCCTTGGCTACACTTGCAGATGTACAGCGCTGTGAGTTAAACCTGACTTCGTGCAGCTGAGTAGGGAAAGCACTGCAGTCTGTCCACACGACAGCTGCCCAGTGCACTGTCGTGGCCACATTTGCGGCAATTGCAGCGCTATTGGGAGCGGTGCATTATGGGCAGCTATCCCATAGAGCACCTTTTCCCATTCTGGTGCCATGGGTTGTGGGAAGGGGGCGTGGGTGCAGGGGATTCTGGGTCCTGTCCCAATGTCCTGTGATGCATCGCTTCGCATCCCAGAAATCCCTTTGTTTCCATCCACCTTTGGCGTCATCTTTCAACGGCTTCTGTGCAGCGCAATCTGTCTGCGGGAAATGGAGTCCGAACTGCTGAGGCGTATGCTGACAGGTCTCGCCAGCACGTCACGTTTGGCTGTCGAACTATTCCTTAAGATCCAAAGTGACAGTGAGAGTGAGGGTGAGGAGTCCGACGATGCTATCGAGCCGCGTAACACGTACGACACGAAATTGCTTGTGGCATTCACGGACATGCTCAGCACCGTGGAACGCCGCTTTTGGGCTCGGGGAAACAAGCACCGAGTGGTGGGATCACATCGTCATGGAAGTCTGGGATGACGAGCAGTGGCTGCAGAACTTTTGGATGAGAAAAGCCACTTTCATAGGACTGTATGAGGAGCTTGCCCCCACCCTGCAGCGCAAGGGCACGAGATTGAGAGCTGTCCTGCCAGTGGAGAAGCGGGTGGCTATTGCAATCTGGAAGCTGGCAACTCCAGACAGCTACCGGTCTGTCGCAAACCAGTTTGGAGTGGGAAAGTCGACCATTGGAATCGTGTTGATGCAAGTTTGCAAGGCCATTAATCGCATCCTACTCAGAAGAACCGTGACTCCGGGTAATGTGCAGGAAATAGTGGATGGCTTTGCACAAATGGGGTTCCCTAACTGTGGAGGGGCGATAGATGGGACGCACATTCCTATTCTGGCACCACCTCACCTAGGATCCGAGTACGTTAATCGGAAGGGGTATTTCTCTATGGTTCTCCAGGCGCTTGTGGATCACCATGGGCGTTTCATTGACATTAACACAGGCTGGCCCGGAAAGGTGCATGACGCACGCATCTTTCGGAACACTTGGCTGTTCAGGAAGATGCGGGCCGTGCCTTTTTTCCCAGAGCGGAAGATCATGGTAGGGGAAGTTGAAATGCCCATTGTGATCCTTGAAGATCCCACTTACCCGTTAATGCCGTGGCTCATGAAACCCTACACAGGGAGCCTTGACAGCAGCAAGGAACGGTTCAACTACAGGCTGAGCCGGTGCCGAATGACTGTGGAGTGTGCCTTTGGACGTTTAAAGGCCTGCTGGCGATCTCTGTATGGGAAGCTGGACTTGGCCGAAAACAGCATCCCCGCGGTTATATCCGCGTGCTGTGCCCTCCATGATATTTGTGAAGAGAAGGGTGAAAGCTTCACTCAGGCATGGACCTCTGAGGTTCAACACCCGGAGGCTGAATTTGCACAGCCAGAGAGCAGGGCTATGACAGGGGCCCAGCGTGGGGCTGCAAGGATTAGGGATGCCTTGAGGGAGCAATTTGAGGCTGAAAACCAGCAGTGATATCTGGTGCAGTAGTTCCAATCTTTACGAATCAGTGTTTGCTAAGCAGACAAGCAGACTTGCAGTGCCTGTTTATTTCCTGGGCTAAGGAGTCTTTTACTTTATGCAATAATAAAGAATGTTTTCAAAGCCAAAAAATCCATTTATTGAAAAGAAAAAACATTTATTTATTGAAAAGAAACAAGGGGGTGGAGTGGGGAACGGTACAATCACAGATTCGCGTATGTCCTGTCTGGTGTGCTGTGCAGTGAGTGCTGCACTTCAGGACAGCTATACTGCATGGTGATGGGGGTTGAGTGCAGAGGGTAAGGGTCATGGTTTTCAGGGCTGGGTGGTGAAGATACTGGTGTTGGAGGCAGCGGGTGGCGTGAAGAACACGGAAGTTGGTGAAAGTGGGTTGGAGGTGACAGTGGGGCACAACGGAAAGAGTTTTGGGACAAAGGCTGTGGGGGGGGGTGGCGTTTGCAGTACTGCTCCTCTTTCTGCATGGCTACCAGCTCCTGGATAGCGTCTGCTTGGCGCTCCAGGATGCTTATGAGCCTATCAGTGCTTTGCTGCCGGTGCGCGGTGCTTTGCTGCCGGTACGCTGCATTTTCCTGGCGGCTCCTGCTTTCTCTCTCCCTCCAGTCCTGTGCTTTCTCATTCTCTTTAATAGATTGCCGCATCACTTCTTGCAGCATGTCTTCTTTGCTTTTTCACGGTCTCTTCCTGAATCTTTGCAGTCTCTGAGCAGGCGATAAGAGGGACGGCTGAGGTCTCAAGGTTGATGCAGCTGTATAGGCAAAATGCAACATTTAACAGAGGCAGCATTGTTTATACCAGACAGAGTAATGATTCCCCCCGCACTTAAGGAGTAGAAAACACACAGGGTCTACACAATAGCATAATTTTCCCGTCCGAAACAGAGCACACATATCCCACGGGAGCCTCAAAATGGTGAGTAAGGGGGACTGATTGTTTCAGGGCTGCACTGCCCTCTGGGTTTCTGTGCCTTGGGGAGAGCCAACAGCTTCAGGGGGCACCAACACTGAACACTGTCCCAACATTTTCCACAGGAGTTCGTCCTGGACGATATCTTGCTGCTGAGGGTGACCTGAGAAGCAAGGGAGGGTCTTCTACTGCAATGCAGCTTCCACCCTGGCCCATATGCAGCTTGCCTGTGTGCAGCAATGATCCCCCTGCCCCTCGCGGCACAATGGCGCGGACACGTTAGCCTGGCTGGGACAAGGACCACGGTAGCTCTCCCGATAAACCTGCGCAAGCGCATTGCACACATTCTGGATGAGACATTCGAGGAGATTACCTAGGCCGATTACCGCGATGTGATAAACCACCTCAGTGCACTATTCTGCATCTAGGCATGCATGCCTAACCCTCCTCTCCCAAAGAGCCTGCACCGAAAAAATTCCTTCCCGAAAAAAAAAAAAAAACGCTTACCGGGAACCTGCTCTTCTGTTTGTCCTCCACCAAGTACCGGTCGCTGCAACTGGCTACCTTCCTCCTGGCTCGAGAAGAGCTCCTGGCTGCATGGCTCCAGGGATTCCGGGGTGTCTCCATCCGGCCCACCACCATCACTCCCGTTTTCCTCGTCCTCCTCCCCCCCCCGCACCGGCTCTGAAGTGTCCATGGTGCTGCTCGGAGTGGAGGTGGGGTTAACCCCAAGTATCGCATCCAGCTCTTTGTAGAATCGGCAGGTCACGGGGGGAGCACCCAAGGGGCCGTTTGCATCGCGGGCTTTGCGGTAGGCACTCCGCAGCTCCTTCACTTTAATCCTGCACTGCAGGGCGTCCCGGTCATGGCCCCTTTCCATCATGTCCTTTGATACCTTCCCGAAGGTATTGTAATTCCTACGGCTGGAGCGCAGCTGGGACTGTACAGCTTCCTCCCCCCAAACACTGATGAGGTCCAGCAACTCGCCATTGCTCCATGCTGGGGCTCGCTTGGCGCGTGGAGGCATAGTCACCTGGAAAGATTCGCTGATAGCACTCCACACCACGCCGGGCTGAGCAAACAGGAAGGGAATTTTTAAAATTCCCGGGGAATGTAAAGGGTGGGTCACATGGTTGGTTACCTGAGGCCAGGGCAGTAGAGTTTGAACTGATGACCAGAGTGGCTAGAACAGGCATTGTGGGATACTGCCGAATAATTCTGGAGGTCGTTCACAACGCATTGGGCGGCCACACTGGCGCCGCAGCGCTGCAGCGGCAGCGCAATACTTGCTATTCCTCTCGGAGAGGTGGAGTACATGCAGCGCTGCAACCACGGAAATACAGCGCTGCAAATGCCTTGCCAGTGTGGACGAGGAGTGAGTTACAGCGCTGTAAAGGCTCCCCCAGCGCTGTAACTCGCAAGTGTAGCCAAGGCCTTAGACTGTAAGTTCTTCAGTGCAGTGGCTGTCAGTTTGTTATGTGTTTGTACCCAATCTAGCACAATGGGGCATTGGTTTACTTTCTGTGAGAGGAAAGAAAGAACCTACAAAATTCCTCGGTGATATGAGGTAGGATAGGAGTAGGGTGACCAGATGTCCCGATTTTTATAGGGACAGTCCTGATATTTGGGGCTTTGTCTTATATAGGCGCCTATTACCCCCCACCCCGGTTCTGATTTTTCACACTTGCTGTCTGGTCACCCTAGATAGGAGTCACCTCCCTGCTATATCCCCAGCACCCAATGATAGTGCAATCCAAAGTACACATTCCTGGCCCTTAAACCAGGGTTAATCCTCTCACTGTTGCATGGCCACACAGTGTGGTTATTCTAGCCCTATTGCTGTATGTGCAGCCCACCACAGGGAGAAAATAGATATATCTAGAATCAGACATGTGAGCATGGGATTTGGAGAGCTCATAGGCGTGAGCTATTCTTCTCTAGCTAATCCACAGCTCACTTCCACAGAATATATTTTTTTTGTTTTACTTTTGGCCTTCTCTGGCTGACCTCCTCTTGATTAAGCCAGGACACTGCAGGACCAGCACACATGGCCTTCCAGGACATGCACACCTAAAAAAATCTTGTTTTTTCCGCTTGCTCTGACCTTAAAATGGGGGTGGAGAGGCAGAGGAGATTAAAAACAAGGATATGACTCTTCTGGAAACAATACAGCTACTTGCAGGGACAGAGGGGGAGTTTATTCCCTTGTGCCTACCTCCCAGACTGAACATCCAGGGAGCCCCAGGGTACCTCCACTACAGGTAGAACCTGAACCCCAAGAGGGCAGAGCAAGTCTGGCTGCTGCTAGAGAGCTAACACCTCTTCACAGCCCTGGGGCTGACTCCACCACCACCTCAGCAACAAACTGCTCATTTGTTCTAGGGTCAGGTTGTCTGTTGAGAGGGAAGAACACAGTTTTAACTACTGCAAACTCTCTTTTCAGTATTTTCTCTCCCATCATTGCCAATTATCAAAGTAATACCTGTTTGAAAGCCATCTCCTTTTACCTGTTTCTTTCACTGATACCAGAGTCTTCTGGGTGTGGGATCATTATTCAGTACTATGGAGATGATTGCAATACCACACAAATTGGATTGTGATGTTGCATGAATAATGCACATTTATGGCAACTTGTGGTAGAAAATAATTTAAACCATTTTGCATCATAAAAAGCTGAAATTATGAGGCCAGGTCTACACTAGAAACTTGTGTTGTCATAATAATGTTGGGTAGGCGTGTGACTTTTTACAGCATTTCTATACTGGCAAAAGGCTGGGTGTAGACACAGATTGGGCTTGTCTACACTTGAAATGCTACAGTGGTTCAGCTGTAGCACTTCAGTGTAGATACTACCTACACTGACAGGAGGAGTTCTCCTCTCAGTGTAGGTAATCCACCTTCCCGGGAGGCGGTAACTAATTTTTTTTTTTCACACCCCTGAACGACGTTCCTGGGTCTACCTAACTTTTTAGCGTAGTCCAGGCCTTATACTGGCATAAAATTGCTTTTGCCAGTGTAGCTTATTTTTCTTGGAAAACCAGCATAAACCATACTAGCAAAAGTACTCTTTATACCAGCTGCATCTCCACTAGGAGGATTTGCTGGTATAGGTACACCAGCAAATGTTTTCTACTCTAGATGTGGCCTAAGTCATTTCTGAACCATCATACAGGGTCTTTGTTTTGTACTCTTAACCCTACTTCCCAGAGAGGGAGAGATGACACAATTCCATTAATTTAACGGAGTTCAACCTGCTTACACCAGTGGTGAATTTGTCCCACTATTTTCATTTCTGTATCTAGTTCAACAATGCAATCAATCATTCTTACAAAACAGAGAAATCTCCTGGATTGACCTATAAATGTACAAAATGGAAAACAGGAAGTTTACCCCAGTGGTTATCTTGGGCACATATTTAAATAATATTCTAAATAAAACAGACAAAAGTAGAATATAGTTTTTCTTTGAAATAGTACGTTCAATTTTAGACTGTTTCAAAACTATATTTCTATCTCCAGCAACAACCTGCCTTTGTGCCAACTTCTAAATAACCATAAATTTCATTTTTATAAAGCTTAATGAATACTTGGCCAAGATGCTGTAACTATTGGCTTCTACCTTTGAGCAGAAATGGAAAAAGTGGACACTGGGTAAAATGGAAAAAAGATCACAGCAAATCCAATGTTGCATTTTGCATTTAATGTGAAGGGAGCTTTGTTTTCATGGTGTTGCAGTTTTCAGTGTTTTTAATCTCAAAGTGGCTGATCAATTTAAGGTAAGTGGCAGGCATTTGGCCTCGTTCCCAGGCTCTGCTTTCCGCAGAGAAAAGAAAGGATTCAGGCAGACACACAGACAACGGGCATCATCGGTGGCTCTCACATTCCAAACATTTTAACACAGATTAGGTTGGAATGGTTTTACTGTTTACTGAAATCTCCTAGGTGTTGCATTTTATCCCCTCTGGTTGTGGTTATCCAGGTTGAGCTTCTCAGGTCAAGACCTCCATAAGGAAAAATGCCTTGTAGAGCCTTGAAGGGAAATACACATCATAGGTCAGGACTTCTTATTAAAATGCAATTTCAACAGCTTATTGCAAAATGTAAGTCCCCAGACAACAGGTAATTTAGCGCTGAACTTTTTCCTAAGGCTTACAGCGAGGCGAGAGCTGTTTTACATGCATTCCAGAGGAAAAAGCGAAGATAATCTGCTTAACAAGGACAAAACCTCAGCACTTTTTGTGTCTGGAAATAACCAACAGAAAGTTATTTTTAGTCCTTTTTTCTTTTGGTATAATACATATAAACTATAATGTGTTAATAAATAATTCACATTTGGCTTATTATCTAATTGCAAAAATCACTAGCTCCTTTAAATAGTGGGGGGGGGATTTTATAAATACAAAATGTTCCTTTTATTATAGACACATCTTAGATACTTAGGCCTCAAATCCTGCAAATGCTTTCTTCCACAAGTAACTATGCATGTGAGTAGTCCCTACCCGAGTGTGTAGTTATCATGTGCACAGTTTTTGCAGGCATGGAATCATAGTAATGAGGGTAAGGATGAGGACACTTTGGGGCTGTGTTTTCTTATTGGTAACTTTATAGTGAAAATGCCTTTTCAACTATAACACCTTACTTTTTAAATAAAGTTATCATTGCCTGAAAATATCTTTTTGGATGAAATATCCTGTGTCTGTTCTCAGCCCAAAAGTTAATCTGTTTTGTTTTTCTGAGGTTTGATCAAATTCAGTTTGGCTGCTATTACCTGAGCATGACTAAATTGGTGTTTTTCAAAAAAAAAAAAAAAAAAAGGTTTGTCACAGTAAGTGTCTGAAAACTCATTAAATAGTTTGTTTAAAAATTCAGTCATTCCATGGCTTTGTCTTTGTTTGAAGATTTTCTACCCTTTTAATAATGTCTGGAGGAGTAATGTTCCAGATGTATAAACGAGGACACTCATGTATTTCAAGTGATTACACAAGTGACAGAACTGAAATGACCCCTCCTCAGTGCCATTGGAGTCCTGATGCCTCACAGAAGTGCAGTGAGAGACATCAACATGGTGCATCCAGGTGCCAAGGCATTTCTTGGAAAGTGCCATAGGACAATTACATATTCAAATACATTTACCGAGGCCCCTTTTTTACCCTCAATTCATCCCTTAAAAACATGAAAATTAAATCAGACAAGCTGATTTTTCTAAACAAATAAGTTAAATACAAATTCTACATATGTCATTCGTGGCTAAGAGATGGGGAAAGTGGTGTTGATGTGGTAACAATCTACAAATATCTGATGGATGTCAAGGAGCAAGAAGGGAGAGGAATTGCTTATGGTGGTGTGATGGGGGTGTATAGACCACACACATCAATAGAGCAGAGAGAGGGTTAAACACAGACCCTAGGAGAAGCAGGAAGTGGACCAGCTGGACTCAATTGCAGCTGCTGCTATAAAAAGGCTTTGCTTTAGCAGACAAGGACTGGGGTTGGTGAGGAAGGAAATTCTCCTACAGAGCTTGGTTTTGTTCTGAAGGGAAGGAAGTTCATCCCTGATGGAAGGGCTCAGGTATCTGACAACTCGAGAAGCCTGCAGTGTCTGGTTTAGAGGCCAGTACACCTAGTGGACAAAAGCTGCCTCTGATCAGCAGCTGTGGTTTTTCACTGGAGTTGTCTAGAGCAATCTGTGCCCTAATCTTCCCTTGGGAGAAGGCTGCAGTAAGCTGCAAGTTATGCATTTACTGTGGGTAAGGTTTTAGGGTAAAATAGCTGAATGTTATGAAAGATACAAGTGTGCCTGTACCGTTCCCTGCTACTATACTCCTCTATATATCAGCAGGGTCCTGCTCGCTATGAGAATACTGACCTCTCATCCCAACGGGGATGATCTTCCACAGAGTGGAATCCCACCAGGTCTGTCCGGAAGTGTCTCCTATGAGAAGGTGTCTAGACCCCAACCACCATTAAGGTAGAGAAGGAGTTAAGACAGACCCAAGAAGTGGCAGAAGGTGGATCGTGTAGACTCCTGGCAACGGCTTTGCTCCAGAGAAACCTCTCCTTGACAGAAGGGGTTCAGCTGCGAAGAGAAGGAAGCATCTTTCTGAGAACCCCTGAGGAAAGAGCTCAGACCTTAACAGGAAGAAAGCTGAGGAAAGGACCTGGTGTATAGCATCAAACAAGAAATTCTTCTTCACACACGTGAAACAAAGGAGATATTTTAAAAGTCTTCATTTTAACAAACTCCCTTATTTCCACACTGTCCTCTGACTCTTCCCACCACCCCCATGTTTGTATGGAGCCTTTTACAGGGAATACTCTTAGTTGAAAGTCTGTTGAATGGCATCAACTGTCCTCAGTGGGGGTGGAAAAAACTCAGTCAACATGGTATTTTTCAGATGCTGCAGGTAAAGTCCTTTTCTGTTTCTCCTTAAGACAAATGCATGCAAAGGTCAAGAGAAAAGATCAATGATTGGTAGATAAATGCAGCTTCTGTCCCTGATACTCACGGCTCACTTGCTAGAAGACCACAGGCATAGCATATGGCGCACAACCCAGTTAGTCAATCCTGGACCCTGGCTTTACTCCCCTGGCTCTGGAAAATGTTTGGCTGGGTGGCTCGTATTTTCCTTTGGCTAGCCTGTGGGAAAACAGAGGGGCATTTATTAACCAAGATTGGGCTGTTCAGGAATGGCCTGTAGCTTGCCAAGCTAATCACAGCAAAGGGTTGCAAGATTAGATTTGTCCTGTTTGACTAATCCAGACTCCTACTAGACAGAAGGCAAAAGAGAGGTAGAAAGAGGTAGGATGAATAAGGTATGGGTAAAAATTGACACATTAGGTCCAGTGTTTCTATTATCCCCCTCTAAGTCTCACTTACACTAAAACCCCTTTACAGTTAGTGAGATAGCGTGAAGCAGGCTGATTATGCTCACAGTTGAGGAGTGGTTTAGGACTCGATAGTGTTGTTACCTGGCTCCTTCTCCAGTGGTGAAGAATATCTTTCATGATCAGGCAAAAGAAGGTGTGATGATAAATTCAGAGGCAGTCCTAGGAGAAGGCTAAGAGTGCAGCTGCATGTGGGTGTCCTCTGGACCAGACATTCCCATGCCTCCCAAAACAACTACCAACTATAATCCCTTACTGCGGACAGTAGATAGCACTGCAGCAGCCACCTGTTCCTCCTCTCCACTTGCTGGTTGCTGTTGCTATGCAGAGAGCTGGAGGGAAGTTGGTGCTTGCTTCTCACAGCTTGCAGGTGCCCAGCAGCTACAGTTCCTACATTGCTTCATCCCAGGTTTTCAAGTTGGGCCCAGTCAATTGTCAAAGGAGAGTCCTATGCTGCTGCACTCAATCTGTGTACCTGGGCCAGGAATTCAGTTTAAATGCATATCCACCTGATAGTTAAGGCCAAACGGGACTACTGTGTTTAAAATAAGATGTTTTACCTGTACACAAACAGGTAATACTTAAGGATCAGGCTGCTTAATATGTTACAATAATATCAACAAAACAAACATTACATGACTAATGCTTTAGTTTACTGAGTGCAAGGATAACAGCCAAGAGACCTTCATTTAATCCCCAGTTAGGTCATTTATTATTATTTATTTCTCAACAGAACATCATGATTAAAGAGGAGGGTCGTAATTCTGATTATGTTAAAGTTGAGTCACTTATAGGATTGTTGATTGCAAATATCTGAGCTAATCTCACATACTATTAGGCACATTAGGTGACATTATCATGATTTCATCCAATTTTTCATTACAGAAATCTTATGACAATTCTTTCTTCTGAGAGATTGCTAAGATCATGATACTTCTGAGAGTCTGGATCTGAACCAATAAGGCAGAATGTCTCTAGCATCTTTCACAAAGGCACTGCAACATTTCAGTCTGGTCCTTGGGGTTCCCTATCTAAGGTGAATTGGACTATACTGTGTGTATAAAGACTGAAATCTATATCCATGTACATGTTTAATAGACTAAAAATATTTTAACAATTGCATTCCTTCTTACAAAGCCTCTCTGATTGGTCTCAAATAATTATATCCATATTTAACTCTGAGCTTTGGAGACTAGGTTCCTCTTACAGGCAGTTTGCCATTAAATTGGTTTTAAAGCTATAAAGCATGACATTTCTCATGTGCCAGATCAATGTACACTTTCATAGTAATCTCTAAACTGTTTAAATAAATCTGCTCTTAGAAACATGTTACTTTTTTTAAGTGTATTATGGTCAATTAAGAAAACCTATCCTAGTAGCAAGAGCTTTGAGTATATAGTAGAAGGGTTCTTCAAATCCTCAGTCTGTTAGAAAATAAATGAAACAGACTGATATTTGTTAATTGACTTCCTAACAAAAGTGTTGAAAGAGCAACTAAGGAATTAAAATGTTAACTCTGCACTGTTGTCACCACACCACATATTGCATCATGTTTTCCATCTGGAACTTACAAGACTAGAACACTTAGTTTAAATACTGAGTTTAATAGTAAAATGAAAACTTTATCTAAAGGGAAAGAATCACAATTAATTGGCCAAAATTAAACATATAATCTTCATTAGGTCCTATATTTGCTTGTTTTATCTCTTTTATAAGTATCTTCATGTTCTTATAGGGCAGTTATTGCAGTTTGTGAGCCTCTAGTTTAATATGTGATCTTGTAGATACAGTACTACTGTATTATGAAATCTTTATACAAGTATTTGATCTGGGGAACACAATTTTTATAAAGTACAGTCTGACTTAATGGGTTTAGCTTATTCCTGATATAACTCAAATGACATTCCCTATGATTTACCCCAGGGATTAATTTAGCCCACTGTGCCAAAAAATAATCCATGCTAAAATTCTTTTACAGGTCAGTTTATTAATATTATGTACCTTGTCAGGGCCGGTGCAACCTATTAGGCGACCTCGGCAGTCGCCTAGGGCGCTAGCATTTGGGGGACGGCATTTTCTTCGGCGGCGACCGCAGCGGCTGGATCTTCGGCCGCCCCGGTCATCGTTGGCATTTAGGCAGAGGGAGCTGGGGCAGGGGGGTGCGGGGAGGGCTGCCTGCAGCAAGTAAGGTGGGGGGGGCAGCACGCAGGGGAACTCCTCACCCCAGCTCACCTCTGCTCCGCCTCCTCCCCTAAGCACGCCGCCCCACTCTGCTTCTCTCCCTCCCAGGCTTGCGGTGCCAAACTGCTGATTGGCGCCACAAGCCTGGGAGGCGGGAGAAGTGAAGCAGCAACAGCGTGCTCAGGGAGGAGGTGGAGCAGAGGTGAGCTGGGGTGGGGAGCTGCCGCACGGCTCCCTGGGCAGACGAGCTGCCGCACGGCTCCCCGGGGGGACATGCCGGGTGGAGGGGGAGGTGGGGAGCTGCCACAGGGCTCGGGGAGGGCGCAAGGTGGAAGTTTTCCCTAGGGCGCGAAACATCCTTGCACCAGCCCTGGACCTTGTACACAATTTAATCTTTAGGGTCACATTTTTAAAGGGTTTAACCCCATTTCCAAAGTGTGCCCAAATGTATCTGCAATTCATTGTTTGTGCAGCTTATAGCATTTGGACAGCTAATTAGGTGATATGTGAAGTTAGTCTGGTAGTTAAAGGTTTAAATTCTGTCATTTTTGCCCTCAGTGCTTTGAGTCACATTCAGAGACCATTTTAAAATTTGCTCATTCATCTTTTAATAGATTTATTCAGTTAATTTGTCAAAAATGAACTTTGAGCTCCACTTTAAAATTTTTCATTATAGCACATAACATACCTGTCTAATATAGTCATTGGCCAGCTGGTGAACAAAACTGCATCATACATGACATTTAAAATATGGCATACATATATTTTGTAAGTTACATAAAAGTTCATTTGCATTAATTCAGATATCTGTTGTGCAATGGTATAACTTGTCTAGTATATAAGTCTGGGCTGAGCAGTCTCGAAAAGAAAATAGAGCAAGAAGAGAAAATACCTATTAGTAGCATCAATGAACAAAAATTTCAATTCATGAATGAATACTTTTGAAAAGTCTTATAGTTTAAGATCCAATAGCACTTTTCACAGGAGTATGGGTTAATCCTGGTGCCTTGTATAATTGCATTCTACCTGTCACATCATTTAAATTTGTGTAGGGTTGTTGTAGCCGTGTCGGTCCCAGGATATTAGAGACAAGATGGGTGAGGTAATATTGGACCAACATCTGTTGGTGAGAGAGACAAGCTTACAGAGCTCTTCTTCAGGTCAGCTTATCTCTCTCAACAACAGAAGTTGATCCAATAAAAAGTATTACCTCATCCACCTTGTCTCATCAATTAACTATGGCATTCTTCTCTACACTCTGTGCTGAAATTGTTGTGTAGTGTTGCTGGCATTATTATAACTGCTGCTCAAGGTTGGCTGCATTTTCCTAGTGGGTGCAGCAATACCTCTATTTGGAGTCTCTGTAAAGCACTTAAGAATCCTATATTTTGAAAGACAGGATAAATGTAAAACATAAAACATTATGATGGGTTTTTATTTATTTATTGTCTCTGCAATGCACTGTTTAATTCTTTACAATAAAAGTGATGGGTTCCGTAGACAGGGATAAAGTATTTTAGAAGCAAAGAACATATTTTTAACAGAAAGGGTGATTAACCATTGCAACACACTACCAAGGAAAGTGTTGGATTCTTCATCTCTTGTTGTTGTCAAATCAACAATGGATGCCCTTCTGGAAAGTACGCTTTAGTGAAACATCGGCAGACTCAGAGACCTTGCTGGTTCACTACTCTATTTCAGCAACTCCTCTGAGGCCTGACAAACTTGCTACACCTAACACACTGTTTTCATATTGCTTATCCAAAAAGTGTCTAAGGTATGGCGTGAAAGCTGGTGAGACACTGGTGACTAATCATTGTGAAATGTAATGCTACATGAGGAAGTATAGAAACTTACTGATATTATGCTTTAAAGTCTGTAACCAAATACAGGGAGTAACAGGTTTTTTTCTAGACAGGAGTGACAGTAGTTATCTCCCTGCCTCTAATGTAAATTAAGCATTGGGAAACCAACACAAAGGAAGCTGCATTTGGATGAGAGTCAACAGGGAAAGCCAGGTTGACTGGGGGGGGGGGGGAATGTGAAATCAGCACAGGAAGACACCAAAGACTAAACCCACATGGGGTTGTCTTGTCACTGGGATCAAAACAATGAGTTTGGGGAAAATATAAGAGAAACAGAAAGACATTTTGTTATCCACTTCACTGACAAATTCTAGGCCAAAGGGAGTGATTCATGGAAAATCTGGATCCTGATTTGACTGAAAATCAACAAACTGCACAAAAGGCGTTTGAAGGCGAGAACTGCTTTAGCCAAAGGACTGTAGCTTGCTAAAGCTATGTTCAGTCTTCTAAAACCATGTTATACTTTGTTTTATTTGTAACCAATTCAGTTTCCACTATCTTTATTCAGTACTACTTAAATCTCTGTGTTAATAACCTTCTTTGTTTTTATCATAAATAGATCTCAGTGCTATAATATTAAGCAACATGTGAATTCTTAGTTGAATCAAACAAGCTGGTGTATACACTGTCCCTTTGGAGATCGTAAGCTTTGTCATTGCTGTGAGTGTCCAGGGGAAGAGGCTGGATACTCCAGGGGAATGCTCTTCCATGGGGCTTGAGAACTGGGGTGCCCAAAGTGTTACCTGCCAGGAAAGGTAATGGCTGGCAGAGTACTGAGAAATTTCTCAGATTTGGCTAACAGACTAGGGTCCTGTCACATAGTTTAGCATCAGAAAATATCTCTGTCTTGTTGATACATGGGGGTCATAGGGTAATCCACAGTCCTGGGTGCCCTGAGAAAGTGTCACAAGTTATTGGCTCAATATGGGCTAACTGGGTGAAATGTAATGGCCTGTTGCAGACCGAAGGACAGACTAAATAATCTAATGGTCCCTTACAACTAAGATCTATGAATGTAATACAAGAGAGCTCTTTAAATTATCAGATGACGGCATTACACGGTTCAATGGCTGGTAGCTGAAATTAGGAAAAAACAGACTGGATAGAAATGTTTTCCAGTGAGGGTAACTAACCATTAGAACAGATTACCAAGGAACATGGTAGATTCTCCATTCACTTGAAGTCTTTACATAAAGACTGAATGTCTCACTAAAAAAGATGCTCTATTTCAGCCACAAAATATTGGGCTCATTCTATGGCTTCTGTTATGCAGGACTAACTTATCATAATAGTCCTTTCAGGCCTTAAAAATCTATAAACTTGTAATTATCAGGGTATGTGACAGGGTGCTGGGCAAAGGGTTGCTGATTCAGTCCTCTGTCATGCCAGCTCCCACTTAGGGGAATAAATTAGAGATGGCTGAAGATAACCTGTCCCTAATTGGAGAAGCAGAGACAGCTGTCACCTAATTATCCTGGGGCCGTATAAAAGCCTCAGGAGACGGAAGCCAGAGGAGGAACAGAAAGAAGGAAAAGGCAGGGATCAGAAGCAGGGAGGTAGCTCTTCCCTCTGCCTGCAGACAGTGAAGGGCCAGCTGTATATGATGAAACAGTGGTGGGAACAAGTCTGTGCATAAACTACAGCAATGCTTACTAACCCCAGGGTCTCTTTGTGAACCTAGCGGAGGCAGGAGTCAAGGGGGCCCTGCCATGCTCTGCTACAGGGCCCAACTTTGCATCAGTGGGACTGGGGAGTCATCAGCATCTCACAAGATCAGATCTTGAGTCATGTGTGTAAAACATACGGTAATGACCCCAATTTGTTTTTGGCTAGGAAACCAAGACTCACACCTGTATTAAGTGCCGTAGGATTGCTAATAACCACAAGTGGTCAAGATGTTTTGTTTTGTTTTCCATTCAAAAAGTTTTAACTTTAGCAGCACTGGGCCCTTAACAACATACTGAGATACTAATTCAAACCTATCTCAGAGCGAAGAGAGATACTTACTGAAATACCAACCTTCCTTATGACATTCTGTCTTGGAGTATCATGTACAAGAACTACCCCAGCTTAGAGTTTGAGATCCGATGAAATCACAGGCCTGGATGCATATGGCTGTAGGTATAGTTGAACAAAACTGTAAAGTTAAATTAATATTTTGCACCAATCTTCACAGCAGAGAACATTGGAGAAATTAGTAGTGTGAGAGCACATTCACTGACAATCTAAGAGTGCACTTAATGGAGACTGAGGCCTCTATGGAGGACATTGTGGAGCAATTTGAGAAACTCAAGAGGAATGAATAACCAAACCACATGAGTGGAAATTCTGAAGAAGTTAAAGTGTGAATAGAGATACTGAAAAGATATCCAGCATATCCTTAAAAACAGCAGCTTTTCTTAACAACTTGAAGGCTGCTTACACAATACCTATTTTCAAAAAGGATCTAAGGAGGATCTCAGGACTACAAGACCAATAAGGGCTGGGCCCTCATCTCAGGCCTGGGGAAACTGCAGAAAGTTCAAATAAGTGTAATATAAACTGACAGGGTTTGGTGCATATATTTACCTGGATTTCAAAAAGTTTTTATAAGAAATGAATAAGAGAGTCAAGTAACCATGGACTTCAGGGCAAAGTGCTAGCATGGATTAAAAAATGTGCGTTTTTTTAATCATTTAACCAAATAGTAATCAACAGGTACTCCTCAGAATGAAGAGCAATCAGTAGTAGAATGTACCAAGTGTGAGCATTGTGAACAGTGTTGTTTAATATACCTAGGATTAATGACAAGGAAGAGGACATGGAAATTGAATTCTTGCAATTAGCTGATGTTAGCAAATTGCACCATATTTGTTAAAGGAGGAAGGGGAGAGAAGGTGAGAGGGTGGAAGTTGTGAGATATTCCAGGTGGAATTAACTACATTCCACAGAGTGTCAAGGTGTGCTTTACTCACCTCTGGAGGACCTCCTTGTGGCCACAGCTGGGGATTAACTCAGCCTGTATGACACCCTTTCATGCGGATGCTCACTTTGTTTCTCTCTTTTTCTCACTCTCTCAGGTCTCAACAGCTCCCTCTTCGTGGCTTGGCCCTCTGGCCAGATCACAGTAGTTTCCCCCTCCTCCCTGCAGTCCCTTTCTGCTCTCAACTACCTGGCTTTATACAAGATGCACCTCTTCAAGTCCAGGTGTGCTTCATCCTTCAATTAGTCCTCATTGCTCCCTGGTTCCTCCTTCAGATGCAATCTAGATGTTTAATTGACCACCTTAACGCTTTCAAGGGCTAGGGTGAGGTGACCATCCCATTACAGCTGGTCTACATTTGAAAAGGATTGAGGTTCCAGGCAGCGGATGAAATTCAAGTTGGATATGTGTATAGTAAAGCATGTTTACAAAAGTAACCTAAACATCTTATATCTGCTGAGGGAATCTGAACTTAGTGTCCTCTGAGGGGAAAAAAACAACTTAGAAACCTCAATAAAGCACCTACCCAGAGTGCATCAGCAGTTTAAATAAGCAAATAGTTTGCTTGGATGTAAGTGGATTCTACGGACTTCAAACAGGAGTTAGGGCCCCATTGTACTAGGCACAGCAAAAATACACAAACAATGCAAGGATACTGGAACTATATTGTCATTGGTATGGTCTCACCTGGAGTGAAGTATCCTATTTTGAGTGGCTCAATTCAAGGAAGCTATAGTGGAGATTCTTCTTTCGTATGGCAACTTTGAAGGTCAACATCCAAGTTTGTCATCCACTTATGGCAGTCAGGAAAGGTTAGTTTTTTGATATCTTATAATGAACCAAATCTGAATGGGTTCACTTGGTGACTACAAAATACAACTCCTTGACCCCAAGACTACTCCACTGCCAAATTTTGAAGTCCTGATGCAAACCATGGAGGTGTTAGAGTTCTTCAAACAAAGGTCACAAAGTTAGATATCCAAAAAATAGGGGGTGCTGATGCTCCCCTACCATACAATATGATGCAACTATTTACACAAGTACATAATAGAGAGTCTTAAAATATACAGTGGGACTGTCTCTTGACGTACAAAGAGTGTCTATCAAATTTTGGGTGTGACTGTAAAGCAAAAAATAAATAATCTTTTCCAAAACAATATTACTGTGCTATAGGACATATACTTATATATGACCATGTACACCAGTAGGAGAAGATATAAACTGATGGGGGGGAAATAAAAGGGTAATGAATGTTGACAACAATTTAAGGCATGAGGGTGACGCTCATTTAAGTCAGGGAAACTTTTGCTCCTATACAGTTAATCGTGAGCCAATCAGCAATGCAAGGAGAGGGCTTGACATGAAAAGGGTCCCTTTCAATCTGTATTTCATGGTTTTCTTTAAGGAGGGGTCCTCTCTTTTTTAAATCAGGGTTTCTTACAGCAGTCATTGTGCTGCCTCTCCCCTCAGTGAACTGACAGAATGGGTTTCAATCTATCCCAGCAGGAGACAAGCACTCTGGAAGCCAAGTGGTAGGATATCTTTGTAACTGTTTGACAATTTCGATCAGGACAAAAGTGCTCCTGCAGGTTAGGAAGATAGATTCAACTACAGTGTGGCCAAAAACAGTCAATAAACAGTTGACCAAATTCATCCCTGGTGTAAAGTTACTGACATCGATGGGATGAAAACAAGGGTGAATTTGGCACCATATGTCTGACAGGCTTGTGTTAAAGGAATATTGGCCTTCAGAGGTACCCACAACTCCCACTGGCTTAAATGGGAATCATAGTTGCTCAGCACTTCTGAAAATCAGGCCAATGATATGTTTTTCAGTGATTGGATGTAAGTTTTTCCACATCTTAGAATGCATTTTTGTAAATATTTTTGTTTCCTTTTAAGTTGAACACACATGGAAGGGATTTGTGGGTGCAAGGGACACTAAGCTGTGTTTGTGGTGAGACAGATGTCTTGGCCACTGTGGGAGTTTTTAAAACAAATGAAATAAACAAGAAAAATAGTAACATATTAATGAGGCCTCCACATTAATGGATATGCATTGAATATTTTGACCAAAAAAGGGTATTACACCCATAAATAAATGTATCTCAAGTAACTGCATGCTCGCCAACAATCATGGCCAGAGGCAAAAACTATTTGCATGTCTTGAGCCAAATGTGCATTACATTCTCTGACCCCGGCTCAAGTTCCATTCACGGGTTAGTAGTTTTATCTGAGCCTTTATTGTAAACATACATTTCAAAGGTACTACACGTTCTTCTGAATTCAAGGGAAACATTTACATCTGTTTAATAGCTGTGCACAGTAGCAGATTGTTATAGGCATACTGAAGCAAGTGTGGGAAAGAACGGGAACGGATGCAGTCATTTAAGCTACAGGAATATACCAGTCCCAAGGTAACTGCTCTTCTTGATGAATATGTGACTGAGGCTGTAGATATCAGATTATCATATATTGTAGCTAAATCAAGACCATTCAGTCCACCCTAATTTCCAGGGTATATAGCAAACAGTAGAATGTACATTAATTAATAATTAAAGGGACACTGACGTGCTTTTTAGACTCTTTTTAGCACGATCTCTTAGAAGTTTGAAAATTTCCTTTCCAAAGTGACCTAGTCCTTCTCCTTTAGTAACCTGAGCCACAAGGAGAAAGTCATTAATATATCTGCTTCCCTTCTTCTTTACTTCTCTGTGCATCAAAATTATCACTGATTTCAACAGGAATGAGCATGATTCCAGAAATAGTGCTTGTTAGATTACTGCTAGTCCAGAGCCAGAAGAGGGAGCACAGAACAAAACCATTGTGTTTATTTAGATGCCACCAAGCCTGTATTTTCTGTAGTTGTTCAACAACAGAATTATATAAGGGCATAAACATAGTGGCACCTAAATAAGAATTGTTTTTTCGTGTCATGTCCTGTTGTGAAGTATCATTTTACATACAATATCATTAGCATATGGAGTTCGTTGCATCATGGGCCTAGTCAAAAGCCCATTGAAGCCAATGGAATGCCATTGACTTCACGGGGCTTTGGAGCAGGCCCATAGATACTATAATATGATGTCACCACGTTGCACCACCATATTTAGGGGATTCTTGTAACTCTGTTCATCATAATCACACCTCTCCCCCCTGTTGGGAGGGAATGAAAGGCATTTCTCCTCTTTGTTCTCCTGTACTCCTAACCCTGCCCACAACAGATACACACACATCCCACCACAGTCTGCTAAGAGGGTGGAACTGGCTGTGCCTCATCTGTTTTCATCCCCCCTCCTAGTTCTGGATGCTTGGAGAAACTGGGAAGGATCCTCACAGCTGCCGTCTATTTGGTCATCAGTTTCTGCCTGCCTTACATGGGTCATGGGGAGTACACTTGTAATCAGTACATCTTTCATTCTGCCTAAAACCACAAAGAGTAAGAAGAGCTCCAAACAGTTCTTGGAGCTCCACAAGAGCCATCTACAATGCTCCAGATATGCATATAAGGCTCTAGAGCCACAGACTTATCTAGGGGAAAGCCACCATTTCTTTGCAAGAAAAAGAAAAAGGTCTTAGGGTCTGAACCAAAGCTCAGACAATCTTCCCACTGAATTCAATGGTCTTTTGAGCAGGCCATTAAATAGGGCAGAAATGTCAATTAAGAATGAGGAGTGTATTGGGTGGCGGCCCTGGGAAATGAAACACCTTATGAGCTTCACTTAAATCAGTTCCTGTCTTTGGAAAGTGATAGTCCCCTTTGCAGACAGTCTGATTGGAGCCAGGTAGGAAGAGCCTTTGTTTTGATCAGGGATTAATTAATTACTACACATCAAATAAGAATTAACTTAAGTCTTTGTGCAAAATGTGCATTGAATTGAATTGAATCAAAGTCTTTATTTTTTATGCTGGCTTGAACATTTTGTTTTTGTTTTGTTTTTTAATTGTCACACTCGTCTGGTTCCTGGTTTCGTCAGGAAATGAAGAGACCAAAATACCACAAGAAAGGTGATTTTCACAGAATTTCTGAGCCAGCCGAAAATATGAATGTCTAGAAATCTGCTATTTGTCTCAACGTTGCTAGGCTGATTTCCAGATCAAAGAGGCTCTCGAAGATTCTGGTATGTGTCCAAACGTACCTGAAAAATGAATACTTGTCTGAACTGAACCTACAATATGAATCATCACCCATCACTGGTTCAGATGCCCAAAGAGGGCTATATTGTTTTGCAGCTTTAATAAAAAATATTTGCATTTCACCAAATGATTATTAGAGTCTGATCCTGCAAACTTCTACCCATATTACTACCCATTGTTTACCCAAGTGATTTCTTTGAAATTACTTATAGTCCTACTGAAGGGACTACTTGCAGAAGTAATTGGTTCCTACTCCTGTGAGTAAGGGTTTGCAAGATTGGACCCCATGTATCTGAACTTTAAGTAAGATAAAGATTGTTCTGAGAAAAAGTTGAATGGCAAAGTGACTATTGCATAACTTAAGTAACATATGTCATTGTTATAATTCAATAAGCATTAAAAAATAATTCAGAATGGAAATCTTCATTCACAATTGAAGTGGAGTCAAATTCTGTTCTGTACTTATTTCAACCCCAATGCACTCAATAAGATTGCATGAGGTGTAGTCAACACAGAATTTTGCCCTTAGACTTCTACTATTCATTGACGCCTTTTAGCAGGCTTCAAGGCAATACATTTTCCCTCTGTTTTCTAACATCAGTCTCTTGTCACTTTATAAGAAGGACAAATTCAAACAGAACTTAGATTCATGGGATCCATTTAAAATGGAATCTAATGGAATTGGTGGCAGCATTTCATGATAAGTAACTATGTCACCAATTTTGGTTGGATGTATTTGTGGAGGTTTCATCACATGACATAATCTTTAATTCCTGGAGCCCTCAGGACAACCCTGGAGGGTTGGCAACCTTATAACTCCTGAATTGATTAAAAAAACCCATGTATATAGTTCGTACAGGAATATGCAATATTGCCAACTCGTGACTCTAGAAATTTTGGTGGGTTTTTTTTATACTTGTCTCATGAAATCATGATGAAAAGCTGTCAATTCATGAATTTTCCCTTATTCAAAATGGCCACCATCCCCTATAAGTGTCAATGGAGCTGAAGTCAGCAAGATGGCCCCTTTTGCCCCACAGTCTATCTGCATGTGGAAGTGAGGCAGCCCTTAAATACGTTGGCTCCTGCCTTCCATTGTTTTCAATGAGATGGCAGCCATTTTGTCTATAGGCATGGCTTCCACTGTATTGCCCAGGGGGCTATAAAAGACACAAGCACTGTGAAGAGCAGAAGAGACACTGAAAGGTGGTTGAGGGGGAAGAGGACCCTAGAGGAGCAGAAAGCAGATTTAGTTGGTGCAGGGGAATGAGGTGATTGTAGGGAGGGGTGGAAGTGGGAGGGTCCAGAGCAGGAGGGTAAGGAAAGTGTTGTTTCTTGCAAAAGGCTAAATCAGTCCCATATTGATTTTCCCATGAGATTATCACTTGTATGAATGATTGATATAAGTTTAAAATGTAATATAAACTGTACAAATATGAATCATGATGCATTAATTAGGTCAGTGCCGCTCAAGTATTTACCATCCAGCTCTTCTTTTATCAAAGAAAATAAACCAGGAGGGGAGAGAGTCAATGCAGTAACAGGAAATGGATGGCAGTTCTTCTATATTCTGAGTGAGGCAAGGGTAAGTGGAGTTTCCATCTGAGCAGCTAGGGAGAGGCATGACTCTTTTGTGTATACTAAAGGTTGACTTTTCAACCAGAAATTATCACACAGACCACTGGCAGAGGATTAGAGGGGAGTTAAAAAGTCAAAAGACTGACTAAAAAACATGATGTGTTGGTTTTTAAAAACTCATGGATTTGGGGGGGAAAGCTTGTGATTTTTGATATGTTAAAGATGGCAATACTGCGTATGTGTCCTGTAACTCATAACCTATTCATCCTCAGCTTTGCTGTGTTCCCTTACCTTTTATACCTCTCACGCTCTCTTAATGCTTGTGGGAAAAAATAACTTGAATTGTCAACAATTCTGTGTGTTTTTAATAAAAAACTATGGTGGAATTTTGAGAGGAGCCTAAGGGAGTGAGACACCCAAATGCTATTGAAGTGCCTCACTCCCTTAGGCTATTTTTCAAGCTGGATATCATCACTAGCTATGTGCATTCAAATCTGAGATGTCAGTATTATTTCATTTGCACTGAGAACTATATGCGGTTTAATTTTTAAACCTTTTCAAAACAAATCTTCCAAAGGATTTTACTCACCACCAAACTCAGGCTCCACAGACGTCAAGAATTTAGGGTTCCTCCGCCTCTGTCGGGATGATTCACCAGAAATTGGGGGTTTGGTTTTTTTGTTTTTTCTGTTTTAAATCCCATAGTTTGGCCTCGCAAAATCTTGATTAACTGCTTCTCTGCAATTGCAGATTGTCAGCCAAGTTTGTGGCTTCAGCCCTCAAATTCTTTCTTTAAGAATTGTCTTAAACCCCTCCCCCACAAAAAAAAAAGAATCTGCAAAATGTAAGTTAATCTGTAGTGAGTCAAATATTTAGTGTCCCACAGATGGATACGATGAATTCCCAGAAAGGAGGATAATCTTTGGGGTAAAGCACAAGATTGGGAGTCTGGAAAACTGGTTTCACTTCCTGATTCCGCCATGGATTCCTTTTGGAACTTTGGACAAATTATCATCTAGCCTCCATTTCCCCATTGTCAAAATGGGAACAATAATATTAACCTCTTTCACAGCGGTGTTGTGAGGTATCGTAAAGGTTTGTAAAATATTTTGAGTTCTGTTGATGGAAGGTGTTACTGAAGCGATGGAAGTGCAATGTATTCACCATTACTGCATTCTATCAAACACCAACTATCTGTCAATGGTGGGTATTTCAAAGGCACCTACCACCACAGGATCTATGCACTAATTAGTAGCTAGATTCAGAAAGGCTCCTGTCAGATAATGGTCTTATACAGACACAGGTTTTACCAATGCAGGAATAGGAATAATATTTTGGAGTTGCCCATCTCTTATGAAACAAATATTTGCTAGAGTGCCAGGGAAGGAGCAGTCCCTTCATTCCCCTCAGCATACAGACTGCAGTTGTAGTTGGTTTTTATAATATATATGGAGATATACCTATTTCATAGAACTGGAGGGACCCTAAGAGGTCATTGAACCCAGCCCCCTGCCTTCACTAGCAGGACCAAGTACTGATTTTTGCTCCAGATCCCTAAGTGGCCCCCTCAAGGATTGAACTCACAACCCTGAGTTTAGCAGGCCAATGCTCAAACCACTGAGCTATCCCTCCCCCTGTGTAACCATTTTTACCCTGAATATCTGACTTACCAGAAAATATTCTGCCTTCTTCCTTTGAGTCAATGTACTTTGTTTCATAATAATATTTGTATTGCACTTTTTATCTATAGATCTGAAAGCACAAATAGGGAAATTTAGGTGTTACAGAGGTTAGGGCTAAATTTTCCTATCAATTTTGTGTGCCTCCAGAGTGACACGCAATGGTGCATTTCATCTAACAAGTCAGTGGCAGAGTTAGGAATAAAGACATCGTCTCATGACTCACAGTCCTATGCCAAATTCATTGTGACCCTGATCCAAAGCCCACAAAAGTCAATGGCTGCTGCTGCACATTCTTTAAAACTCTGAGGCAGCTCTTTAGCTGGTGTCAAATGGTATTGACTTCAATAGGCACATGCCAATTTAGACCAGTCTCATCTATTTCTTTATGGGTCCAACTTTGACAGGTAACTATATGGATTGAAATGGGCTTCAGTATGCTTCATGATCTCAGATGCAGTTTTCTATCCGAATGTTCACTATTACCTGACTGTTAAGTATGTCACAACAAATCTCTTAACGTCAGTGATACAGATTCCATGTGGGAGCCAGGAAGAAATTCCTTCAACCTCTTCATTTCAAATACTTGGGCTGGCATGGAAACGCTGTTTCTCAAGTGCAGTTTTTTACATTTCCTTTGCAACAAGTGTGATCTTGATTTCACAGTAGCTTTAGTTTTATGCTTTACAAATATAATTCCATAAACTCATCTTTATGGGCAAAATTGTCAGCAAAACAAGATGGACCTAATGCAAATTTTGTCTTAATGATAAGCAAGAGCAATGCACACTCTTCTGTTTGCATAAAGGTTGAACAAATGTGGTGAAACAATGCAACTTCCAAACATACAACTAGCAAGCAGGAGTGGCTAACAGGGGAGTTTTGCGAGGGAGTTTACAGGGGGAGTGGGAGAGTGGGGGGATGGAACACAACATTCTTTAAAATTAAAAGCCAAAAACACCCCCTTGATATAAACAAAACAACAACGAAGGAACCAGCTGCAGGAGTAAAAAAAGAATGCAGGCCGAAGTCCAGCAACAGAGTGGGGGCTACCTAGTTTATTGCATCCAATGCAGCATGTATGATTATCTGCTCTATGGGCAGGTGGTGTATGTGTGCATTCGGTGCAAGGAGCTCCTGGCCCTCAGAGACCGTGTACAGGCTTTGGAGACCAGAATGGCTGAACTGGAGGAGCTGAGGGAGACAGAGAGGTGCATAGATGAGACTTTCCGGGACACAGTAGAATGGTCCCACCCCCAGTCTGACAGCCTCTGTGCTGTTGAAGAGGATGAAAGTCCCAGGGAAGGAGATCATCTAACTGGAGCAGAGGGAAACAATCCCATAGTTGGGACTCTCCTTCCAGATGATGTTGTAGTATCCTCTCGCACTGAGGATACCTCTCCGGGGGAGAGAACTCCAGCTATTAGAAAGAGACAGGTATTAGTAATGGGCGATTTGATCATTAGAAGCATAGATAGCTGGGTTTGCGATGACCGGGAGAACCGCATGGTGATTTGCCTGCCTGGTGCAAAGGTTGTGGATCTCTCGAGACATCTAAATAGACTTATGTGTAGTGCTGGGGAGGAGCCAGTGGTCTTGGTACATGTAAGTACCAATGACATAGGGAAGGATAGGTGAGAGGTCCTGGAGGCCAAATTTAGGCTGCTAGGTAAGAGATTGAAGTCCAGGACCTCCATGGTAGCATTCTCTGAGATGCTCCCAGTTCCACGTGCAGGGCCAGTTAGACAGGCAGAACTGCAGTCTCAATATGTGGATGAGATGATGGTGTAGGAGGAAGGGTTTAGATTTATTAGGAACTGGGAAAACTTTTGGGAAAGGGGGAGCCTATACAGGAAGGACGGGCTCCCCCTAAACCAAAATGGAACCAGACTGCTGGCACTTAACATTAAAAAGGTCATAGAGCAGTTTTTAAGTTAATGGTTGGGGGAAAGCCGACAGGTGCGGAGGAGTACATGATTCGGACATCCCTTAGGGGAGGATCTATTAATAGAGAATCTCTATGTCCTAATGAGGATGAGAGGACGGAAAATGATAAAATACAGGCAGGGTCTAATCAGAAACAGTCAAATAAAAAAGAGTCCCATTCAATTACATCATGTAATAGCTGACAGCTAAAAGGAGACAAGTTTTTAAAGTGCTTATATACCAATGCTAGAAGTCTAAATAATAAAATGGGTGAACTAGAGTGCCTCATATTAAATGAGGATATTGATATAATAGCCATCACAGAAACTTGGTGGAATGAGGATAATCAATGAGATACAGAAATACCAGGGTACAAAATATATCGGAAGGACAGAACAGCTCGTGCTGGTGGGGGAATGGCACTATATGTGAAAGAAAGCATAGAATCAAATGAAGTAAAAATCATAAACTATACCATAGAATCTCTATGGATAGAAATTACATGCTCTAATAATAGGAATATAGAAGTAGGGATATATTACTGACCACCTGACCAGGACGGTGATAGTGACTGTGAAATGCTCAGGGACATTAGAGAGGTTATTAAAATAAAAAACACAACAATAATAATGAGGGGATTTCAATTATCCCCATATTGACTGGGTACATGTCACCTCAGGATGGGATACAGCGATAAAGTTTCTTGAAACCTTATCTTGGAGCAGCTGGTCCTGGAACCCACCAGAGGCGAGGCAATTCTTGATTTAGTCCTAAGTGGAGCACAGGATCTGGTCCAAGAGGTGAATATAGCTGGATCACTTGGTAATAGTGACCATAATATAATTAAATTTAATATCCCTGTGGCAGGAAAAACACCACAGCAGCTCAACACTGTAGCATTTAATTTCAGAAAGAGGAACTACATAAAAATGAGGAGGTTAGTTAAACAGAAATTAAAGGGTACAGTGCCAAAAGTGAAATCCCTGCAAGCTGTGTGGAAACTTTTTAAAGACACCATAATAGGGGCTCAACTTAAATGTACACTCCAAATTAAAAAACACAGTAAGAGAACCAAAAAAGAGCCACCGTGGCTAAACAACAAAGTAAAAGAAGCAGTGAGAGGCAAAAAGGCATCCTTTAAAAAGTGGAAGTTAAATCCTAGTGAAGAAAATAGAAAGGAGCATAAACACTGGCAAATGAAGTGTAAAAATACAATTAGGAAGGCCAAACAAAGAATTTGAGGAACAGTTAGCCAAAGACTTAAAAAGTAATAGCAATTTTTTTTTAAAGTACATCAGAAGCAGGAAGCCTGCTAAACAACCAGTGGGGCCACTGGACGATCGAGTTGCTAAAGGAGCACTCAAAGATGATAAGGCCATTGCAGAGAAACTAAATGAATTCTTTGCATCAGCCTTCACGGCTCAGGATGTGAGGGAGATTCCCAAACCTGAGCCATTCTTTATAGGTGACAGATCTGAGGAACTGTCCCGGAACAAGGTATCATTAGAGGAGGTTTTGGAACAAATTGATAAAGTAAACAGCAATAAATCACCAGGACCAGATGGTATTCACCCAAGAGTTCTGAAGGAACTCAAATGTGAAATTTCAGAACTACTAACTGTATGTAACCTATCATCTAAATCAGCTTCTGAACCAGATGGCTGGAAGATAGCTAACGTGACACCAATTTTTAAAAAGGGCTCCAAAGTAATGCACATTGGAAAGCATGATCCCAACTATACATATAAAATGATGGGGTCTAAATTATCTGTAACCACTCAAGAAAGAGATCTTGGAGTCATTGTGGATAGTTCTCTGAAAACATCCACTCAATGTGTAGCAGCAGTCAAAAAAGCGAACAGATGCTCAGAATAATTAAGAAAGGGATAGATAATAGGACAGAAAATATCATGTTGCCTCTATATAAACGCCTGGTATGCCCACATCTTGAATACTGTGTGCAAATGTGATCGCCCCATCTCAAAAAAGTTATATTGGAATTGGAAAAGGTTCAGAAAAGGGCAACAAAAATGATTAGGGGTATGGAACGGCTTCCGTATGAGGAGAGATTAATAAGACTGGGACTTTTCAGCGTGGAAAAGAGTCAACTAAGGGAAGATATGATTGAGGTTGATAGAATCATGACTGGTGTAGAGAAAGTACATAAGGAAGTGTTGTTTACTACTTCTCATAACACAAAAACTAGGGGTCACCAAATGAAATTAATAGGCAGCAGGTTTAAAACAAACAAAAGGAAGTGTTTTTTCACACAATGCACAGTCAGCCTGTGGAACTCCTTCCCAGAGGATGTTGTGAAGGCCAAGACCATAACAAGGTTCAAAAAAGAACTAGATAAATTCATGGAGGATAGGTCCATCAATGGCTATTAGCCAGGATGGGCAGGGATGGTGTCCCTAGCCTCTGTTTGCCAGAAGCTGGGAATGAGCAACAGGGGATGGATCACTTGATGATTACCTGTTCTGTTCATTCCCTCTGGGGCACCTGGCACTGGCCACTGTCAGAAGACAGGATGCTGGGCTAAATGGATCTTTGGTCTGACCCAATAGAGCCGTTCTTATGTTCTTATGTCCAGGGCATCAAAACAGACAAAGGTATCATCCATCAATGTTCTGACTGTCGCTTTTAGTTCCGTGACAGACACGCAAGATAACAATCGCTTGTTCCCTATTAGAATATTGTTTAGTGCACTGATGCTAATTAGCTCCAGTTAACAATAATGGCAGTTGCGTGCTTATTCTGATGTGCACGATACTGACAGCTTGTTCTGCAGAGTTAGAGTTTACTGTGTAGTTGATCAAATATAACTATAGTTGCTGGTTTCATTCCCATGTATTTTCTATAAATTATTAGGTTAAATAACTGATATCATACTTCCCAGTTCAGAGAACTTCTCTGTTGCAGCACTGCGTCTGCTTCTTCTTCATTTGTTTTTGAATAATCAGCAGCAATGATTTCCTTGTATGAAATGTGAGTGAAATCACTGGACTTCTCACTCTTTCAGATCTTCATTCTGGTGAATGAACGTTCAGCAAGCATTGGCCACTGGGCCCCATGGAAACTCAGACCATGACTTTCAAACATAGGAGCCTAAAGTTAAGCTCTTAAATAAGAGGCCTGATTTTTAAAAGTTGGGAGTACCCAGCCCCTCCCATTGAAGACTAGGAAACTCCACACCTCCAGAAATTGCTCGGCACCTTGCAGAATTCTGCTCCATAGATTCTGTGACATATTGAACCTATATTCTCCACTAGAGATTTCTTTTGACTCTGGTGCATCTATGCCGGGTCCTGCAGCAAAGTGAATGTTTTTTGTGTGACACCATGAGCACAAGTACATTTTCCCTTTCTCTCCAGCAATGAGAGGGGAGCAAATATTTATCATTATCATTATATTACCCAAAATGTGATGGCTGCCTATCAACAGGTATAAGAAAATATGATCCCTAACCTGGGGAGCTTGCAAACTCATTAGAGACATGACAGAATAGCGTGGAGGGGAGAGGGTGATAACAAGACAATAGGAAGCGTTAGAGGAGGAAGGATGGGACAACAGCAATAATACTATACTTTTATTCAGCAAGGCTAATGCATAGCATAATAGGATAAAGATGAGTATTTTAAGATAAATAAATAGATGACTAAGGCCTGGTCTACACTAGGAGTTTATGTCGAATTTAGCGCCGTTACATCGAATTAACTCTGCACCCGTCCACACCACGAAGCTATTTAGTTCGACATAGAGGTCTCTTAAATTCGACTTCTGTACTCCTCCCCAACGAGGGGAGTAGCGCTAAATTCGACATGGCCATGTCGAATTAGGCTAGGTGTGGATGGAAATCGACGGTAATAGCTCCGGGAGCTATCCCACAGTGCACCACTCTGTTGACGCTCTGGACAGCAGTCCGAGCTCGGATGCTCTGACCAGCCACACAGGAAAAGCCCCGGGAAAATTTGAATTCCTTTTCCTGTCTGGCCAGTTTGAATCTCATTTCCTGTTTGGACATCGTGGCGAGCTCAGCAGCACTGGCAACGATGCAGAGCTCTCCAGCAGAGATGGCCATGCAATCTCAGAATAGAAAGAGGGCCACAGCATGGACTGATCGTGAAGTCTTGGATCTGATCGCTGTGTGGAGCGATGAGTCCGTGCTTTCCGAGCTGCGATCGAAAAGACGGAACGCAAAGATCTACGAGAAGATCTCTAAAGCCATGGCAGAGAGAGGATACAGCCGGGATGCAACGCAGTGCCGCGTGAAAATCAAGGACCTGAGACAAGGCTACCAGAAGACCAAAGAGGCAAATGGACGCTCCGGATCCCAGCCCCAGACATCCCATTTCTACGAGGCACTGCATTCCATCCTAGGTGCGGCCGCCACCACTACCCCACCACTGACCGTGGACTCTGAGGATGGGATATTGTCGACGGCCGCTTCCTCGGACATGTTAGCGGACGGGGAAGATGAGGAAGGAGATGAGGAGGACGAGGCAGTCGACAGCGCTTACAACGCTGATTTCCCCGACAGCCAGGATCTCTTCATCATCCTTACAGAGATCCCCTACCAACCGTCCCCAGCCGTTAACCCGGACACAGAATCAGGGGAAGGATCAGCCAGTAAGTGTTTTAAACATGTAAACATTTATTTTTAACAGAACAGGAATATTAACAATATTAACAATGGGTTTTGCATGATTACTTTGCCCTAGGCGCTTAACGGTTCAGTCCCTGGCAGTGCAACTACTGAAAAAAATCTAACAATGTCCGGTTTAGCATGATTGTTCTGCCCAAGTCGCTCTACCGTTTAGTCCCTGCCAGTGCAGCTACAGTAAAATCCGGTCTATATCTCCGGGGATAGAGCTGAAATCCTCCATGGACATGTCCACGAAGCTCTCCTGGAGGTAATTGGAAAGCCTTTGCATCAGGTTCCTGGGGAGAGCGACCTTATTGGGTCCTCCGTAGTAGGAAACATTTCCGCGCCAGGAGACAAGCAAGTACTCCGGGATCATTGCCCTGCAGAGCATGGCGGCATACGGCCCTGGTCTTTGCAGGTTTTCCCGAAGCATCCTTTCTTTTTCCGTCTCTGAAATCCTCATCAGAGTGATGTCGCTCATGGTGACCTGCTTTGAATTAGGTAGGGGAATGTTAGTATTGGGACTGCTTGCCTGTTCCTTTACAGAACTGTAACCGGCGGTTTACAGCCACGCGGTGGAGGCAGGAGTGGGGCAGCATACAGGGATCTTTCCCTGGGACAGCCGCGAGGGGGTGGGACAGGGGCAGAGTTCATGCTTGCCGGATTGCTGGCAGCAGGGACTGGCATTGCTTTCAATGTGAAAGGAGGCCAGTGCTACTATTAAAGTTTTAAGCAGCCACAAGTCTACGGCTTACCATGTCGGCCTGCTACACAAATTCCGGTGTCCTGCCCCGCTTCTCTGATCTGCACTGCAAGACCCCAGGCACTGAATGCGAAGGCCGAAAATTCGACCTTGTCCTGAGTGCGCATGTGATAGGTGCTGTGCATGGTCTTGTTCACAGAGAAAGACTATGTTCTTTGTTCACAACGAAATTTATCTTTCTGAGGAATTCACTCCCTTTTTCCCATTCCCACAGCTGCGACTGTCTCCCAACCTAGCCTGGCATCACACTCCCAGAGGCTAGCGCAGATTAGGCGTAGGAAGAAGAGGACACGGGAGGACATGTTCTCGGAACTTATGGGCTGCTCCCGAGCCCAGGCAGCCCAGCAGACACAGTGGAGGGAGAACTTGTCCCAAATGCACCGATCACACATGGAACGGGAGGAGAGGTGGCGGCAGGAAGACCAGCAGGCGACTCAAATGCTGCTTGGACTAATGAGGGAGCAAACGGACACGCTCCGGCGCCTTGTGGATGTTCTACAGGACCGGAGGCAGGAGGACAGAGCCCCGCTGCAGTCTATCTGTAACCGCCCTCCTCCGCCACCAAGTCCCATACCCCCCTCACCCAAAGTCCAAAGAAGGAGGGGCGGCAGAGTCCGTGAAAACTCTCACTCCACCCCTGCAGACTGCTCAAGCACCAGAAGGCTCTCATTCCCCAAAATATGACAAGTCCTTTCCTTCCCGCCTCACCCAAGCCCCCGTCCAAGTTTCACCCCCCAGTTTCATGTGTAGTTGCTAATAAAAAATACGTTTCTGTTAATTACTGTTTCCATCATGTTCTTTTAGAGGAGAGTCTGTCTGAAGGGGGGGAAGGGGGTTGGTAATTGGACAGGACAGTCACCTTTACCAGGGTACAGAGGCGGGGGCAGGTTCAGCAACAGGACACACACACATTGCAGTCACTAGTTACCCTGGTCAGTCTGGGAGGTGGTTTTAGTGTTCTGTGGGGGGTATGGGGGGGCTCTGTGACTTTGTGGCGGGGGAGGGCAGTTAGAGATCTTATGCAGCGGTCCTTATCCTGGATCACAGAGCCACGCAGCAGGGGATCTGTAACCGTCCTCCCCCTGCCACAAAGTCACATAGCCCCCACACACACAGAGTCCCGAACAGGAGGGGTGGCAGGCTCCGTTGAAACCACCAGTCCACCACTGCGGAGCCTGTCATTCCTGGAGTTTAGAAGCGTCATTTGCATCACTACACTACACCCGCTCCCCACCACAGTCTGCGTCCCAGGTTCAACACTTTCCCGCGAAAACAGTAATAAAGAAAACAGTGTTCATTAACAAAATTCAAGTGATTTTATTTTTAAACGTGTGTTGGAAGGGGGGGAACAGGGTATGTAACTGAACATTCAGTGGGTAAAGAAATGGGGGCAGGTTCAGCTTCTCTGTACACAAACTTAAAAGTCACAGGTTACCCTGCTCACTCAGGAACCTAGCTTTCAAAGCCTCCCGGATGCACAGCGCGTCCCGCTGGGCTCTTCTAATCGCCTGGCTGTCTGGCTGGGCGTAATCAGCAGCCAGGCTATTTGCCTCAACCTCCCACCCCGCCATAAAGGTCTCCCCCTTGCTCTCACAGAGATTGTGGAGCACACAGCAAGCTGCAATAACAATGGGGATATTGGTTTCGCTGAGATCACAGCGAGTCAGTAAGCTTCTCCATCTCCCCTTGAGACGGCCAAAAGCACACTCCACCACCATTCTGCACTTGCTCAGCCGGTAGTTGAAGAGTTCTTTTTCAGTGTCCAGGGCGCCAGTATAGGGCTTCATGAGCCAGGGCATTAGCGGGTAGGCTGGGTCCCCGAGGATGACTATAGGCATCTCCACATCCCCAAGAGTTATTTTGTGGTCCGGGAAGTAAATACCTTCCTGCAGCCGTCTAAACAGACCAGAGTTCCTGAAAACACGAGCGTCATGAACCTTGCCCGGCCATCCGACGTTGATGTTTGTAAAACGTCCCCTATGGTCCACCAGTGCTTGCAGCACCATTGAAAAGTAGCCCTTTCGGTTGATGTACTGGCTGGCCTGGTGGTCCGGTCCCAGGATAGGGATGTGAGTTCCATCTATAGCCCCACCGCAGTTTGGGAATCCCATCGCGGCGAAGCCATCTATGATGACCTGCGCATTTCCCAGGGTCACTACCTTTGAGAGCAGTACCTCAACGATTGCGTTGGCTACTTGCATCACAACAACCCCCACGGTAGATTTGCCCACGCCAAAGTGGTTCGCGACTGACCGGTAGCTGTCTGGCATTGCAAGCTTCCAGAGGGCTATGGCTACGCGCTTCTGGACAGTCAGAGCTGCTCGCATCCGGGTGTCATTGCGCTTCAGGGCAGGGGACAGCAACTCACAAAGTTCCATGAAAGTCCCCTTCTGCATGTGAAAGTTTCGCAGCCACTGTGATTCATCCCAGACCTGCAGCACTATGCGGTCCCACCAGTCCGTGCTTGTTTCCCGGGCCCAGAATCGCCGTTCCACAACATCAACATGACCCATTGCCACCGTGATGTCCTCGGCGCGGGGTCCCGTGCTTTCTGACAGGTCTGTGCTACTCTCAGACTTCAGGTCCTCACCGCGGTGCCGTAGCCTCCTTGCCTGATTTCTCTGCATCTGCTTCTGGGAAAGGTGGATGATAAGCTGCGAGGTGTTGACAACGGCCACAACTGCAGCGATGGTCGCAGCGGGCTCCATGCTCGCAGTGCTGTGGCGTCCGCGCTGTCACTGACCAGAAAAGTGCGCGAACTGATTTCCAGCCGGCGCTTTCAGGGAGGGAGGGCGGTAGTGACGGACGGATGACGACAGTTACCCAAAAGCACCCTCGACACATTTTTTTACCCAGAAGGCATTGGCGGCTCGACCCAGAATTCCAATGGGCAGCGGGGACTGCGGGAACTGTGGGATAGCTTCCCACAGTGCACCGCTTCCAATGTCGACGCTTTCCCCGTTAGTGTGGACTCACAAAGTCGAATTACTGTCCTTAGTGTGGACACACACGTTCGATTTTGTAATATCAATTCCACATATTCGATTTAAGTAAAATCGAACTACTCTCATAGTGTAGACATACCCTTAGTGGGATAGTTTCTTGCAGGTATCATACAAGAACTATTTCCTCTCTCTTTCCTCCAGCCCAGCTTAAAGGGGCAGGAAGCTTCTCCCAGAGGTTTCACCAAAACACCAAAAGGAACATCCCTAGTACACTTTAATTCAGTCCTGACTGTGAGTCAGAGAATCTGTCTTCTCTTTCCATGTGTTCTCTTGTAGTATCCTGGACAAGTCACTTAGTTTCTGTCTTAGTTACTCCATCACTAAATTGGGTTTAATAATGCTTACCCACCTTTGGTAGAGTGTTTTGATATTTCTGGATGAAACCAAATTCCTTGACCCAAAAGTCTCCCTCCACCTTTAAATAAGTCTAAAAAAGAATCCCAAATGCAATCATTTAAAGCTGTATTTTCCTACACTTCCAAATTTCCCTTTGTTTGTGGGCTTGCCCTGTATCTTTCATTAACATTTTTGAGCAAATGGTGAGCTATCACACTGCCAACCAATGCAGGAAAGGGGTATGTATTGGCACGGGTGAGGAGCTTTTCTGATGCTTCAGGGAAATTCCATTGCAGAGGACCTTAAAGTAAGAAAAATTTCTTTCAACTGATTTCAGCCTTCTGCAGTGTGTTTAAAGCATCAAAGAAGAGGGTGGAGGTTGGGCTCCCACTTTCCTCAGAAGATTGATGTAGAGCAAAGGAAGCTTTAAAGGGACAATATTTTCTGTGGTGCCTTATGGATTTTGTTTTTCCCTGAGCATGGTTTGATGGGAAAAGGATTTGCCCCAGAAAGCATGTTGGGGTTTTATTTTATTTTTTGTTGTTGGCTGCTGCAGTTTGAGGTAATAAAGAAGTGATAATGGTAATGAGGAGCCTTTTGCCGTGCAATAAAATCTTTTCAAATAAATAGTTTCTGATAAGCATTATGCTGTAAGTATGGAAACTACCACAGCTGTCAATAAATGTAAGAACACCTGCCATTTATCACGTAACTGCAATGAGGTTTTCTGCGTGGCAGGTGTTAAGGCAGCGCTATCATTCTTAACCGTAAAGAGCTTTCAAGGACTGTACAACCACATATTAAAATATTTCCTTGAAAGAATACTGGTCCAAATTCTCCTCTCAAATATGCCCATGTAAATCCCACTGAACTCAATGGTTTTATTTAAATTAACTATATTAAAGATTTGTTTAAAAGCATATTATTAATGTCTTATAATGTCTTTCATACAAACTGTATCCCCAAACATTTCATTGCATTCATTAATACAATACATTATATGCTATAAGGGCCTGGCACAACTGCCACTGACTTCAGTGTGAGCTGAATTAGTCTCTAAATGGCCAAAAAAAGTGGTATGAAATATAGCAAAATGAATGAATTGTAGCATTCAATCACAGAGTCAGCAACATATAGACAGCAAAAGTGCAGGGCATTGGCAATGGAGGAGGGTGGAAAGAGGTTTTCAGATGAGATCTGAAGATAGATGAGACAGTCAATGTGCCAGAGATAGCTGCAGAGGAGAAGGCTCTTATACCAATACTGGAGATGCTGGGTGCACGGATATTCATAAGTATTTCTGTTTAAATTGATTTTCTCTCACTTTTTTTTTCTGCGCATTTAAAATATAGACTGCGTTCAGTTTTAACAAGGTAAATGTTTTAGGAAATTTAAAACAGTGCTGATGATACTAATGCTGAAAGTCTCTACAGATTAAATTAACTTTTCTTCAAACGTTTATCAATCATTTATTAAATCTGATTTTAATATAGTAAGTTTATCTCCAAAGAAGTAATTATACTCTCAGGTAACCTTTCTTTTCTATTACTATAATCTCTTTTCAATACATTGCTAATGTAATTCCCCGGGACTTGTCAGTGATGTTAGCATAAGTGTATATGTATGTGTGCCTGTGCATATAAAAGCATATGGATCTGGAATCATAAGATAAATAATGATTTTGCTTCACTGTGATAAATGACTACAATGTTCTGCACTTATATAGAGACCTTCACAATCTCTCCCATTGTTAGATAGATACATTTTATTATAACCATTTTAGAGATAGCTAAAATGGGGCACACAGAGATTGTTACTTGCCCAAGACAACATAGTCAGTTAGTGGCAGAGACAGAGCTAGAATATTGGAGTTATATTTAGTTCTTTGTTCTATCAGCTTCCTTTAGTGGTAATAGTACAAGGAACAGTGGCAATGCTCCAGTCCTAAAAAAATGAAGGGCCAGAACACACTTCCATCCCTAAAAAAAGTGATAGTATCAGAAGAACCAGAAAAGAACCCAAAAATGCCAGAACAGCATTACCATTATGGTGCCCCCCAAAAGTACCAGAATGGCATTACAGCACAACTTGAACCCCGAAGAATGATTACTATTAGAAAGTTAAACATTTACCAACAATTACCATTCAGTGATATCTGAAATCCCACATTTATTTCCTATTCTTAGATAATTCCTACTCTATGGCATCTGTTGTTAAATGATGGGGTTTTTAATAACTACTGTACATTGTTTGCCCGTGGTACATCTTTTATTAATAATGTACTATAATGTATCTAAAGTAGTAGTTTTCTGGATCAGCTTTAACAATATCTCATGATGACTGCTACATTTCAAGCTCAGAACTAAGTGTTCTACGACAGTGGTCATAGTGAGAGTGAAATATACTGGTAGCCATTAATAATACATAATATACTGCTGCCACACTAGATAATTGTAATTGGTATAAACTCTTCTGGTATGCTGTGGATAATAAACAGCTTATATACTTATATCTGGAATGCCTTTAAAATGAGTTACTGCATGCTCAACATTTGTCTCCTTCAATTTGTTCTCATACTGTAGACTTGCATTACATTTGCTCAACAGATAAAACATTTTACAGCCTTAAGGGTTATATTGTTCTTATCTCCATGCAGAGGAATTTATGCATGTAATTTGTATTGATCTTAATGGGAGTTATGCATGTAAATCCATGTGCAGTGAGATGAGGCTATACACCATGGAATGCAGACTAAAGTGTTTTCATCTGGAAAGGGCACCTGACTATTGCTTACAATTACTGTCTTTTTGTTTTAGGCAGTGGTCAACAAAAATTCATAGCCGATGTTATCGGATATTATTCTGGAAACAATAGCAAAATGCTTTTGCATGTATACTAAGTGCAATATTCAGGTTCCAAACAATAATTGACCGAAGGCAGTCAGTATCTAGGCCACTGCACTGAAGTAGGGAGAGAAAATATCACTTTGTGCACTGCAAAAACAGCAACAACGAAAGTAAGAAAGTGGAAGAGGGTGAAAAAGGATAGGGAATTTAAAGGAATTTTTATAATAAATAAATAGTCCCAACTGCCTTGGAAAATTTTCAGAGGAAAACTAGGGTCTACTATGATGTAATCGTCCTTTTAATGTGTTCAGATACTATTAGAATGAGTAGGAGATATATACTTAGATTTAGCGATCTATTTGGGGAAAAAAGTAGTAGTGGCTCTCTCAGGCTCTGCTCACCAACCAAGCTCTTCTCAATTGGGATATCAAATTGAAACTGTAGTCACAGATTTTCATAATATGACTATCCTTCTCCTTTCTTGCATGTTTTGAACAGTGGTAAGGTAGCTAACAATATTGGTACGTAAAATTAGACCTCAAAGTCAATGAATAGCCCACATCTCAAAGCTATTGTGTCAGGCTCTCTGTGAGCTCAGGCAGACATCACTGCATTGGTTACACCTGATTCACACTTTGAAGTTTATCTTCACAATCACAAAAGCTTACACTCTGTAGGGCATAAGATGACAGACCCTCCAGAAAAAAATTCCAGTTTGTCAAACTGCTGCAGACCAGTTCAGCTAAGCCCCTTCTTATCCTAGCTTATCTAAGCGACATGCAGAATTAAACTGAGTTCATTAAATCAAGGTTTTTTACATATACCAAAAAGGCAGTGTCTTTGTAACTGTAGATGCTCCAGTGAAAAAAAATCTCTATATTAAATAGTTTGTGTCTTTTTCCACAGTACCTCCAGGGTTCTAGCTCACAGAGCTAGGATTCAGTGGCAATATGTATTCCTTCCTTAACACTGACCCAAAATAAAAACTGTTTTTTCAGAGTAAAGACTTCTTGTATTGTGATTAAATATTCATTGGATTTTATCTTTTATGAGAATAATCTAATTTCTTATGTGGGCAGTATAATATTTATAATGTCCTTAACTATTCAATTTTTTGCTTTTAAATGCTTGGGTTTTGTATATGATGGATCGGTAAGTATATTTTTGTCATTTAGTGACACTAATGAGGCTTTTTAAATGAAGACTTTGTTATGTATCCAAACACCTTTCACAATGAATTGTGCCCACATGAGGGCAGTAGACAGCAGATGGGGGCAGCAGTGAGGTTGGTTGATGTAACTTTACTGCATTTTCATACTTGGTTCTTATAATTTTACCTTATAATATACTGGCTTTCTCATTTTTGGAGTCTTATAAAAAACAAACTGAATTTTCCCCCTCTTAAGCTATGGTTGTGTATGTATATTCCCAAAAACTTTTATTATGGAATTAAGTTTATAAAGAGACATGCAGTAGTTCATTGTCTATATGTATGTAGCACTCCTGATTAAGCTCTTGACGTTTATTATTTGAAAGTAATTAGCTTTCCGAGGGTGTTAAAAAGATTCCATCCACCAAGTATTTTTCTGGTATATATAAAATGACTTATAAGTCGTAAATATAATTTTTTTAAATTCCAACTATTGTATGTGCATATATACTGCTATTGTCTTTGTGCTTAGAATAGGAAATACAGTGGAAACTCTAATTTCCATATAATAAAATTCTATTTTAATGGGAATAACTAAATAGCAGATATTATTTATCCTATCTAGCTATAGGAAGCAATTCACCAACCAGTGAAGTGCTGTTTCTTCTGAGTTTTGAGGTACAGCTGTTCAGCAACCCATAATAACACTACACAACTGATTTTTTTTCTGGCATTCAATACTTAACATAATTTGAACATAGTTGTTTTTATTCCATTTATTTTTATTTATTACCTGATACCAGATATGTTGCCTGCTCCTGTTCCCAGGGCATTTAATGGCCAAGCACTTGTTGACTTCAGCAAGATAGGATTGTATGCAGAGCATTATCCCCTCTACTAGTTTTTCTTTCTAATCTTGTACACTGTGATAAATAAATTGTTCTAGTCTTACGAAGCAGCAATCTTTGTGTGATTCTGGCTAGAACCAAACACTTAAAGTGCAGTTCCACTCTGAAAAGTGACTCTGTAAAAATGGCATCACGATCTCCATATTTGTTGACTATTGATTGCTGTCAGATCAAATCTGTAATAAGTAAAAACAAAAATGGCTTTACTAACTGCCAGCCATTCAGACTCAACCTGGAATCTGAGTTAAACTTGGTTCTTTCTCATTTCCACATCACAAACAATAAGGCTTCTGCAACTGGAATTTAGTGGACAATTCTGTTGATCATTCATGAGCTAGAATTGAATCCTGCTCACCTTCTTGTGTAGTTGTGTTGACTCTGCAGAGCCAACAGGAATAAAAAGTAATAAAAATTTACATTAGTCAGTAAAGTCAGCTAATATGACTGTACATACAAGGATCAGGTCTGTTGAGTAAGGTGCCATTTTATAGTAAATTTTTCAGAATAGAGCTGTCCTTTAAAAAAACGTCTGATACCGTACTACTTTTTATAGTACAACTGCATATCAAAAAGTGTTTAGGATGCTGCATGTATAAATCAAATGGAGATTTTTCTGGAAGATTTCTCATCTGTAAATCCAAAAAAATTAAGTATTTTATAAGGTCAGGAGCATGTTACACATACATATATCAGAAGCAGATATACAGGTCTGTAAAAGGAGGAAAGAGAATAGAAAGGGGTGAGGGGAAATCTTATCCATGACAATTATTAGTAATGAGCAGTTAAGAATGATGACATGTCAGACAGTGATAATTACAAGATAAGAGAAATCTTAAAATCTTGAGAAAATGGATAAAATGTGTCACTTTGTCCTCCTTAAATCTTTTGGGGTATGTTGCTGCATGTTTGGATTTCTAAATCATGGTCTAGTGCATAGGGTATGGGATTGGGAGTCAGAAAACCTGGATTCTCTTCCAAGTTCTGTCACTGATCTTCTGTGTGACCTTGGGCAAGTCTCTTCATTCACCACACTGTGCCTGTTTCTCTTCCTATCTTTTGTCTGTCTTACCTATTTAGATTGTAAGCTCATTGGCATAGAGTTTGTCTTTATTATATACTAGCCAATGGACCATAATCTCAGTTGGGATCTGTAGGTGATACAAAATACAAATAACAATAAATAAGAAGTTATTCTCTCAAAGAGAAACATCGAATTATCCTTGGGTCTTTCATAGCAAAGTACAGTAGGTACATAATAAACAATGCAAAAATCTCCTTTTTAAAGCAAATAAGGTCTTCTCCAGATCTTGTCTAAAGAAGAGGATGAGCAGGTTATGTATAATATATGTGGTCAAATGCATTCATTAAAAAGTTCCGAATTTTATTAGCGCAAGCATGCAGGCAAGGATTTATTTGTTAACTTGCTTTTCACATGGCATGTTTACTGGCAACTCTTAGGATTTGTAATTACTAAAGCATATACAAGGAAATATGGAAAAATGTGTGCATTGAATAGCATAGCATCATATTGTGGTGCTTTCTGCTAGAAAAAAACAATAGTCCCACAGTAGAGTTTATTTCTGGAGTAATGGAAAGATACAATTTGTCAAACACAAAATTATCAACAATAAACAGAGGCTCTGATTGAAAGAAAAATAAGCTAAACGGAATCATTCTGTAATTGGCTTAAGTTACCTTAATCATTGCCAATTATACAGTGGTTATGTACATTTTACATCGATTAGAACAGTATTTCACTATTACATGTGAACTAATTAAAACATTCTGTGGATATTTTTACAACCAAGTGTGTTTTTTCTGAAAATATGGATTAGAGATTGTTTTGTGTGTTCTGGTTAACTAATTAAGAATGTGCATACTGATCATATAATTATTTAAAATAATTTAATACTTTTATCAAATCTCAGTGGTAGATTTTGTCCAAAAAACACATTTTTTTCTTTATTATGTCTGCACTTTATTTAAAAGTGTTATCTATTTGTTCTATTTCCCACACAAATGTATAATGCAGTTACTATTAAATTAAGAATTTATTATGTGAGTTCAACATAATCTGTGATAAATGAAGTACTTATTTTAGGGGATATCTTGGTATGTAATAATTATAAACTGTAGGTGTTTTATTTACAAAACCTTTTTACACTTGCTAAAGGTTATTTTGATCATGATTTTACAATTTGTGCTAAAATATTATAAAATCTAACTACCAGGGGATTCTACAAATAAACACAATCTGTTGTACCAACTCAATTGATTTGTGACTACTCTGGCCAAATAATAGTTAGTTTCTCAACTATGTAAGGGATTTTCTAACTAGGAATGCCTAACGAAATGAACAAAAACCACACCATATCAGCTAAGATAGATGATGCAGGCTAAACAAAGATAAATCAGAATGAAAACAGTATACACAGAGTGCCTTATCCTCCAAAACCCTCTATTCAAATATGTACTTTTGAAGAGTAAGTTTCACTCTGATTTGTATGAGGACTTTTTGTAACACCAAATTCTGGAATCCCCAACAAAACTTAAGCAGTTTCCTGAAACAGTTAAAACACTAAGCAAACAAATATAGCTTTCTTTCTGAGTCTTAAACTATTCATAGCACTTCTGTGGTACTGCATGATGCCAGATTATTCAAATACTGTAAACTGCTGTAAAAGCATGTTAATTCCAGTAATTATTTGTCACCTATTGTCACACCATCATCTTATTGTTTCCAGCAAAACCTTAGAGACCTCATTTATGAATGTGTTTTGTAGTCCCTAAAGCAGCATATATAATTTTGATGTCTTAGTTTTAAGGTGATTTAATTATATTTTAATGTATATTGAATACCAATAAAATACAGGAAAATTGCACTCATTTAAATATCTTTCCATATAAATTGGTTTTCTTTATTAGTGTTCGGAGCTAAACAGAATTCTGAAATAGGGTTTCACAAATTAAAAATTGATGGGTTAAAAGGAAAGTGAAATGCAGAGAAAGCTTTATCTATCTCTCCTTCCTTTTTAGGAGCACCCCCAAGAACTAATTTTTCAGTACAACAAATATTTTCGTAATAATTTGTGTAGAATTAGCAACTACTTTTACTTTGAATTTATTTTTAGCAGCAATATTTAATGGACTTTCACAACACCAGTGGCCAAAAATGGATGCAGATTTTTTTTAAATATATAGATTAATGAAGAGATTTTAAACTAAAAAGGCAATATGAAATGTATTGTTATATGGATTACAAAGCCTCCTGATGTTAAGGGACAAAATGAGAATACTATAAATCAGAAATACTGAAATGTAAAATGTCTCATGAAAAGGGGACAGCAGATATTTTAGAAATATTTTCAAAAGCAAAAAAAACTAAACAGGATTATTTTTATATCTGGCAATATGTTCAGTTTTGCTGATTTATAATTTTTTTTACAAAGCATGTTATATGAAACAACTTTATTACTTTAAAATCTATTTAAGATTTAAACAATCAAATAATTTTGCAAATTTGGACAAACTGTTGCTTTCTGTGCTGCAACTTGTTTTGTAGTATCACCCATTTTTAATTGGATGTTTATACCGAAGTATATTTTGAAATTCTGCCTGAAATCACTTAATTTTTAGGTACAGAAAAGCTATTAGCTCATTTTAGAGGTCTGTAGGAATCATCTGAACCCTGCACAGCAGGGTTCAAGGTAACTCAAGCAGCTGGCCTTACAGGTGGAAAGACACACACAGAAAAAAAATTAAAAAGTACCCCATAGCACTTTTAAAACTCTCTGAAAGATTCCTAAAATCCTATAAAATCATGTAGAATGTAGCAAATACATAACTGGGTAGTATGGTATAGATGGTTTATTGGAATCTATTTGGTAGAATGAGTAGCATAAGTTATTCATGGTTTCACCACTTATTAGTATTGAACCATCACAGATTCATGCAGAGAAAACATTTATACTACACTGAACAATCAAATATATTCTCTAATAAGTGTTTGTATAGAGAATGCTTTAAGGATGGGTTTTGTGATGTGCAAAATTTAGTAATGGTGAAATGTTAAAGCTGCAAGTTTGAACACAAAAGTTGCAATGGAAATGGAAAACATAAGGGCTTAATAGCAATGTTATCCCTCCCACATTGCACGTGCTGAATATGAAGTTGTACATGTAACTGATTCAATGCCTCTCACAGGCAGCCTCCATCAATAGGGTTCCAGGAAAGACCCAGCTGGAATTTAAAGCAACCTTTCCCATGTGAAATCCTCTAAGTAGGGCAAGCAGCAAATACTGCTTCCTGTCCTTCCTCAAAAGTGAATACTGTTGCACCCAGAGATGTAGTTTATGCCCTATGTATATGAATCTGGACCAAGGTTGTTAAAGTAGAGGGGGGAACCAAGAATGTTACAGTTCAAAAGCTCTGAACATTAACAAATATGGAAATGATAAGCCAAGGTAATGTGCATACAGATGTAATGTAATGTCAATATTCATGTCTAGATTTTTTTAGAAAAAGTATTAATATACACATTTGAATATTTAGATTATTTTATTTACATATGCTAAAGTTTTGAGGTTTCTAACTAACTTTTGGGGTATATGTTTTTCTAACAATGTTTGTCACTTGCTTTAACAAGCTTAACATTAATTTAACAAAACATTTGGGGAATTTCTATTTTTATTAATCAAATAAGGTATATTAGGAGCACAAATTTGGTTTCTGTAGATCTTGCAATGTATGCACGGACGTCTGAAAACTCTAGTGCACAGCACATAAAATTTTATTTGCTAAAGAGTCTCAGTTTTTTGGCACAAACTTCCATTTCTCCTCCCAAATGAAGTCAGGGATGCTCAATTTTTTTCTCGGTAGCCCCAGTCCAAGTGATGCTTCTAAACTGGTCAGAAACAGGGATGGAGCCTTGAAGTTTATCTGCCATAGTTTTCAGAATGCGTGATAGAACCAGCACCTCCAACTTGATTTCAGCTGACAGCTGAGAGGACATGTCAAGTTTGTTTAAAAAATAATTCTGTGCATGTCTTTCTGTGCGGAAGTCTTTTAATTATATAATATTATGTACATAAAACCATATGTTCTGAGTTATTTTCAGCACATAAAGACGTTATTACATAACACTGTGTATGATGCAAAAACTTCAGCACAGAATGATTTCTGTACTCCATGAATTTAATTATGCTTTGTACCCTTTTCGTCCATTCCAGCTAGCCCATCCTCCACCTCCAAAAATAAGTGGGAGATCTCCGGTCCCAGCTAGTTTAAGCATCAAATGAACTGACTCTGATGAGTTTCTGAATTCCATAATTGTCCTTGAGGTTCTGAGAAGAATTTGGTGGAATGGATCAGTTGGGAGGGAATGAGGATCAAGAATTCCAGATGTGTTTTCCCCTACTGAGAGTAGTTTGGCATCTGTTTTGTACATTCTTCTGCAGTGAATTTCAGTATTTGTAGGAATCAACTTTGTATAAAGTGTTCCCTGCAGCAGTGAAGTGCCCTGCAAAGTGTTCATTTCCCCATCCCACTGGAAGCTTTTTGGGGCAGAGACTGCTCTTGGTTTTTGTCTTGTCAAGGTCAAACACATTGTGATTGCTTAGCAAATAATAATAAAGATCTTCTTGCCGGGACCATGCTTCCTTTGAGATCTCTGACTGAAAAGCACTAAAAGCCTAAGTAGTAATATTTATTATTAGGTGTTTGCATTGCTCTTGCATATGGGGCCCTACCTCTGAATCAGGCCTTTGGGGGCTCCTACAATATAAATAATTATGTTTATACAGCACCTAGCACAACAGTGCCCCAGTTATGACCAGGGGTCCTTTGGCGCTGCCTCAGTGCAAATAAGAATCACCTTAAGGTTTTTGCTCCCTAATGATGTCTCTCTCTCCCCCCCCTGGGGTGCATGCCTCTGGCAGTTGCGCTAGCGGCGACCCTTGCGGTATGTGGCTGCCTTTGGCAGAGGCACATGAAGGATTTCATTGAGTGTGAAGACAGAGAGCAGAGACAGAAAGCAGAAGGAGGCGGCTGCAGCCTTTGTAGTCGGGGAGGAATGCGGAAATGTTAAAGCACTATGTCAAACTTTTTTGAAACGGGGTCAAGTCACATTCAGCCAGCGTGGGAAAGCAAGGGGAAAAAAAAGTTGAGGGGGGGAGGTTTGCGAGCTGTGCTGCCGCCGCTGTTCTCAGAGTGAGCAGGATCCGAGAGGCTAGAGAAGCAGCAGCAGCGGGCGGCGTGGAGGGCTGGTTTACAAGCCCCGCACACGGGGCAGCTGCGTGGTGCAGCCTGCAGGGCTTTGATCAGCTGCAGCCTGGTGAACACGGGACTTTGAGTCGCCTTTTCCCCCCCTCCCTTTCCTAGGCAGGGGGTGGGAGGCCGAAGCCGCTCTGGTTCTGACTTAAAGATCCCTTGGCAGGAAGGTGCTGCCAGGCTGCTGCAGGAGGATGCGAGCTGAGGGCAGCAGCAGAGTCGAGGAAGAGCAGCTGCTGCAGCTACCTGTGTGGCCTGGGCTGCCGCGGCAGAGACCTGCTGGCGGCATCATCATGTGAATATTTATTACCCGGTTGGGGTCTTCGCTCGCGGTAATCGAATGGGAGGTTTGCTTCGGGGAAGGTTATTTTCCCCCCCCGCGGAAGCTTTTCTGGGGCTCGTGCGGCGATCGGGGCAGCTGTGGAGCGGACCAGGTAATTGGAAGTGGCCATGTGCTTCTCCTACCATGTAGTGTTACTGCCGAACGCCCCGCAAACAGCCCCTGCCCCGCTGGGTGGTTTGGTGGCTAAGGGGGCTTCTCTTCCTCGAACGGTGTGATTGGGGCTTTGTGGGGAGCCTGCAGCGTGGGGCCGGCCCCCAACACGTTCAGCCCTGGCGCTAGGGGTACAGTTTCTGCCGTCCCCCTCCTGCATGTATTCTTGTGGGGGGGGGAGGGAACCGCCGTGCCTGGTGCCGGGGCACGACTCTGCGTTGGGGGGCCCATTCACGCCTGTTTTCTATTTTCGGGTGTTTCAGTGGGATCCCCAATGCTTCTTGTCGGGGGAGTCCCCTTCTGCTGCCCCATGCATCCCTATTGGGGGTTGCTTTTGGGGGGTCTCCTTGCACGCATTCTTTCTCGGGGGTGGTTTTGCCCTTCCTCCTGCCCCCTCTCCTCCCCCCCCCCCGCAAGCATTCTTGTTGGGGGATTTGTACGAGGGGATTTCCCGAGCATGCAGTCGTAAGAAGACGTTTGTTTCTAGGGGGTGATTCTGCACATGCAGCCCTGGTGGGGGGGCTGCTTGGGGGGTTCCCCTCGCGGGCAGCCCTGGTGGGGGGATGTCTGGGGGTTCCCCTCGCGGGCAGCCCTGGTGGGAGGGTGTCTGGGGGTTCCCCCTCCGGTGCCCGCATTCTTCTCCGATCAGTAACTTTCCATGGGCGAAGCCCTCCGCGGTTCAGCAATAGCGGCTCTGGCCGATCCCTTGGAGCGCTACTAAACGCCGCCGCGGTGCGCGCGGAGCCTGAGGCGCACTCCGAGGCCAGGCCCTTCTCCCCGACCTCACACACGCGCGCCGTGGGAGGCACGGAGCAGTCCCCCCGGCGGGGGGCGCCCCTCCGCCTGAGGCACGCAGCGGCCTGGACTCGCGGGACGTACTTCCCTAGGGCTGGGCAGCCAGCTGCTGCTCCCGGAGACAGGCGGTGCCTCCCTTCCGCGGGGCAGGGCGCTGAGCCGCTTCCTCCCCCGTGGGGCTCCCTTGCCCCCTGGCTGGGGGCGTTTCTGCTGTTCCTCCGGGTACTG
>NW_020664435.1:31141035-31145196 GCF_002925995.2 Terrapene triunguis
CACACACATCCCCAATGCTGAGCTGCTACCCCTCCCCCAACTTGCGACTCTGCCCAACGATCACTGAGCTGCTATCCCCTGCCCTAGGACTCTGTCCATCCTCGTCACTGAGCTGCTACCTGCTTCTGTAGGACTGCTCACTCAACCCACATCCCCAACACTGAGCTGGTACTCCCTGCCCTGGGACTATATCCCACCCCCCATCCTCAGCACTGAGCTGGTACCCACCCTTTCCCTTGGCACTGACTTGCTACCCCTCCCTGTGCAGTGTTGAACCTACCCTGTAACCATACAGTGCTGTTCATGCCTTGCATTCCTACAGCATTACACTTGCTCCCATCATCTGCATCGTATTGTGTCCTGCATACGTCCATCTCATCAAATAATGTATGTCAGTCTGTTTTTCTCAGTTATTAAACCATGTAAAGTAAGTGAACTGAAGATGCAGCAGATGCATGTTATGTACAGGGAGAAATGATGCTGGAGAGGAGACAACCCCAGCACTAATGAACTTCTAATGTTTGGGTTTTTTTTTTTTTTTTTTTTTTTTGTCCCATAGATCTAACTGGCTTTACCCAGACAATGATCCCAAAGACTATATGATAATTGCTGGTGGCTGAGAGAGAGAGAGAAGGCATTTTGGGGACTGTATTGAAGCAGAACAGGGGAGCAGGAGGGTGAAATCATCCTGCCTGCTCCTCCAGCAGTGGCAGCTCTGCAACTGGTGTGTGCAGTACATTTTCAGCAGTAGCAAAATACTAGTTTGCAGGAAGCAGCCAGTTCAACAGCAGGACCTGAGGTACTCCAGAGACAAGAGAAGAAGCAGCACCAGCATGGATAAGGACAGCATGAGCCTAGCTGACCAGCAGTATGAATGTGTGGCTGAGATTGGTGAAGGAGCCTATGGGAAGGTATTCAAGGCCCGAGACTTGAAGCATGGAGGTCGTTTTGTAGCCTTGAAGCGCGTGCGGGTGCAGACAAGCGAGGAGGGAATGCCACTCTCCACCATCCGTGAGGTGGCAGTATTGAGGCACCTGGAGACCTTTGAGCACCCCAATGTGGTCAGGTGAGGCGCTGGAGTGGGACCCATGGTCAGCTGAGTTCTAGTTTTGGTACATGGTACAAGGGTGGATTGGACACCAAGTTGAGTATATGGATGGAATGAGCACTAAATTGATACATGGAGTGTGGTATGAGGTTTTGGCAGGCAAGCATGCTGCCTGCCTGATCTCACCTCATCTTTTTGCTCTGCCTCCCACGTACAGGCACCCATCTCCAGAGGCATAGGTGTGTGACATAAGTGTTTGAGTGAATGGGCAAGGAGCCATATATACCCTTTGATCTCCACAGGCACAAGAAGAGGGAATGAAAAGAGAGAACTCTTTTGTCTTGCATATCCACTCTGCCCAACACAGCTGATTTCTGGCAGACCTATTCATTATGAAAGTGGCAGTGGATAATGTAATGTTCCCACCAACTTTAGACAAGGAGTGGGAATTTGTAGGGTTCTAGTTCAGTGTGTTAAGCATAAGCAGGAGAAGTGACCACTTAGGACCGCATTTGTGGGGCCTTGTACCAACAGATACAGAAATACAATTTGCAAGCCCTACTTCCAAAGTGTCAAGAAAAGTCACAATAAGGAAATCCTTGTACTAGTAATTCTGAATACCCAAACCTAAGTTTTTGAACAAAGGCTGCCTCTGTTATAAGCCTTTATATCTTTACATATTCAACTTTGTGCTTATATAATGTATAGGTCAGTTTTAAGTGGCTTATTAATCCTTGCAGGTTGTGCCCAGGGATGCTGGAAAACTTGAAGAAACTTAGAGGGAATTTTGCTAGGAATGTTTGTGAAGCATTGTAGGAACTGTCCTCTACTGTGTAATTGATTTACTAGTAAATGGTTATACATTTTAAACTTATTGCTGATTTCGGTTTGTCCTGCAATCACGCAGAGAGTTTTGGAAAATTCTTTTGAGCTATTTCTTTCAAATATGTAGAATTCTTTGTTCATCATTAATCTTACTTTATGAATTTTAACAAATGGACAGTTTTATAGCAGGTGTACCTTTACATGACAATGTAAAACTTCACTGATCTGCAGTTTAGGGGAGCATGTAACATTAACAAAAGCACCTCCAATATTTGTGCATCAGTTCAAATAATGCAACATTAGACAGCAAAATGAAGACAGTTCGTACTTTTGTGACACCAAATCTCTTATAGGCCTGGGAAGCTAAAGTACAAGTTGAAGTACATGCTGTGAGCCATGTGCCCATTTTAGGGTCTGGAGTTGAGGTTCTATGTTGGAGCTGCAACAGGAGAAGGGAGATTGGGAGTAATTTTTTAAAATGCAAAGATAAATGGATAGAGAAACTCTCATTCTCTTTCTTTTCCAGACATTGTGGCAGTAGAGTCTTATTACTCCAAGGACTGGGTAGGCAAAGGTTTTACATTCTATAAATAGCTTAGAAAACAATGTCTTTTTTTTAAAGTGGGAGGAGTGCTTTACCTTATTGTGTGTCTTTTAGATCTCAACTGGACTCCAAGCAGAGACCTCACTGAGGTTAGTGGTGTGGTGTAGACTGGAGTTCACAACTTTGCTGTTTCTGTTGTTTGGATAGAGACAGTTTTTTGATGGCCATCTAGTAATACAGAGGACTAGAAACTTAGTCTAAAATTTTCAGATGTAGGTGTTTAAGGTTGGGCAGCATATTCATATTTAGGCACTGAAACAAGTGGCTTGATTTAGAGGCGCTGTCTGAGCGGACGCTGTTTCTGTTGACACTAGAAGGAGTTGGGGGTGGTCAGAACTTCTGAAATTCAAGCCACTTATTTTGGTGCCTAAGTACGGATTTAGTTGCCTAGTTTTAGACACTCTCCATTTGAAACTTTTGACCTTTATTTGTTTAAATGAAAGCCTAGATTGTGTAGAAAAAACTAAAATCCTGGAAATACTTAAATATAAGATATACCTGTGGCATTTTTGTCCCTACTGGGATCACTCCATATACAGTGATCCAGTAAGAGGCTCTGTTCTTGAATCCTCCACTTTTCATGAACACTTTAAATTCAGCAAAAACACAAAGAACAAACGTGTTAGTCTGTATCCGCAAAAAGAACAGGAGTACTTGTGGCACCTTAGAGACTAACAAATTTAGTCTGTGTGATATGTAGATTAAATTTGTTAGTCTCTAAGGTGCCACAAGTACTCCTGTTCTTTTTACAAAGAACAAAATGTCTGAAAAGAGCATGCAAATACAGACATGTTTTGCTCAAATTAAAATGCAGAGCAGCCTCTATTTGGTATTTTACAGGTATATCACAAGTTAAAATATTTATTATAAGATCAAATGAATAATTCATTATCTCCAAGCAACAAGTACTTAACCACGGACTTTTGAATATTTAGTTTTAATAGAAATTTATCTGGAAGAATGTTCCAGGACTTAATTATGTTTTCTTGAAGCCTGCAGTGCTTGCCACAGTCAGCATTTCAGATGCGACAGGTTGGGTCATTATGTACCAGTGAGTCTGGCACCTCTGCAGTGCACCTTCTTTCCATCTGTGAGAGTAGAAAATAAAAAGCAAGTTCAAGCAGTAGCTCTTCTGGGATGGGAGAAATTCGATTTAAAAGCATACCTCTGTTGTTTTCACTGGTATCTTTTGAGTAGGTGAAGTTTTAAGTATCATTTTGGAGTGTTTTAAATAATTTTTTTTTAATGAAGACTGACTTGTTTGTATAGGAAGGAGCAAAGATTTAAATGTTTTGATTCCTTTACCAAGCACAGTAGAGGATCTTATAATTTCTTGAGATTAAAGGATTACTTTTGTTTATTATGTAAATATACCCGGAAAAAGAAATGCTGTATATGAAGATCTGTAGTTTCACTCCATTGACCTATCTGCACACAGTTATTAAATGTATTTTGTTCATTACAAATGTTTATTATGTGAGTAACCAGCCTAGAAATTGCAGCCTTGTCAGTATTAGTGAATTAAGGTAGTGAAAAATGCAGCATTTTAACACTAAGATAAAAGATGCATCATTATCAGATAACTAGAATAAAAATTAAAATAGCATTTAAAATGAAGTATTGTTGTGAAGGGCAACAGAGGGTCCTGTGGCACCTTTAAGACTAACAGAAGTATAGGGAGCAT
>NW_020664435.1:31145596-31164847 GCF_002925995.2 Terrapene triunguis
TATCTTTCCTGCTATTAATCAGATGATTAGTTTCAGTTAAAAGTTAATCAGGCTTCATACTGGAAATATGCATTTAAAGAATGTGCTACAAAAGAGGGAAACTCAGATTCCAAATGTTTTCAAGACAAATATATTTAACAGTTTTAGCAGTGTTCAGAATGTTCAAAGTCCTTAAGCAAACAGAACAAACTCACAAAGCCCTATATTTTTGTTTCTTGGCACTTAACTTTCCCAGAACTCTGGCTCTTTTTAGTATTGTTGGGAGTTAACGGGTCTTAAAAGCTCCAGATAGACAAATCCTTATTAGAATTTGGTGATCTGAAATGTGCTCCTGCTGTTAAAAGAATTGTCAAAATTCTGGCACCTTTAGCTTGTATTTACTGAATGCCTCAATTGCCAGACTAACAAGGGCACTCAGCACACAAATACTGAAAATCTCATTTCTGTCTTTTGTTAGTTTCCAAGACATGTAGCCCAGATAATTGACTCCAGCTCTTACATGATGGTTTAGCCAGTTGGAGGCATTACATTATTCAATGATCTCCCTGCAACATGGATCCAGTCTATAGGAAACCAAATAAGTATAATTCTTTTACTCTATTTGCACAATTTGGCAATGATTAGGGGTCTTTTAATATTGTCCCAAAGGATATAAAATATTGGAAGACAATATTAGGAACTTTGCAAGATATGCTCTATAGAAAAAGGCCAATGTTTGCTTCACTCCCTGTAGACTAGCTCAACATTTCAGAGGTGTTTAATAGTCTGATGCTTCCTGTGGCATTATATTGTGATAGGACTACATAAAAATAGAGGATAGAGCCTAACAATAAAAATATAACTGAGTTTTTAGTGTTGAATACCCCTGTTTAGCGTGGTTATTGGCAGCATTCAGAACATGTTGTTGCAGAATTTTGATAATTACCTTTGCAGAGTGATTAACATTTTGTTTTTCATCATTTTAATTAAAAAACATGAAAGCATGTACAAGTAGGAGGGGAATTTTAAAACACAGAAGCTAATATTCTGTTTTTACTTCCAGTTTGTGGGGATGTTAACATTGTCTGGTAATTTTTAAAGGACAGTCTACTGAAGCCATTCAGAAGTTCCATCCTTTAAAGTGTAACCGTTCTATTTTAAGGGGTGGTAGTCTCCAGTGAATTCTATTTCCTTCCTTCCTTGCTTTTACTGCCAAACTAATGTTATAACTTTTAGTGTGTAGCATCACTCCTACAGGTCAACATCGTGCAATCAATTTATTTTTTATAGAACTCTTTATGTGATGTATGACAAGCCATTAAAGAGAGAGAAATTAGTACATTTATATTGTCGGAATCAGATTCTAAGAAGGCAGAAAGGGTAAGCTAATGTGCAAAGATGGAGGAAAGTAAAAGAAAAGGAAACTGAAATTTAAGAGCAGACATGATAAAACTAAAAGGTAATTATCACTGCACATTAGTTTCAATTAGAGAAGAATGGGAGTATGAAATAATGGGAGGGAAGGGAAAGATGAGTGGGATTCAGAGTCAAACTAATGCAAACAAGATGGTCCTTATGCAAGATTTGAAAAGAGGAAGTGGCTTGAAGGAAAGGAGAAAGTCCCAGATTTATAGGGCAAAGTGAAAAGAGCGACCCTCCCCAACTCTGGAAAGTTATGTGGAGATGGAGAACAGAGAACGAGAGTGGAGAAAGGGAGAGTAACCAAATGGGAGAATCGATGGCTGTAATATTAGAGGACAAATGAGAGTTTGGAAGACAATGAGAACAATTTTGAATTGGATCTGCAGATGGCTAGGATTTGGAGAAGCCTGTAAAGGTGACTGAGGACAGGGGATATGGCCCCAATTCCTGAAATAAGAGAAAAACCTGGTGCAATCAGTTTGAAACCCCTGTAGTTCAGATAATAGGCACTTAGGGAGTTCACGAATGACCATCTATTCTACCTGTGTGTGTAGAGTGTTTACTAATAGACTAAGTAAGTGATGATGAAGCTTGAATAAGTATCCATGAGAAACTGGGGCAAAATAAGGAAAAGGAGATTGAAGATGTAGTTCAAGGCTTGGAAAATCCACTTGCATGGAGTGAGTACAAGCTTTCTTGAGTGAGTGAGTGTTAACATCTTTTTAGTGAAAGTTTCCATGGAGAATGGTATAGTGTGGTAGAAATACCCCTCACACTGGAAAACTTTATATCATGAGCTCTTCACGTGGTGAGAACGCGAACGTTTGTTGATTAACTGACACTAATGTGTGTGCCATAAAAATACCATTAGTCATGTCCCATCCATATTGTTAAGTTGTGTTAATTTGCTCACTTTTACATTCTATCCTTAGGAAAGTAAAGGTAACAAAATATTCCTCAATTATTTTTTTAAATTAAAGTTATTATTTATGTAAGGCCCAATTATATCATCTCTACTCATGATGAGCAATCCCGTTGAATTCAGTGAGATGATGTGCGTCATCAGGGTGATGCTACTGGAATCATTGAGCTTAAACGTGTACTACGTGTTTTATAGACCTAGAAGAAGATGACAGGTTTCTGCCCCAAAAAGCAACCATGTAGTTATGTCCAGGAGGTGACTTTAGTTACCAAAATGAAGGTTTGTCCAAATTATACCAATTCACTAGTGTCAGTGGAGTTGCACCTTCAATAAATTGTGCCTATCGTGTCTTGAAAATAGTTCAGAGCAACCCTTGTATGAATGCTGTTATTCTTTACGTCACACTAGTTTAACACAAACAAGTAACTGGTTTGTTCTTAGTGAAGCAAACTGAAAGCTAAACCCACCATGAATTCATCTTTGCAGGAATTTCCAATGTTTAATGATTTAACTGACAAATTCTACATACAGATGAATCATTACAAGTTTAATTGAAGCTTGTTCTAAAAGTCCAAATTCAATATTACTCAGTGCAGAACGGTAAGTATTTTGACAGAGACAGGAAGTGAGAAACAGGTCTATGTATTTTTTTCTTAATTTGCTGTGAAGTTTTAATATATCTAGATGACACTCTGGTCACTAGGATAAATGACTCAAGGTATCTATTGCTATTTAACACTTCTAGGGAATTCCCCCTCTTCCCCAAAATTAGCTAATTATATACTGGAAATTTCAATACATTGTTCACAGTTTAAGTCAGCATATTTCTAGGAGCTTTTTGTGAATGTAATTGTTAGCTGTGCTGATGCTTTTGTTTCTCTTCATCTTTGGAGCCAGCACTGTACTGTAAGGATAGAATTCTATTGCTATTTTTTTTTTTTTCCACATTTGATGTGGTAGTTTGCATACAGCTGCAGAGTAGACAGTTACCTTTGAAAGGGACATTTGGCTGGTTTAGTTTGATTAGAGCAAACCACCTCAATCATTTCTAGACCAAGAGCGTTTTTATTTTAACTTGGCAGTAGGAGTTGGGAATGTACTGACTGTACTCAGATATGTGGGGGAGTGGTAAAGGGGATACACAGCTGACAGCTGAAATGAAACAGCCTTAGTGGAATTTATTTACCCAAAAAAATTCACATAAAGCTGCTGTTCCACAGGTTTTAGGTCTCACTACAAAAAAGCGTTTAAATTGAAGCCATTGATGATTACATTTGAACTTCCATCTTTAAGGCAAGGAATTTTAAAGAGTACTTGTGAAAGATGCTACAAGAAATTGTTGGGAATACTGTAGCATGATAATAAGGTGTTTTAAAATCTAGTTTACCATAAGCTTTGAACAAAAGTTCAATGGAAAAATAAATTCAGAACATGAGAGATTTTTAATCTATTAATTATTAACAAACACTAAAAGCCATAGCACCAAAATTTTGAGTTAAAAATATAACTCTGTAAAAATAGTTTTTTTTCTTAGAGAATACATACATTTTTTTTGTGTCCCACCTCCCGCTCCTGCCACATGTTATGATTCAGTTTTGTCATGTCAGAGCTAAAATTATATCCCTTTTAGTAACATTAGTATAAGATTCCATAATTCAATCATACTTCTATCCTGTCTCTCTCCCCTAATGTAAATGGCAACTGTATTTTATGCTGTCTACTGTAGCAGAGATAAATGACATTCTTGAAATTATACTAATAGCTAATTTTTATTTAAATTTTCCTTATTGATGACCAAATAATTCCCCCAGATCAACATTTGCAGAATTCTAGAATCTCGGTATGTGTTTCCTGAGAAAGTTTGGAGCCTACCCCTGCAAAACTAGTACTGGACAGCGTCCTCCAGAAAATGCAGAATTTTCTGCCTTCGTGCTCCCAAACTGAGGCTTATTTGTCCAAAATCAAAAGGTTTAGGTTAGTCCTATCTTGCGTCAGAAACAGGTGGATCTTGAGCCAACTGAATGAGCATAACTGGCAATATAGTACTTATCATAGAACATACCCTGAGATAGGTAGCTACTCTGGAGATGGATACACTTTTACACATTTTCCAGCTAAATCAGAAATCCATATATAAAATATATTCCCTAGGGCATAGTCCAGTCAAATTTTAAATGTCCCAAGTTATTGGGTTCCCTTTCCTTGAGCAACTATTCTACAAGATAATAGACATCACAGCTGGAAGTTTTTTCTGATATTCCACCAACTTTTTCCCTTTTTTTAATTCCACTCCATTACTCCCACTTGTATCCCCTTTTAAAATCATAAGTAATTATTCTCCCACCTTAGTGTTTACAATCATCAAGTATTTGAAAACTTATGTTATCCGGCCCACTTCTTAAGCTATACCTACTGTGCTGTATTTTTAACATTTATGTAAATCCTTTCAGCCCACTAATCATTTGATGCTTTTTGCTGAACTTTCTAATTGGTTTATCTTTCTGGTAATGTGGTGCCCTGTATTGAATGCTGTGTTCCAGGTACAGTCACTCTAGAGTTCTATATGCCTCCTTACTCTGTGAAGGAATATTTCTGTATCTACAGTCTAGAATTGTGCTAGCCTTTTTGGTTGCCATATCACATTGTAAACTTATGTCTAATTTGTTGCTCACTATCATCTCTAGGTCTCTTTCAGCATTACTGATATCCAGTTTTCTTCCTGACATTGAATGTCATTGACTTCCATTTTTTTTCCCCCATAGGCAGTACATTGCGTTTTTTCCAAATTGAATCTCACTTTGTTCTCTCATATTTATAAACATTCTAGTTTCTTTTATGTTTATCATCAGTGACAATATGCAACACCACAATTTACCATCATCTGCAAATGTGCTGCTTATTCAATCTTTCGGATTTGTAATAAAGGCATGACAGAACACCAGTCCCTTTCGTTTCTCACTAGAAACCTTCCATCAACTTGATACATTGCTGTTTATCATTACCCTTTACTTAACACCTACCAGAAAGTTTTCAATCCATCTGTCTTTGAACTAATTATGAGAGTTAGATTTTTGCAAGATCCACACTTTGTTAAACGCCAAGGTTGGGATTTTCAAAGGGGCCCAAAGGAGTTGAGTTGAGCGCCTAACTCCCTTCAGCCCCTTTGAAAATTCCAGCCAAAATATATCACGTCCACCATGTTCCCTTTATCCACTAACCTTGTAATTTAATTTTAAACAACAAGCCAGGTTATCTGGCAATGCTTATTCCCATGCTGCTTATTGTTCATGTTCCTATATCATCTAGAAGTCTTTCTCTCTCACTCACTGTTTTTGTTCTAATAGGTTGGACTAAAACATCTATTAGGGATGTCAATAATACAAAAAGAACTCTCTGTCGAGTAGTAAGAGAGAAAGCCAGAAATTACAGGAACTGGAGGAGGGACAAGTTGATATCATAGAAGCACATTTGGGGAAAGTAACAGGGAGATGGACAATAAAAAATTTGACCCAAAATAAAAACTATACATGTCTGTACACAATGCAAAAAGCTTAAAGCCAAAATAAATTGTTAGAATGCCTAACGAGGACATCTTCATGAGCCATTTCTGAAATGCAGTGGAATAACAAAAATAAATAAACTTTACAGGAGGTGGAGCAGAAGCAATGTATCTTAAAATTCCATAGAATTTAGTGAGATAAAATTGTGAGTGGAAAAGACAGTGCTGCAAAATCTGTATAAATAAAAATCCCAAGTCATAAAAATACAAATATACTCATTTGGTTGTTCTACCAGTCCCAGATCAGGAAAAGGATCTCAAGTGTGCAATGTTAGAGACTGAAGAGGCATCTGAGTCTAATAAAACAGTAAACGTGGATGACATCAACTACCCACATATAAACTGGGCAAATAAAGGATAAGGTTTAAAGAAAAAAGTTCTTGACACATTAAATGGTTGTTCCTTGGAGCAGCAAATTCTAGTGTACAGAAGAAGAGAGGATATTCTCTACATAGTCCTTCGTAACTCACATGAATTGGTTTAAGAAATATTGAACCATTAAGTAACAGTGGTCACAATATAATTAAATTCAGTATCTTTGGAGAAGGGGACTGTACCAAAAAACTAGTACAGTGATGCTAAACTTTAGAAAGGAGGGGTTTAAGAAAAATGAGAGAGCTACTCAAAAAGGCCCTAAAGTTAAAATTAGGGAATTAAAATGCTTAGAGTTATCATGGCAGCTACTTAAGTGTTTAATAACATAGTCACAGAAGGCATGTGTATCCTTAAATAAAAAATGAAACAGGAAGACCATGCAAAAACTATGTGGTTAAATTGCACGGTTCAAGAGGTTATTCAAGCCAAATGGGCATCCTTTGAGAAATAGAAATGTAGCCCAAATGAGGCCCACAGACAGGAGCATTAGCTATGGCAAGTAAAATGTCAGATGGAAATTAGGACGGCTAGTAGGGAATTTGAAGAGCACATAGACAAAGATATGAAACAAATAACAAAAATTCTTTAAGTATATGAGAAGCAGGAACCCTGAGGGAATCAGTGGGCATGCTGGACCACCAGAAAGTAAAGGAAGCAATCAAGGAGAAAAAGGATATTACAGAGGACCCTATTTCTTTGCATCAGCCTTCACAGAAGTTGCTGGATGATACCTACTCTATGGGGGGAGGGGTAGCTCAGTGGTTTGAGCATTGGCCTGCTAAACCCAGGGTTGTGAGTTCAGTCCTTGAGGGGGCCTCTTAGGGATCTGGAGCAAAATCAGTACTTGGTCCTGCTACCGAATGCAGGGGGCTGGACTTGATGACCTTTCAAGGTCCCTTCCAGTTCTAGGAGATAGGATATCTCCATTAATTTTTCCTGCTTTGAGCAGGGGGTTGGACTAGATGACCTCCTGAGGTCCCTTCCAACCCTGATATTATATGATTCTATTCAGGTAGTAAAAATGAGGTAATGGCAGAGGAGTAGATGAGTCCATATGAGTCCTAATTCATGCACTGTGTCTAGTTTGTTCTTGGCATAAAAAGGGCAGAAGGGGAGGCTATTGATGGGTCTCCTTGCTCCTACTTCTAGACCCCAGACTTCAGCATACAGCAGTCATTTTCATAGAATCATAGAAATGTAGGGCTGGAATGGACCTGGAGAGGTCATCTAGTTCACATTGAGGCAGGCCCAAGTATACTAGATTATTCCTGATACGTGTTTGTCTAACCAGTTTTTAAAAATATCCAATGATGGGGATTTTACAACCTTACTTGGATAACTTGCATCTAGGAGTTTTAAAAGAGGTGGCTGAGGACCGAATTAGACCATTAATGTTGCTTTTTAGTAAGTCTCTGAACAATGGGGAAGTTCCAAAAGATTGGAAGAAACTAATGTTGTGCCAATATTTAAAAAGGGTAAATGGGATGACCCTGTTTAATTATAGGCCTGTCAGCCTGACATTGATCCTGGGCATGATAATGGCACAGCTGACGTGGGACTTGATTAATAAGGAATTAAAGAAGGGTATTATATATAATATATTATATAATATAATTAATGCCAATCAACATGGGTTTATGGAAAATAGATCCTACTAAACTAACTTTTCTTTTTTGATAAGATTACAAGTTTGGTTGAGAGAATTAAATAGTATTGATGTACTATACTTAAACTTCTGTAAGGCATCTGACTTGGTACTGTACAACACTTGGATTAAAAAACTAGAAAGATATAAAATTAATATGGTTCACATTAAGTGGATTAAAATGTGGCTAACTGATAGGTCTCAAAATTTAATTGTAAATGGGAAATCATCACTGAGCAGGTTTGTTTCTAGTTGAGCCTCACAGGGATCTATTCTTAGTTCAACACTGTTTAACATTCCTATCAATGACTGTGTGATTTTTGTGGCCTAAAGGGCTAATTTAATCTTTGGATACATAAACAGGGGGATCTCAAGTAAGAATAGAAAGGTTATTTTACCTCTGTATTGGGCACTGGTGCAACCATTGCTGGAATACTGTGTCCAATCCTGGTGCCCACAATTCAAGAAGGATGTAGATAAATTAGAGTGTTCAGAGAAGAGCAATGAGAACGATTAATGGATTAGAAAACATGTCTTATTGTGATAAATTCAAAGAGCTCAATCTATTTAACTTAACAGAGAGAAAGTTAAGGGGTGACTTGATCACAGTTTGTAAGTATGTACATAGAGAACAAATATTTGATAATGGGCTCTTCAATCTAACAGAGAAAAGTATAACACAATTCAATGGCTGGAAGCTCAAGCTAGACAAATTCAAACTGGAAATAAGGCATACATTTTTAACAGCAAAGGTAATTAACCATTGGAACAGCTTAGCAAGGGTTGTGATGGATTCTCCACCAGCAATTTTTAAATCAAGATTGGCTGTTTTTCTAAAAGATATGCTCTAGGAATTGTTTTAGGAAAGTTCTGTGGCCGTGTCACATAGGAGGATAGACAAAACGATCACAATGGTCCCTACTGACCTTGGAATCTATCAATCCCTTGGAAGCCTATTCCAATGCTTAACTATGCTTATAGTTAGAAAGTTTTTCCTAATATCTAACCTAACTCTCCCTTGCTGCAGAGTAAGCTGATTACTACTTGTCCTATCTTTGGTGGACCTGGAGAACATTTGACCACCATCCTCTTTATAACAGTCCTTAACATACATGAAGACTGTTATCAGGTCTCCCCTCAATCTTCTCTCAAGACTAAACATGCCCAGTTTTTTTAAACCTTACTCATCTTTCTTAAAGAGTGGCACCCAGAACTGGACATAGTCCTCCAACTTTGAAGCTCACCAGTGCCAAGTAAAGTGGGACAATTGCCTCCCATATCTTACATACAACATCTTGTTAATATACCCCAGAATAACATTAGCCTTTTTTGCAACTGCATCACATTGTTGACTCTCATTTAATTTGTGATCCACTGTAACCTCCAGATCCTTTCAGCAATACTACTGGCTAGCCAGTTATTCCCCTTTTTTATTTGTGCATTGGTTTTTTCCCTTCCTAAATATAGTACTTTGCAGTTAGTTCCCTATTGAATTTCATCTTGATTTCAGACTAATTCTCTAATTTGGCAAGGTCATTTTGATTTCTAATCCTGTCCTCTGACATGCTAGCGACCCCTCCCAGCTTGTTGTCATCTGACTGCAGATTTTATAAGCATACTCTCCACTCTCAAGTCATTAATGAAAATATTGAGTGGTACTGGACCCAGGACCCTGTGGCATCCCACTGTATTCGCCCTCACAGTTTGACAGCAAACCATTGATTATTATAGTCTTTCATCTAGAACAGTGGCTCTCAACTTTCCCAGACTATGTATCTCTTTCAGGAGTCTGATTTGTCTTGTATACCTCCAAGTTTCATCTTACTTTCTTACAAAATCAGACCTAAAAATACAAGTGTCACAGTACACCATTACTGAAAAATTGCTTACTTTCTCATTTTTACTATATACAGTAATTATAAAATAAATCAATTGGAATATAAAGATTGTACTTTACATTTCAGTGTGTAGTATATAGAGCAGTATAAACAAGCCATTATCTGTATGAAATGTTAGTTTGTACTGACCTAGCTAGTGCTTTTTATGTAGCTTGTTGTAAAATTAGGGAAATATCTAAATGAGAGTTAATGTACCCCCTGAAGACCTCTGCATACCCCTAGGGGGTTCGCGTAGCCCTGGTTGAGAACCACTGATCTGGAAGACCACATTTCCCTAGTTTGCTTATGAAAATGTCATGCGGGACTGTGTCAAAAGCCTTACTAAAATCAAGATATATCATGTTTACATCTTCCCCCTATACCAGTAATTCTATCAAAGAAGGAAATTAGGTTGGCTTGGCATGGTTTGTTCTTGGCAAATCCATGTTGGTTATTATTTATTACCCTATTATCCTCTAAGTGCTTACAATTTGACTGTTTAATAATTTGTTCCAGTACCTTTCCAGCCATCAAAGTTAGGCTGAGTGGTCTGTAATTCCCTAGGTACTCTTTGTTCCCCTCTCAACTTCACCTTTCCTTCATGAGTTCTCAACGATAATTAACTTTTTTAGAGAAGATTGAAGCAAAGTAGGCATTAAACATCTCAGCTTTCTTGATGTCACCCATTACTGGCTCTCCTTTCCTGCTAAGTAGTAGACCTACATTTTCCTTGATCTTTCTCTTGCTCCTAGTGGATTTATAGAACCTCTTCTTGTTACCTTTTATATCCCTGCTAGGTGTAACTCATTTTGTGCCTTAGCATTTCTGATTTTCTCCCTACATGCTTAGCAATTTGTCCTTACTTCTACCTTCCTTAGGATTCCTTTTTGATTTTTTGGGTCATTAAAAAGCTTCTGATGGAGCTGTATTGGCCTCAGACTCTTCTTCCTATCTTTCCTTTGCATTTGGACAATTTGCTGTTGTGCTTTTAATATTATTTCTTTGAGAAACCAGCTCTCCTGAATTCCTTTTTTCCCTTAGGGGACGCTGGGACCTTTTTGCTTCCCATGGGACCTTGCCTACCAGATTTCTGAGTGCGTTAAGGTCTTGCTTTTTTTGAAGTCCATAGTTCTTATTCTGCTGCTCTCCACCTAAATTCAAGAACTTATTGGCTACTTTGTGTTTTGATGTATTACTTTTCCAACAGATGATAGTCAAAATCTGTCGCTCTTGTCCAGATGGAAGAGTAGCTATAGATGCACATCTGAGCCAGAAACTGGTTGCAGGATGGAGATTAGGGCTGCCACCTCTTTAGAGAGTGTCTTAATCTTCCACAAAGGTAGCTCCCCTTTGCCACTCATCCCCTGCTTCCCTCTCTTCCCCTGCCCTGCACCACCAGCCCTAGTCTGGTACAAGATTAGTCCTTAAGAATGCAACTCTGCATACATCTTGTTATTCTCATTAGAGCTAATATGCCTTCAAAATTGGCCCCACAGACCTTTATACAAAATTACTTCATTATTCAATTGAATAGTCTATTCCTGGTCTCTAACTTGCATCCTCTGTTGAGTTACTGAATATATGGATGTTTAGAAAGAAATGATAATGTCTTCATATTTGTTCAAGACGCAAGTTCTCATTTCAGACCAAGTACATGCCTATTGTGAATTTATAAAACCAGGCTATGCTTGAGATAAAAGCATGCCAAAAAAATCTGAAATCCCTCAAAGATAACTCACAAAATGGCTGAATAGACCTTTATAAAACTTCAGGGGGGAAAAAAGTCACTTCTGAGTTAAATTGGAATGGCTACAACAAAAGGGACAAAACGCTATCGCCAGTAGCATGATATATAATATATAAAGAACACAAATTTAAATTGTACATCTTAGAATACATCTTACTATTTTATAGTACTCATCACACAAAAGTACTACAAACTTGTAACTGTCTGTGCAGCTCTCTTATACTTACAGTGCAAACAGACGTAACCATGTACACTACTGATCTCAGGCACATTTTCAAAAGCTCCAAACTCCTATTTTGAAAAGTGACCTAGGGCTCAGATCCTCAAAGGTATTGAGGTGCCTAACTGCCACTGAAATGAATGGGATCAGGCACCTAAAAACCTTTAGTCTCAATGACTTTCATTTAGACTTAGGCTCTTAATGCCTAAGTCACTTTTCAATATGCAATTTAGGCTCCTAAGTCACTTAGTGGTACCCTACCTGTTTTATCTGTTGTTAATGCATTTCTAACGTAGTACCTAAGCACCATACACATAGGTATTTAGTGTAGCATGTATGGCCATTTGATGTCATCACTCCGACTCTGATTCTAGAATTTTATTTCTTTCATTTTCTTTTTAACTCTTGCCGTCCTCATTGGATGCTGGCCACATGCATGAAAAAAAATTAGTGGTCTTAGCCCAGTTCAGTTGATAAATGTCCACATTACCAAAAATACCACCAAAAATGGCACTAACTGACCCCCTTATTGACTGTTTATCCTAGAGGCCAAGGATTGACTGAGCATAGAGAATGAATTCACTTGTCACTTTTAGAAGGGAAGGGAAGAGCCCTCCACATTAGGACCAATTTGAGGAAGTTTACAGCATCTTCCCATCCTGTATTTGTTGATAAAGGTTTTTGGTCTCTGGGGCTGACAATTAGCCCAGCATCCGTCTTGAGCATTAAAACTGACACAATGGTTTTAAAAGCTTTTATAATAATAATGAGAAAATATAAGCACTGAAAGGCTGAGGGTATGCCTAGATTGTAATCTCTGAGTGTGATTGCAGTTCAAGCTGACATTCCCAAAATAACTTTAATCTAGCTAGTTTGGGTCACAAAACAGTGAAGCTGCAGTAGCGTGAGTTTTAGCACAGGCTAGCCCTGCAGGTAATTGCCCAGGGTTCCAGGGAGGCTTGTGCTTCTGCAGCTTCACTGCTCTGATACCTGAGTTAGCTAGATCAAAACTCACTCAGATATGTCAGCAATTGCAGTCTAGACATACCCTCTGAAATATAGACAGTGTAGAAAGGGGAACAAATAAGACGAAAGAAAAGGAAAGGGTGAGAAAAGGATGGCATAAAACAACCAGGTGGTAGCACATGCAGCAGAAGAATTCTCTGTGGGAAGTTTGCTGTCAGAATATCATATGATAAAATGTATACATAAATAATGTTGAGTATGTGATTATGTATATATTTCAGTGTATGACCGATAACATCATAAGGTATATTCATCTGGCATTTAAAAAGAACAAAGTAAATAGTTGGCTAACATTTGACCTGCATAAAAGGGCTTTAGATTCACTCCTCATTGTAAAATTCCTCTTGTTCAATTATTTTTGACATTATTATAAACAATAATAGAACTGGAAGGGACCTCGAGAGGTCATCTAGTCCAGTCCCCTGCACTCAAGTCAGGACTAAATATTATCTAGACCATCCCTGACAGGTGTTTGTCCAACCTGCTCTTAAAAACCCCAATGATGGAGATTCCACAACCTACCTAGGCAATTTATTCCAGTGCTTAACCACTCTGACAGGAAGTGTTGCAAAAAAAAGCTTCTTGTCCTATCCTCAGAGGTTAAGAAGAACAATTTTTCTTCCTCCTCCTTGTAACAATCTTTTATGTACTTGAAGACTGTTATCATGTCCCCTCTCAGTCTTCTCTTCTTCAGATTAAACAAACCCAATTTTTTTAAATCTTCCCTCATAGATCATGTTTTCTAGACCTTTTTTCATTTTTGTTGCTCTTCTCTGGACTTTCTCCAATTTGTCCACATCTTTCCTGAAATGTGGCGCCCAGAACTGGACACAATACTCCAGTTGAGGCCTAGGAGTAGAGCGGAAGAATTACTTCTTGTGTCTTGCTAACAATACTCCTGCTAATACATCCCAGAATGATGGGTTGTTGTGTTTTTTTTGTTTTTTTTGCAACAGCGTTACACTGTTGACTCATATTTAGCTTGTGGTCCACTATGACCCCCAGGTCCCTTTCCGTAGTATTCCTTCCTAGGCAGTCATGTCCCATTTTGTATGTGAGCAACTGATTGTTCCTTCCTAAGTGGAGTACTTTGCATTTGTCCTTATTGAATTTCATCTGGACAAACGGTCTGAAGTAAATTGGATCATTTTGAATTTTAATCCTATCCTCCAAAGCACTTGCACCTCGTCCCAGCTTGGTATCGTCTGCAAACTTTATAAGTGTACTCTCTATGCCATTATCTAAATCAGGGGTAGGCAAACTATGGCACACGTGCCAAAGGCGGCATGCAAGCTGATTTTCAGTGGCACTTGCACTGCCCAGGTCCTGGCCACCAGTCTGGGGGGCTCTTCATTTTAATTTAATTTTCAATGAAATTTCTTAAAAATTTTAAAAACCTTATTTACTTTACATACAACAATAGTTTAGTTATATATTATAGACTTATAGAAAGAGACCTTCTAAAAATGTTAATGCACGTGAAATCTTAAATTAGAGTGAATAAATGAAGATTCGGCACACCACTTCTGAAAGGTTGCCGACCCCTGATCTAAATCATTGATGAAGATATTGAACAGAACCGGACCGAGAACCGATCCCTGCGGGACCCCACTCATTATGCCCTTCCAGCATGACTGTGAACCAATCTGGGTATGATTTTCCAACCAGTTATGCACCCAGCTTATAGTAGCTCCATCTAGGTTGTATTTCCCTAGTTTGTTTATGAGAAGATCACGCGAGACCGTATCAAAAGCCTTACTAAAGTCAAGATATACCACATCTACCACTTCCCCCCCCATCCACAAGGCTTGTTACCCTGTCAAAGAAAGCCATCCGGTTGGTTTGACACAATTTGTTCTTGACAAATTCATGCTGACTGTCATTTATCACCTTATTCTCTTCTAAGTGTTTGCAAATTGATTTCTTAATTGTTTGCTCCATTATCTTTCTGGGTATAGAAATTAAGCTGACTGGTCTGTAATTCCCCGGGTGGTCCTCATTTTCCTTTTTATAGATGGGCACTATATTTGCCCTTTTCCAGTTTTCTGGAATGTCTCCCATCTTCCATGACTTTTCAAAGATAATTGCTAATGGCTCAGATATCTCCTCAGTCAGCTCCTTGAGTATGCTAGGATGCATTTCATCAGGCCCTAGTGATTTGAAGACATCTAACTTGTACTGTGCCTATTATCTGGTTAGAAAAGAATTGTGTTTTGGTTTGGTTTTTTTTTTTTTTTTTTTTGACATGAGCAGACAGTGAGTTAAAGCGTACAAAGCCTTAAAGTTGTAGTTAAACTGGTAGCCAATTTAGAAAATAAGGGAATAGCTCCCATATGGTAAGAGAGATGTAAAGAAGTATGCAGGGGGTGATGAGGGAGAATGACTGAGCACAGGGAAAGCAAGAGGTTCAGGAAGCAAGATCTGATTCTTTTTCAGAAGGAGTGTTGGGATCAGTAATTGGCCCCAGAGAAAAGACATGGAATTTAAAAATAGGGAATCATTGGGTCAAAGAAGCTGATCTAGAAGACAGAGGTGACAACATGGCAGAAGTGGCTGCCCATTGTAGACGGGGGGACAGAAAGAAGTCTGGCATTTGTGGAGTATAGGAAATGGGTTGGGAAATACAAAGAGATGTCAGAAGTAGGAAGTGTTGACATATCTTAAAGACTGCAATGGAGGCTTTGTACTAGTGTCTGTAGTAGACATAAAGCCAGTTGAAGTTTCTGAAAGCGTGTTCCCATTTCCAGATGGGGGTGAGCATTTGGGGGGAAATAAAGCATGTTTTGGATATTGTTATAAATTCATCCCAAACAGACTGTTTTAAGGCAGCATAAATCCTGAAAATTTATGGGCCAAATTTTCAGTCAAGTCTATACCCAGCATTCACTTGCATCCATCCATCCATATGTGCAACTGCACTTTGTAAATGCAAACAACTATAAGTCACTTTAAACACTTGCAAACTAAAGTGTTAAATTTTACACCCATAATTTTATTTTACTTCTGCTCTTAAGCAGTTGTTTTTCAAAAGACTATGAAAAAGAAAGTTAAGTATTGCAAGTAGTTAGATCCCAGGACTCCACACCTATACTCTGTTCACATCTTTGACACTGACTTGCTATATGACCTTGAGAAATTCACTTCACCTCTCTCTGCTTCTATTTATCTTATTGTAAAATGGTTCTAATGCCATAGCTAATGAACCTGGGTTTTTGTAAGATTTTGTTACTGTTTGTACAATGTTTTGAGAAATTTGAATGACGTACATTTGCAAAATATCATGAAAATATACTTCTGCTGTTTTTTTTGGATGCAATGGTACCCCCTGTACATTTTCAAAACAATGAACATATTCCAAAAATATCCTGTGCATTAAAAAGTAAATTTAATCCCATGCTCTTAAAAGAAGCTCCTAAAGAAAGCAATTGCCTTTGCGCCAAATGTAGTAAAACATAGCTAAATAAAATTTATAGTTAGCTCAAAAAGTTACTAGCTCTCCATTTTCATTGGAAAACCTGTAAATAATGTGTAATAGTTTCTTTTATGTATGTATGCAAGAGAGTGAAGGAAATACTTAAAAAGTAGTACAATCTAGAGAATGTGTCACAATGTGCGCTAATTTTGAAATGATGAAAACTGGATGGAAAAGGAAGAAACAAAGTTTATTAAACTACTTAGCTATGGAAAAGAGGAATGAAACCACGTGAGAATATTACAGTAGGAGATATATATTTTTAGTTGTCTTCTGTCCATGCATGTGCTTTGAGATTCTTTAAAACAAACCAGCTCATTAGAGGAAAAACACATGAAGGCCAGAGAGCTTGCTTGACTATGTGTAAACAACTGTGAAGGGACAGGAGTGGAATGCAAAATCTGGGTAGGGAAAAAACTTTTTTTTTAAATGGAAGCTTCACAGCATCTTAAGATACAGTGTCTAAAATTCTGACAAAAATTGAAAAGAATTTGCACTGCAAGGGAAATAAGGAGCCCTTTTCACCTATTGAATGCTTAAGGGTGATTTCCTCTGGACTGAATTTAGTAAGTCAGACATGTTTCTAATGAAGTTTTATTAGTTCCATTTATTCCTTGTCTGTACAGCCTTTAGTATAAGGCCTAATCCTGCGAGTCCATCACAGGTGGCACTCCTGTTGAAATAAATGATTATTCTGGGCCTCATCCAGAGCCTGCTGACTTTGATGAAAGAGACTTCCATTAACTTCATTGATCTTTGGATCAGGCCCTTAATGCATGGAGCATTTGCAGGACTGATCCTGTTATTTGGGAATTGGCAACAGGGTGAGGAGTGGTTGCAGTATCTGTTGCATTCTTGGTCTGTCTGTCTCTTTCCCCATGTCCTCATGAGGGGAAAAGTAATGAAATGCACTAGGCACTTTGCTGTGGCTGTTGACTTTCCATGGAAAGTGTTCAGATAGTACAGAGGTGGGTGGCAGCACAAAGACTCTATCACATGTCAGTACAGGGCTTAGTTAAGTTTGCTTGGGTGCCTTAACTGTGCATTTCCTTGCTTTAATATGCTTGGATTTCTTTTCAGTATAACCTTAACTTTGAACTTCCGTTGTTTATGGTGCTTAGTTTTGGACAAGTACAACAGCCCTGTAATGCTATTTGCCCTTAAATTACTGAAATGTACCTAACTATAGCTCCATCTTAATGTAGTTTTTCTTTGGAAATGTATATTACTGAAAGGACCACAATGTTTACATACGAATAATTGGCCTCCTTTCCAAACCCATGTCCAAATCCTGGTTGTCTTACTCGTATGAGAATTCCCCATTAACTCTGGGCCCTTGTGAGTAACTGTGCAATTGTAGTCACTCTTGAGCAGCTGGTGAAATAACCATCATTTTATATGCTGGGAGTTATGTCACAAGAATAAAATGGCACTGGAGGATGCCACACTATCCTGTACATTGTGTTCAGGATGACTGTTTGACTATTTTGTTTGTTGTGAGTCTGGACCAATATACCTTTTCCACAGAAAATATCTAGTGTCTATTGTTAATTAAATAATGTAAGGTCTACGCCAATCCCCAATGAAGCCAATGAGAGTTTCCATTGACTTCACTGGTAGTGGGGGTGACTCCTTCATAACCCACTAGCACTGGTTCACAGCACAGCATACAGGCTTTTCAAAAATAGATCAGGTAATGGTGATAATTTGTGGGTAGAAGATGCCAGTCATAGAGGTATAAGATATACGTGGCAAGAATTGCTCATGTCTGCTGGTTTTACACCTACAGTTCTTCTCTTCCCTTTCTTCAGTTAAGTCTCTTTCCCCCACATCTTGTGTGGCCCGAACCACAAGAGTGGTGGGATAAGCCCCCTCTCCATTTTATTGCATTTTAGCTTCTCACAAAACTGACATCTGTAAAAATTAAGAGAGAAAATATAGGACACGTGACTTGTTTGTTTTGTCTATTGTCTGGCATAGCAGATGTATTGCCACCTAGCCCCCAGACTTGTGCTGGAAACAGGTAGCTGTACTGCTTAAGATTTCCTGAAAATAGATCAGCTACAACACCCTTATATCCAGTGTATCTCTAAAACAAATTCCTCATGCAGATTTGGAAGCCATTAAAATGAGCTTTCATGCAGTTTAAATTACTGGAAATAAATTAGAAGAGTAATTTGCAAGATAACAAGTACTGTTCATTTTAATTGCTGTTTTCTTTGCCTTTCTTGTAAAGAGCAACTAAGCAATTTTTTACAGTTTGATGTTTATTTAGGAACACAAAGGAACCCATTTGTATTGTGATGGACTAATGGCAAGAAAGCATGAACATCTAGAATTGTTGTATTCAGAAATTAATTTTCATTCATAAAATCAGTGGAATCCAGTGGAAAGGTTAGGGAAGAGAGATTACATTTAGAGCTAAGGACATTGAGGAATAAAAAGGGGCTGGGGGAACCTACATATAGGGCCCAAACTTTCAGTCCTTAATCAAGCAAAAATCCCACTCCCTGAGTAAGGGAATGCAGGATCAGGACCTTAAGAACATAAGAATAGCCATACTGGGTCAGACCAATGGTCCATCTAGCCAGTGTCCTGTCTTCTGACAGTGGCCAGTGCCAGATGCTTCAGACAGAATGAACAGAACAGGGCAATTTTTAGTGATCCATCCCCTGTCATCTAGTGCCGGCTTCTGGAAGTCGGCGGTTTAGGGACACCCATAGCATGGGGTTGTGTCCCTGACCATCTTGGCTAATAGTCATTGATGGACCTATCCTCCATGAACTTATCAATTCTTTTTTGAGCCCAGTTATACTTGTGGCCTTCACAACATACCCTGACAACGAGTTCGACAGGTTGACTGTGCATTGTGTGAAGAAGTACTTCCTTATGTTTGTTTTAAACCTGCTGCCTGTTAACCAGGGCCGGCTCTGGCTTTTTTGCCGCCCCAGGCAAAAAAGCCTCCGGCCGCCCCCCCCCCCCCCGGCGGGGGGGGGGGGGGGGGGGG
>NW_020664435.1:31164947-31246025 GCF_002925995.2 Terrapene triunguis
CGGAGCCCCGGGGGGAGGGCGGCGAGCCGGTGGGAGCGCAGCCGGAGCCCTGGGAGGAGGGCGGCGAGCCCCGGCGGGGGCTCCTCTCTCCCCCCGGCGGCCGGGGGGAGGGCGGCGAGCCCCAGCTGGGGCTCGGCTCTCCCCCCGGCAGCCAGAGCGCCGGGGGCAGGGCGGCCAGAGCGCCGGGGGCAGGGCGGCGAGCCCGGCCGTGGCCCCGCTCTCCCGGGGGGCCGGAGGGCCGCGCCGCCCCCTCTCCAGGTGCCGCCCCAAGCACCAGCTTGGTGGGCTGGTGCCTGGAGCCGGCCCTGCTGTTAACTTTATTGGGTGACTCCTGATTCTTTTGTTATGTGAAGGGGTAAATAACACTTCCTTATTCACTTTCTCCACACCATTGATGATTTTATAGACCTCTATCATATTCCTCCTTAGTCATCTCTTTTCTAAGCTGAACAGTCCTAGTCTTTTTAGTTTCGCTGCCTATGGAATCTGTTCCATCCCCCCCATTCATTTTGGTTGCCTTCTCTGTGCTTTTTCCAATTCTAATATATCTTTTTTGAGATGGGGCAACCAGAACTACACACAGTATTCAAGGTGTGGGCATACCATAGATTTATACAGTGGCATTATATTTTCTGTCTTTATTATCTATCCCTTTCCTAATGGTTCCTAATATTCTGTTACCTTTTTTGACTGCTGTTGCACATTGAGCACAATGACTCCAAGACAAGAGTGACCTATAATGGCCAAAACCTTACTGATAGGGTGAAATTTACTGCATATTCCTAAACCCAGAGCAACTGGGCTCTGGGCAGGGGAAATGCACAGGGTTGGAATGGTGAAATGCACGTCCCCTCAAACAACCAGGGGTTTGCCCCCAACTTCTAGCCTATGGAATAGCAGTCACAAGCCCTTAATACTCATTACACCAGGGGTTGAAGTCATATCATCTGTATATATACAGATCCTGGGGGCCTTCCCTTGGACTGCCCTTAATGTGAGACTATGTTGTGCCTGCATGTAGTCCCTTTCCACAATGCATGCAAAGTACACAGTTTCCCCCTATAGCCTCTATGTGGGCTTAAATGGTGTGGAGGTCCTTGCACTAGCTGTCCATATCATGAACAATTTATCACATAGGGAATTTACAAAGAGGAGGGAGGTGAAATCCCGTCTCTCATTTCTTACTCTTACCCCTTCATCCCTTGTGCTCAGCCAGTGAATCTTTTCTTCTCGTTTTTGATTTCATGTTGTCCTCCATGCTCACCTCTATATGCTCGATTCTGCAATGTTCTGAGTAATCCAGCTCCAGTCCAGCACAGCACTCAAGCATATACTTTATAACAATGCATCGTCCCTTTGAAATCAGTGGCATTACTCACATGCTTAAAATTGAGCATATGCTTAAATTTTTTGCCAGGTTGGAGCTAGTGGATGTTGTGGGATCAAGCTTTATGCCAGGAACTCTCTCCCTCTTCCAATGCACACTATCCTCTTTTATTTCAAATTCCACCTCAAAATTCACTTCTCTGTGCATGTCAGTTAATATGCTGTCACAGCATCTGTGTTTGTTTGTTAATGCAAGTAGAAACATCCATGGGATTTCCCAGCAGGTTTTGTGTTGTCCATTTATGTAGGCTCTAAACTCCTTAGGGTGAGGGCTGTGTCTACTCCAATGTCCCCTGGAGCACTGAGAACATTGTGTTTAACAAATAAGTAATAATAAAACCAGAAACAGAGAGAATTGAGATGACAATAAACCATGCAATGTTTGTATTAGTTTTTAATGTTTTTTGACATAGTAATTGATCTCTTCCAAATAAATAAAAGATTATTTAAAGGGACACTGTCATAATAAAAATCATAAAAACAAATTTCCTTAGTTGTCTCATTGAATTTGCTTTTCTGTTTACCACTTTTCTTGACCAATATTGATGCTGTTTATTTTTTGCATATCTGGCCTGGAAAATGAAACTGGACTGATTAATAATCTTTTGTTTCTAGATTGTCTCCTTTTTAATACTCCAGTACTGTCACATTGCTTTTGTGATTGGGTTTACAACACTGCAGAACAATGTTTCTATAAAATTTGAATTTTTAAAGAAACGATGACAATTTCATTCCTATTAGGTTTTGTAAAAACAGTTCCTTGTTACAAAATCTAAAAAAATTATACTAAACTAAGTTGTAAGGCATAGCCTAAATTTGCCAAGTTGGATTTTTTCTGGAGACTTCATCTGATTTAATGTCACTACTACTAGATATTTCCGTCAAATTCATTAGCAGTCAAGTATTGTATATCTTTGTTTCTTACTCTCAGCCACTTATAGCAATGATTCAACAAACCTCTTAAGACCTGCTTAGGTGTTTTGCTGAGTTGGAGTCTAGGCTAATAATCCTAATTTAGCTCTAATTAAAATCAGTGGCTAGTCTGCTGTTGACTTCAATGGGAGTTGGATCAGGCCTAGTGTACCTGTTGTTGCAAAATTAGTTATTCAAAAGGTAGGATTGGGTGCGTGGGGGAGGAAAGGGAGTGGAATTGTTGAGATGTAAGTCAGGCTATAAAATATGCAATTTGCCAAATACCCTGAAGCCACTCCCTATTCAGTTTAAAGAAATAAAATAGCAGTCTCCGTGTATTTAATTGTAATATGTTGTCAATTCTTTATTTAATATATATTTTAAAATTAAACTTGCATCTTTCTTGTTCTTATTTTACCTTCTTTTTCTTGCTCGCTTCACTCCCTTTTTCCATTTGATATAATATGGTATATCTTCTCTTGCTTTGTCTGTATTTTCAGCTCCCTTTTTCTTCAGTCTCTCTCCTTTCTTTCTGAAAAATTCAAAGAGCTTAGCACCCAATATACTTTAGAAAGACTTGAAAATTTAAAAAAAAGTTCCAGCAAAGTTGTGACAGATGTAAGGTGGTTTTATCTGCTTCTCAAGGACTGGACTTGTAATTCAAAACACCCTTGCATGCAAAATATTATATATGATGTTGCACAAATTACTAAGCATGGTTATTTCATAGAATCATAGAATATCAGGGTTGGAAGGGACCTCAGGAGGTCATCTAGTCCACCTCCCTGCTCAAAGCAGGACCAATCCCCAACTAAATCATCCCAGCCAGGGCTTTGTCAAGCCTGACCTTAAAAACCTCTAAGGAAGGAGATTCCACCACCTCCCTAGGTAACCCATTCCAGTGCTTCACCACCCTCCTAGTGAAAAAGTTTTTCCTAATTGCCAACCTAAACTTCCCCCACTGCAACTTGAGACCATTATTCCTTGTTTGTCATCTGGTACCACTGAGAACAGTCTAGATCCATCCTCTTTGGAACCCCCTTTCAGGTAGTTGAAAGCAGCTATCAAATCCCCCCTCATTCTTCTCTTCTGCAGACTAAACAATCCCAGTTCCCTTAGCCTCTCCTCATAAGTCATGTGCTCCAGCCCCCTAATCATTTTTCTTGCCCTTCACTGGCCTCTTTTGAATTTTTCCACATCCTCCTTGTTGTGTGGGGCCCAAAACTGGACACAGTACTCCAGATGAGGCCTCACCAATGTCAAATAGAGGGGAATGATTATGTCCCTCGATCTGCTGGCAATACAGCCCAAAATGCCGTTAGCCTTCGTGGCAACAAGGACACACTGTTGACTCATATCCAGCTTCGCGTCCACTGTAACCCCTAGTTCCTTTTCTGCAGAACTGCTGCCGAGCCACTCGGTCCCTAGTCTGTAGCAGTGCATGTGATTCTTCCGTCCTAAGTGCAGGACTCTGCACTTGTCCTTGTTGAACCTCATCAAATTTCTTTTGGCCCAATCTTCTAATTTGTCTAGAACCCTCTGGATCCTATCCTTACCCTCCAGCGTATCTACCACTCCTCCCAGTTTAGTGTCATCTGCAAACGTGCTGAGAGTGCAATCCACACCATCCTCCAGATCATTAATGAAAATATTGAACAAAACCGGCCCCAGGACCAAGCCTTGGGGCAGTCCATTTGATTTATGCTAGGACTACAGTCCATATCAAGTAGGGGTTGTTGGGGGTTTTTTTGGCTCACTATTTTGATCAACTGGAGAATATGTAATAATTGCCAATCTCCAAAATATTTAAACTTATCAAACTTCATGAAGACCTGATTTTTATCTGTCTTCATATTTTTTGTACAGAAGTGAGATAAACAGCTTATATATTGCAGTTTTTGGCTGAAGCCTGAATATAAAATGTAAAGTGAAGTTTGGAATTTGTAACACAATTGCTTGATTGTGGATCATAAATGCATAAAGACTGGACTTTATTTTGTCCTTCATTACGCTAGGCATAGCTGGGATTCAAGGATAATCTCTGAGTTCCTTTCGTTTGAATTAAACAAAATCAGTATTCAGACATAAAGTTTTATTTATATATCAAGAAACTTAAAAGATGGAAAACATGTAAAAAGGAATGTAACTTTCCCTGAGGAAAGTACTCTCTTAAAAATTGAAAACATTTCATAAAGGAGGCACATACATTTCCAGTGAATCAGAGCATCTTTATGTGCTGAACCGGGGCCTTGTGAATGCTGTCAGTATTGTTATTGCATAACAGTGAAACAGCATTTATCTGCTTGGATGAGAGTCTCCTCAGAGCAATAGAGAGAGGTCAGACATCCATGGCTGATATTGCTGGATCTGTCTGTGACTTTCCAGCTGATGGTCATGTTATACTACTGACTATGGGACCTGGCAGGGGTGAATGGAGTCACTAGAAAGCAACTCTGCTTCCTTTCAGAGAGATTCTGGTGTATTAGTTATGGCAACCCACAAGGGTCAGTCTTGTCACCCTCATGTTAATATGTATCTGAAGCTACTACTGGAGAGTGTGAGGTGCTATGAGTTACAGTAACATCAGCCGGCAGATGATACCGACCTCCATGTATTGTTTTCCTCAGACCTTGGTGGTATTCTTGCTAATTCGATGTCTTACTGAGTGAGTCCTGAATAAAAGCCATTTGGCTTAAAATAATTCCAGATGAGATTAAGTTGATAACTGGCTGGCAAAGGAGGCCTGTATTGTGAAGAACGGATAAATGCTATGATGACTCCCTAAATTGAGGGCCTGGCCTATTATGACAACTGTTTGCAATCTTGAGGTCCTACAAGACTCATCTCTTCTGTTGGGCCCTTAGAAACAATCCTCTGGGAAGGTGAACAAGCAGCAGCAGGTCTAGAAAAGACAGCATTGTGCAGTAAACAAGAGAGGTGAAGAGACCATCTTGTCAAATACTTTCTATGAAGTTAAACTCTAACAGCTGAACCTTTTAGGGGACTGGTTGGCATAGTGAATTAATGCACTGGCCTTTTCATCTCTTGGGCACAAAACTTGGCTTATGTTGCAAGTGAAAATTAGTTTGGTGGTTTCATCTTAGTCCCTACCAGACATTTGTCTACAACATAAAACCACCATGCAATTTGGCACCGTGGGCAGTCTTTGCTCAAGAGAGGCCCAGAACAGGGGTGTTGCAGGTCAGGACTGAAGGCAGAGTTGTGTGTTGAAAGCTTGCCTCGTCTGCCTGCACTTTATCGGACTTTAGCCAGTGCTGTTTACTTCACTTTCAAGAGCACCAGTTTCTCTCTCACACACACAACACACACTTTTAAAGAACAAAAACATCTTTTGTAAAAAGTAAGCATTTTAAATATTTTTTCCAAGTAAGAAAAGGAGAGACGCTAGAAAAAATTATAGCATAAAGCTCAGCTTGCAGATAAGTTTCTGCATCTTAATAACCTCATTCTTCTCTTAACCCTCACTAAGCATCATCTTAATAACCTCATTCTTCTCTTAACCCTCACTAAGCGATCTGCAAGAAAGAATGTTGTCCAAGTCCTCTTGGAGTGCAGCTATAGGAATAGGAGGTTCTACTGCCTCACTTGCACCATGCATAGCAGCTGTTTCTGATCTCAGTACAACAGCTAATGAATGAGAGACTTCAGGGTTGAAAACTTGCTCAGTCACTTACATGAATCTGTATAACATTTGGACCTGCCACATATAGGTCAATTTATTGTATTTGATGGTGTGTTATTCCATTCTTTTGTGATCCACACCTGGAAGAGCTACAAGACTCTTATGAATGAGTGGGGAGAGAGGCGATCATTCCTACCTCAGTCTTCTCCAAAATGCAAGTCTTAAGGTGGAGCAGCAGAAAATAAAGGGGTCAAGGGTAAAATGGTCAAAAGCACCTAAGTACCATTTTCAAAAGTGACTTAGGCACTTAGGTGCTTAAGTCCATTTGATTTGCATTGAGACTTGGGGTCTTAAGGCCCAAATTTTTAAAGGTATTTAGGCACGGTTACGTTCAGCACAGCAATACGTATGTCTCATTTTCAAAAGGGATTTAGACACTTAGGCACTAAACTCCCATTGACAGTCAATCGGATATAGGCTCAAGTGCCTATATTGAAGATGAGACGTAGGCTCCTAAATCAGTTAGGCGTTGCAATGTTGAGTGCACAAACACCAAAATACCTTTAAAAGTCTGGGCCTAAGTGCCTACATTACTTTTGAAAATGGGACGTAGACTCCTAAGGTCACTCAGGTGCTTTAAAAAAATTTATAACAAAGATGAGATGTGGGAGACTGTACATTTGGGGCTTCCCTTCCTCTGTTTGTGTATTCTCCCCATCGCTGAATACTTAGTTCCTTTGGACAAGGATACTGAACCTTCTCCGATATAAACTGATTCAAAGGTATGGAGGAGTTGTTTACCATTTACTAAGGGAAGTGAACATCAAATACTGGGACAAAACAGCATGTAGTGGGAAAGGAGAAAGGACTCTAAAACATATGAGAGTATGATGCTTCTACTTCACTTCTGTTCACTCGCATGCTTGCTTGCTCTGTTAGGCATGGCTTTTGCACTGCACACTGCTCTAATTCTCCTGTCCAGCTATATAGTACTCTTCAGGCATAAGATCCTTTACTACAATAAGCTTCTTATATCTGATTCCAATAGGAGGTTGGTGTCTGTTAGCAGAATCCTATTCTATTTAAAAAAAGAGAAAACATAGCTTATATTAAAATTCAGCTTTTGCTCACAGAGGTATAAAGAAAATTTGGTTATTTAAAAGTATATATTAAAATACTTGTGTGGTGCAAAGGGGTTATTGTTGGCTAAGAGTAAGCTTTTGCAAACTGACTAGCTACCATATTACAGAAGAAGAGGAGATCTAAGGCTTCTGCTGACAGTTAGGATCAATGGGTGAATGATGGTCATATTTTTTTTTTTTCAATCTCGGTTAGATACCAGGTGTTAGAGACTCCTAGAACTAGCTTGAGCTAAATGTAGTGAAAGCAGAAGCTATTCAGGTTTACCTCCCATCCCTCTTCTGAAATGTTTCTCTCATTCGTGTTATGGCTCCATGTTTCTTTCTTTACCACATATAAGCTAAGAATGAAGTGTCCCTGTAGCTATTCTTTCCAAATAATGAGAATAATTCCATGATGTTAGACTGCATATTCTTTGGAGCAGGAACTTTTCTTATTGTTCTGTGTTTGTACAGCGTGTAGCGCAATGAGTGAGGCTCCTATGCACTACTGCAATATATATAATGTAAATAGTCCCTCAAATGCTTTTTCCATGAGATTCTGTGTTTCTAGCTTCCTTTTGGCTATGCTTTAGGTAGTTTGCCACTTGTACTTCAATATATGCCTGACAGGAGCCAGGAGAACTGATTGTATTTAAGGATTTTAAAGTTTTCAGGGGCAAGTTTCCTTATCTGTGCCCCAGATTCATGAGGTGATTCTGACTGAAGTGTCTATTAAACTCCATCACCAGTAGTTCTTGATGCTCGTGAGAAAATGTTGGTTACACTTTCCCAACATTGTGTGGCTTGACCCACAACAGAGAAGGCAAAAAGTAAGTCCAGCAGCAGTGACCATATTCTTACCAGTCAGAGCAGAAGCAGCAGTTTTCAGCTGAAATGATAAAATAGGTCTTCTCCTTTTTAAGACAATTTACAGTTCCTATGTATAGGTTGCCGAATAAAGACGAATTAAGATTACACTTGCAAAGTTGGATCTTGCGGTAAAATGGTATAAGGGAAGTGTGAGGGTTTCCCTTCGCCCTATAGTGTATGTAATCTGTGGTAGAAGAGGCTGCAAAACTATACATTCTCTAATTTTCTACATTCTCAGAGCAAAAAAAAGAGAAAAAGACAAATATGCCTCTCTGTAGTGATACAGAAAATATGTACATAATATAATATAAAAATTGAAAATAGAGCTCTAGGTGTGTTCATAGCTGATAAATCTTTCCTAGGTGGTACTGTTAACTCCAAAAAGTTGGTTCCATTGAAAAGCAAGTCTCCAGTAGGCATCTAGTATTTCATAGTGTTCTAATTCAGATCTGCACATCAGCGCTTCAACCGTTTCCAGCCAAACTTCTTGTTAAATACTTGCAGGACTTCCTGTAGTGGATCTTAGTTTTAGGCATTGCAAATAATGCAAAGGTTTCTTTTATAAGTACAAAGAAGGGCAGGGTTTGTGTTTACAAAGTTTTCTGTATGGAAATCCTGTATTAATTTATCTGTATTTACTCCACTGAGTTCTATGGACACAATGTAACCTTTTAAATAAAAGGCTGGATGCTGTAGCCTGTGCCAGAGATGCTGTGTAACCAGTCAAATAGAAAAAATAAGCAGGAAATGGCCTGAAATAATTACAGTTTAGATGGCAGAGTTAATCCTAACCATAGAAGGCAACTGTTATGGAATTACATAAGGATGCTTTTCTTACAATAAATATAGAAGGGTATAATTTGTAATGAGGTTATCTCATCAATAGGGGAGCTATCAAGCAAGAGGGTATACCTTGTGCTAGCTATCTTCTTCCAGTGGTAATTAACACAGGCAATGCTAGATGTAATTTTTTTATAGTATCAAAGACTTAAGCTCTGCTTAAAATTTTCTATTTAGGGAGCATTTGTAGTTTGCAGAGATAATTATATCCTCTTTACTGCCTTCAGATGGGATGTGGGTGGGATGTTAGGCTTATTTAATTAACTGTAAAGCACTTTGAGATCCTCAGATGAAAGGTGGCATAGAAGTGCAAGATATTAGCATTATTATTACTCCATACAGTGATTAATAGACAATCATTCTTACAGTTCTTAAACTTAGCCGAGTACCCATTAACATGCATTTAGAATACCAGGATCAAATTAAATAAAATTGGTAAAAATGAATCAGAATATTGGTATTTGATTTCCCTCTAAAGGAAGCTTGTAGTAATATACATTGCTTCTACATCTGACACAGTGAAATCTTGTTTAAAAAAAACAAACAAACTGAATTACAACCCTTCAATGGTTGAAAGGGCAGTTTTGCCAATGTATTAAATATCTGGCAAAAAAAGGTGTTTTAATTTTTTTTAAAGTAAATGTAAGCAAACACAAAGGAATCATACAGTTGGAAATATTTTCCAGTGTTTATGTTCAGATGTTCAGACCTGTCTGGCTCCTCTCTGTTTGCATGTGTTGGGGTTATAGGTAGTCCGTCTACATTCCACATTGATTCATATAAATATATTACAGATTATTAACCTCCAGCCAAATACCAGGGAAGTTTGCTTTTCAAAACGGTTAGTGACTTTTCACAAAACTTATTTTCTATACAGAGGCATCCATCTTCTTTATATTGTCCCATTAAGGGAATTATAAAGAGAATAATATTTGTTCCAGGGCTTTTGCTGCTGGAGCCAATATCTGCCCCATAAATATATGTTCTCATGTTCATCTGATGCATGTTTATTCATGTGATTAATTAGATCAAAATAAGTTTCTTATGGCGAGGCGGAGCCTCTCTCTGTTAAAATTGCACCAAGCTTCTATTCTGCAGCCCATATAAGTTTGGCTCAGAAAATACTCTGATCTAAAAACTGCCATATTTGTTGTGAAAACAAAGAATGTTTCTGTAAAAAAAATGAATCAAAATGATATTTAAATTGTAGGTCATTTAAAAATCATCCTGATTTAAAATATTAACTTTTCCCTGTTTCTTTGTCTTCTTCCAATTCAGAACCACTTGTTACTATTCCTTCAAATTTACCTGACAGTTCAATCTCCTTGGACACTCATGTGCTAGCTGTATTTAATGTAAATAGGTGTTTTTTAGCAAAGTTATTAAGGTTTTTTGTTGTGGGTCTTTTGGGGGCACAATTCTGATCTGATGGATGTCAAAAGAGCTCTTTTGCCATTGTCTATAGTTAGAACAGAATTGGGCACAAAGGGCCATTTCCTCAGCTGGTATAAACTGGTGTTGTTCCATTGATGTCAGCTGAGCTACACTGATTTATACTAGCTGAGGATTTGACTCTATATTTGTGAGAGAATATGTTCCCTCTATTGGCTAGTGAGCTTAGAAAGCACATAATGATTTTTCTTTAATGAACTGTTACCAACAATATTCCTTGAGCTCCAGTGCTGGAGGCCTGGGTTATTAGAGCTGTTAGAACCAAGACAGTACTGTCCATTCTTCACGTGTAAGTTCGGTTATGGAGCATGGATAACCTCCACGCTCCCATTATAAAGCCGATTTTGATTCTCCTTGCAACTCCAGTAAAGAAGCCTTTTGCTCATTTTTAGGTTTAAGTCTCATTGCCAACTAGAACATTTTCTGAACATTTTGCTTAAATGGAGTAGGAACTTCTTGAAACCATAAAAGGAGGAGAAATTGTTACAAAACCTCTGTTTCTTTGTGTCCTTTGATTTCCCCAACAAAATCCTAATACGCTACAAAATGTGAAACCGAGTTTTACACTGACTCATGCAATAGGCAGTTTTCAAGCACAATAACAATTTTAAAAATTGCCAGTATTTGAAAATGAGACATGATATTTTGTCATTAAAGCTGTTAGGGGGTATAAAGGGCATCACAGAGAGAATTTTCAGTGTTTATCTGTGAACAAGCCAGGACTACTATTCAGAAGTGAAAGGAAATGAAACTCTTGGTTGTGTTAAAATTATTCTTCATCAAAATGTATCTTTGGCCTAAGACATCCATTTTCAAAATGGAATAACTAAGAATCCAAGTTTAAGTGACTAGCCAGAGATTGTAGGCAATATTTATTAAAACTGGGGCCAGAACCCTGAAGTGGTAGACCCATAAGAGCATCCAGTAGCGCTCAATGCCTCTCTTACATATTGTTTCAAATCTTTGAACTTAGGCCAGCTGTAAAATGGAGATAATAATGCTAAACCACCTTTATAAAATATTTTGAGATCTACAGATGAAAAAACACTAAATAAGTGAAAAGCATTTTTCTTACCCATATTTTTCAGATGGCATAACTTTAGTGACTAGGAGGGAGGCACTCTGGCTTAGTCCAGTGGTTCTCAAACTTATTTGATCGTGCCCCGCTTCTTTGTGTCTGGAGTAGTTTACATCCCACCACCCGGGCACCCAGTCAGAAGCCACCACTCTCCGGCCACCTACAGGCTCCCAGCTTAAAGCAGTGCCGCCGTCAGCAGCAGTGGAGAAGTAAGGGTGGCATGATATGGTATTACCACCCTTACTTCTCTGTCAGCAGCGCTGCCTTCAGAGCTGGGCATCCGACCAGCTCTGAATGTGTGCAGTAAGTTATTTTTTTTGCTAAAGCTCCTCACACACCCCAGAATAAATTCTGTGACCTCTAGGGGGTGCACCCCCCCAGTTTGAGAACCTCTGACCTAGTGCACTAGGCATTACTGTGGAACCAGCATATCAGGAGTGTAGTCCTGGATCTAAGAGTAAGGAAATTATTAATTAAGGACCTCATTAATCTTATACTGCCCCTACAATAAACAAGTGTATTATTCTTATTGGGTATAAAATAAATGCATATTTTATCACTACAATCTTAACTTTGTCCCAAAATATTTTTTCACCACTAATCTCAAAATAGTGTCATCGGTTTCCTATCAAACTACATATTCTTTTTCTCAAGAATAGCAATTACGTGTATTTTAGAAAAAAAAAATCTACTATCAATTGATAAATATATTGACTGATTTTGTTTCATGTTTCACACAGGAAGGCAATCAAATCTATACTTTTTTAAATAACACTTGTAATTTAAAAAAAAAATTTAAAAAGATAGTATCAGATAACCCCATCTCATTTGAAAGCCAGTAATTAGATAATTTCCTCATAGGATTGTGGCAGAGGAGGGCCCTGAGGAAGGGTTTGACAGAAGAGAAAGCAGTGACCCTCCATATCATTTAGAGGGGGGCATTCCATACAGAAGGAGTTGCATATAAGGAGGCACAGAAATGTGTGAGAGAAACAGGCGGACATAGATCACTGGCTAGAGGAGCTGGGAGGCGTATCAGTAAGAAACAAGAGTAGACAAGTAAGAAGAGTGAGAGCTGTGAAGAGCTTTGAAAATGAGGGGAAGAAACTTTGAACCTGATGCTATGAAAGAGGGTGAGAAAGCAGAGGATTTAAATAAGAGAGTAATGTGTTCAGAATGATGAGAAAGGAAGAATATCTTAGCAGCTGTATTTTGTATAAAAGGATTTTTATAAACTCAATTTCCTGACTCTTTCCTGGTTTTAGCAATTTACAAGATTAATCAGTGCAAAAATACTGTTTCTGTAGATCAGAGGAGAAGGAGAATGTGATTCTAAACTAAGTGACAAATCATGTAATGATGTACGTTGGAGGGGTGTGAGAAGAAATTAATAGGTGCATAAAAGCAGTAAGCTTCTTTGTTTCTCAAAAAAGTCACTGTTGACTTATTTCCTCTTGAAGAAGAATGAAAGGGGAGCAAACGTGGCAGGAGGCAGAGAACATGTATACAAAATCAAATCATTTTCTGTATTCTGTTAACTGTAGATGTGTCTTGATCAGAATTGATCATCTCCTCACCTAACTACTACTCTTTGATCATGCTGTGAAATTGTAATACTTGTGATTTCAGAATCCAAACATGAAATTTGAATGTGATGTCACAAATAATTGATCATCACTTGAATCATCAAGAACCCACAGACTGTCCCTGCTTTGGAAAGTTCTTTTTTCACTCCACATTTTACAGCAAATGGAAGCATACATGTGTGAGCTGCAAGGTACTGCTTCACTGGTTTCCGTCAACTTATCTCCTCTTTCCTTTTCCTCCTCTCAGGTTATTTGATGTATGCACAGTGTCACGAACAGACAGAGAGACCAAACTAACACTAGTGTTTGAACATGTCGATCAAGACTTGACCACTTACTTGGATAAAGTTCCGGAGCCTGGAGTGCCTACGGAAACTATAAAGGTACCGAAGAAGGATTTTTTTCCCTTCATAATGTTAGGAAATATTATTATGTAAAGACAAAGGGCTTAATCGTAAGGCTCTTACTCGGGCAAGCTACCTTTTGCTTCAGTGGGAGTTTGCATGAGTGAGGGCTGAGTAAAAGCTGAGTAATCACCTAGTTAGGACTTGAGTTCTAGTGTACCAGTTACTGAACCACAGATCAGTGCAACTTTTATTATGGAAATGTTCATACTTGTTTTCCTTTGGTTTTGGATTTTATGTTCCTCCTCTTCCCCCCTCCCCGCCATGACACCCCACCTCCTCATCCCACTGTTTCCCTTTAATCCTCTCAGATCTGGATTTACCATTGGAAGTCATCAAATACCTTCACTTACAGTAGTGGTTCCCACCAGCCTTCCCCTATGGCAGGTTATTCCTTAATTGTCCACTTCATGGTTACTTGAACCGTCCTCTGAAGCAGCAGTTAATGGCCAGTGTCAGAGACAGAACACTGGACTAGATGGGCCCCTGATGTGATCTATTATAACAAGTCCTACTCTCCTATTCTTTTTTTCTGTTGTGGCTTTTTCTTTATTTTTTTTATTCTTTTTTTTAATTCTTTTCCTTGTTTTTTTCTTTTTCTTTTTTAACTGATTCTCTTTCCTGCCTGCACTTACTAGAAAGCTACATACAGCTCTCAAGATGGAAGGCATTCATTGATGGTTCTGTGTACCTGAGACCCTTGTGTACTTGCAGCTGAGCTCAGTGTTACCGAGTAAAGCTTAGGTTGGCCTATTTCTATCCTATGTATGTGAATTACTCCCATGGCAAGCTGCATTACCTGCATTTGTCGGGGAGGGATAGCTCAGTGGTTTCAGCATTGGCCTGCTAAACCCAGGGTTGTGAGATCAATCCTTGAGGGGGCCATTTAGGGATTGGGGGCAAAAATCTGTCTGGGGATTGGTCCTGCTTTGAGCAGGGGGTTGGACTAGACGACCTCCTGAGGTCCCTTCCAACTCTGATCTTCTACGATTACAAACTACTGTAGGAGCAGGAATGGGTGGTGGGTGGCTTTCAAGGAGCTGCCTGGTGGTTTATGCATGGCAGTATGTTTGTGGTGAGGGAGATGGTCAGAGTAGATCCAAAGTCATGTAGTTTTCCCTTCCTGTGTGCATTAGTATGCTGCTTTCCTAGGAAGGCCTCTCCCCAAGTTAGGAAATACTGATTTAAATGTATTAACTCCATAGCTTTTTTCCACCATCTTCCTGGGGGTTGCCATAGTAAAGCTCCATATTGAGGACTGCAGTTGGAACCTGATCAAAATATTCAAATAGGGGAATAGAAGCAGGGGGATTGATTGATGTTAAAATTTCCTACCTCATGGTTATGCCTGATAAGTGTTTTGCTTTCTTCTGTGATAAGAAACAACTTTTGCTTCTAAGGAAGGATTCTCTTGCTACTGTACTAGTAATTTTTGGAGGTGTATTGGGTCTTCTTAACCTGGCAGGACTCCTAGGGAAATAAAGCAGTAGCGGAGAAGAAACGGGGAGGGGGAAATTCACTTAAATTTTTTTTATTATTCCACTAATTTTTGTTAACATTGGCAACCTAAGTGACTTTTTTGACCTTTGGGTCTGAAATCATACAGTTCAGAGACTGATCGTTTTACTTATCAAAACCACAAAAAGTGTAACTTCAGGCAGTTCCAGTAGTTTTATTTTTGTAAGCAATCTTCTTGCATAAATGTTAAATTAAAAAAACGAAAACAGCTGGATTCAGCCTCAGCAGTGGATTGAAAAGTAACTCACATATTACAAAGATATCATGTTCTAATGCTTTTAGGGTTCTACTCTTGGCTGAGATTTTCAGGGCTGCTGAAGGGGTCTGGTCATTTAATCCTCATTAAAATGTAATTAGTTAATTAGTATTAATGGGACTTGAGTGTCCCAACACCCTAAGTGGATTTAAAAAAAATCTCACCTTTGTTTTTTAATCATATTTCTTTCAGTACTTATATAGTACTTGCTCATATTTCTTTCAGTACTTATATGCAATAGTCTGAGGCAAATGGAAAAAAAGAGTATTGGCCTATAACCTTGTATGCCATTTTTTTCAAAATCCGGTTCTAAAATTGCATCTGCAAACATGAAATTCTGCTTGGGAATTAAATACTTGTGCAGGCAATTACTGGTGTGTTGTGTATGGACCAATATATGATTCTGCACAGACACTGCAACTCAGGTGATGGATTATGATTAGGGCTCCGTGTTTGTCACAGAGGTTGCGGAAGTCATGGAATCCGTGACTTCCTGCAACCTCCGTGACTTCTGCAGCGGCCAGTGTGGCTGACCCCAGGGCTGCCCAAGCGGCTGGCCCTGGGGACAAGCACACCGGCTGCTGCTGGAGCGGCTCTTCAGCCAGCCACATCAGCCACTGCTGGAGTGGTCCCAGCCCCCGACCCAGCCACACTGGCTGCTGCTCTGGCGGCCTTGGGCTGCGGGCCCCTGGGACCGCCCGAGCAACTGGCCCCCAGGACTGCCTGAGCAGCGGCCGATGCAGCTGGCTCCAGGAACCTCCTTAGCAGCAGTATCTTTCCCCCCATCCTCAAAACAACAACAACAACAAAGATTCTATCAGGTGTATTTATGGTAGAAGACATGGACAGGTCATAGGTCGTGATTTTTTTGTTTCTTGCCCGTGACCTGTCCATGACTTTTACTAAAATACCCATGATTAAATTGTAGCCTTAATCATGATAATTTGGCGCTATAAAGCATGTGAAGGAGAACAGACCAGCCATTTTAAATGAGCAGGCTCAGTTCTGTCCACTTATGCCTATGTAAATTTCATTGCAGTCAGTGGAGTAAATCAGAGCAAAATTTGGCTTGTGATGTCTACAAAAGCCAGGTTAATGGATAAAGGGAAAAATCCATCTAATGTTTACATGATCCCTTTTCCTGATTTCAGCATTTACATGTGTTGGTTTATGAACTTTATGTGCCACAGGGAGAAGGAAACCGAGGAATCTATACTTCAACCTGGAGGTGTAAATTCCAGCTCAAGAAGACATAACTGCACTAGCTGTGATCAAGCTAATGCACTAAGAATAGAAGTGTGGCTGCCATGGTGCAAGCAAAATGAGAGACTAGCCACCGACGTATACTCCTAGCATCTTGGTTAGGATCCTGCTTGTGCCACGGTGGCGACATTTCTATTTTTAGAGAGCTAGGACAAGTATGTCTCCTCAAGCAGGAATTTACACCTCCAGCGCCAGTTTAGGCATACCTCTATTTTCTTAATTGTACCTTGTTACTGTGACTATAAAAGGGCCCAACCCTGCAAACTTCTGTTCACTTGAGCAATGCTCAGCTAGTGCAGTTGAAGCCACTCAGGCTTGCTCATGCAAGTAAAAGTTCGCAGGTAGGGTTGCCAACTTTCTGATTGCAGAAAACTGAACACTTGCCTCGCCCCTGCCCCTTCTTTGAGGCCCTGGCCCCGCTCACTCCATCTCCCCTCCCTCCATCGCTTGCTCTCCCCTACCCTCGCTTATTTTCATCGGGCTAGGGCAGGGGGTTGGGGTTCGGGCTCCAGATGGGGGTGAGGGCTCTGGGGTGGGGCCGGGGATGAGGGGTGTGGAGAACAGGAGGGAGCTCCGGGCTGGGGGGTGAGGCTGAGGAGTTTGGAGTGTGAGATCCGCAAAGGTTTTTTAAGCACCTAATTCCCATTGATTTTAGTGCGAGTTTGGTGCCTAAATACCTTTAAGGATCTAGGCCTAGGAGTCTAAATCCCATTTATTTTCAAAATAGTCATAGGCACGTAGGAGCCTACATCTCACTGAAAGCCTGCTAAGTGCCTAAGTCACTAATCACTAGTGTAATACAATCATTGCTCCTTTCTTTGTACCCTGTGAATTCCGCTCTGTCTGTGTTAGTAACAAGTAATGTATCACTTCTTAGTAAATTAAAATGAAGATGTAGCTTCTCAGAAAACAAGCCAGTTTTCTGAGTTGTGCTGTGAGTCATTAGACCTCTGCCACAGATGCATGTACTCTGATCATGTTTGAGATGCGGAGCAGATGTTGCACAATCACGTGATACTGAAAACAAGGTGAGAAATTCCAGGAATAAATACACCACAGTGATGATGAAACTGCTGTAAGAAGAAGAAAAAAAAATCTTCAGTGTGGCCTGTATCTAACAACATTGTTAAAAGAAACTCCTTAAAAAGTGTCACTACATTAATGAGCCTACTCAAATGCGCATGTTGTACGACATAAATAAATGCTTGATGAGTTGGATTTCTAAAATTGTCCTGCTAATATTTTATATTGAGGAAAAGAAGCAAAACCTTTTTAGGCATTGAGAGTCCGGTTATATATATATGCACATTACAGGGCAACATAACATGATTTGAAGTGATTTATTATTTTGGAGGACTACTTTTAAATCAAAAAATTTATTCTCTTAATACGAGGGCTGTTATGCCTCCTACAACGGCAAGCTGGCTGGAAAGATGGAGAGAAAGGAAGCATGCCACACAAATGGCAGGTTCTAGAGGCATTATGCTGTCAATAACATGCTTTCTGGGTGATGGATACAGGAGAGGTTCCCCTTAATGGTAGTGTAGCCAGCTCTTCTCCAGACTACAGCAGTTCCTACAAACATGGAGGCACAATCATGTCTACCTCTTTGCCGCACCCAGATGGCCCCTCTGGAGCCACTGATGCTGTCCACAGTGTGAGGTCTCCAATCCACAGCTTGTTCTCCTTACAGCAATGGCCAAATTTTGTCTGTGCTGGGGGAAAATGACTCTTTCTCTATAGTGCCCATCACAGTTGTAACTAAGGCCTGCTCTTACCTCTCTGTTAAGGCACTTGTACTGTTACTACCACAATTTGGATGATCTAATTTTTTTATTTTGGGAGAGTCCTGCTATTCATTTTTAATGAGTGGACATACTCCGAACCCTAATTATTTCCAAATTCAAACACTCAGAAAATGGGAAAAAAACCTCTCCTATTTCCTGTGGTGCCCTAATCCATGCCTACCCAGAACCCTAATCACTTCCAAAATCAGGAGCTCATAAAAATGTGAAGCACTCCAATAATTTTAAATCACTATGTCCACTCTAGTGTGATTTAAAGTCATTTGAGTGCTTCACATTTTTTTATGAGTGAATAAAAGCAACCTGACTGTATTAATAATTTGAGCCTCTAAATATAATTAAATGAAATTGTAAATGTTGTTGTGTAAAGAGGTCTACCAAATAATCACAAAATAAAGGTCTGATGGCAGGAGAGAGCTACAAGTGTGTAAGGGCTTGCTTGACCCATCATCTTTTGAAGTCAGAGGGAGGATTTCCATTGATTTCAAGGTGCATTGGATCGGGGACCGTAACTCATCTTTCTTCAGCAAGATGATGGAAATAAAAATAAACCAAATAGATTCTCAACTGTAGTCAAGGGCTAACGACCATCGAAAAGCTTACCTCCTTCTGTTCTAATTGCAAGGAGCATTTCTTTGATCCTGCCTTCCGTAACATACATATAGAGCAACTAGGGCTATTGATTAATCGCAGTTAACTCACGCGATTAGCTCAAAAAAATTAATCAAGATTAAAAAAATTAATCGTGATTAATCACATTTTTAATCGAACTGTTAAACAATAGAATACCGAATGAAATTTATTAAATACTTTTGGACGTTTTTCTACATTTTCAAATATATTGATTTCAATTACAACACATAATACAAAGTGTACACTGCTCACTTTATATTATTATTTTTTATTACAAATATTTGCATTGTAAAAATGATAAAAGAAATAGTGCAATTGCTTTATCGCGAAAGTGCAACTTACAAACATAGATTTTTTTTGTTACATAACTGCATTCAAAAACAAAACAATGTAAAACTTTAGAGCCTCCAAGTCCACTCAGTCCTGTTTCTTGTTCAGCCAGTTGCTAAGACAAAAAAGTTTGTTTACATTTATGGGAGATAATGCTGCCCACTTCTTATTTAAAATGTCACCAGAAAGTGAGAACAGGCATTTGCATGGGACTTTTGTAGCCGGCATTGCAAGGTATTTACATGCCAGATATGATAAACATTCCCTTTCATGCTTTGGACACCATTCCAGAGGACATGCTTCCATGCTGATGATGCTCATTAAAATAATGTGTTAATTAAATTTGTGACTGAACTCCTTAGGGGAGAATTGTATGTTTCCTGTTCTGTTTTACCTGCATTTCATGTTATAGCAATCTCAGATGATGACTCAGCACATGTTCGTTTTAAGAACACTTTCACAACAGATTTGACAAAATGCAAAGAAGTACCAACGTGAGATTTCTAAAAATAGCTACAGCACTTGACCCAGGGTTTAAGAATCTGAAGCGCTGTCGAAAATCTGAGAGGGATGAGGTCTGGAGCATGCTTTCAGAAGTCTTAAAAGAGCAGCATTCAGATGTGGAAACTACAGAACCCGAACCACCAAAAAAGAAAATCAACCTTCTGCTGGTGGCATCTGACTCAGATAATGAAAATGAACATGCATCGATTCACACTGCTTTGAATTGTTATCGAGCAGAACCCGTCATCATTCCAGACGACATGAAGTTGGAAGCACAAAGGGACATATGAATCTTTAGCACATCTGGCATGTAATTGCGATTAATTTTTTTAATCGCTTGACAGCCCAAATAGCAATGTGTATATTTGAAATAAAATTAAATTTAAAACAATCTACCAAAACAAGACACTCCACTACACTTGCTTCTCCCCCGGGGGAGAGGATGAGAGAACAAACAACATGTGACAGCTGTTAGTCATGTTGCTTAATGGGCTGCTGAAAGGTGCTCAGATACTACAGTGATGAATATGTTATAAGATCCTTCATGGAATGGAATAGAATAGAAGGAGATGAGGTAAGGTTCCACCGGTAAACCAGCAATGATGGGTTTCCATGAAGTCAAGAAAAGAAGACAATTTTTGGCATATCAGGAAAACTCACACACTTCCTCCAATTAATTTACACCAATGTTTAATTTATATGAGCATTTTTTTCTTGATGCCTGTACCTGCCTAATAAGCATAATGGCTAGTTCCACTTTGTGATATTGTCATGGATTTGATTTTCCATTTTTGGTGGTGAGGAAAGGTTGCTGAGGGGGTGGTTGGGTATGGTGGGAGGGTTATTTGTATGCCTGTCTTTTTAACATATGTCAAAAGCACTTAGCGCCTTAGGTAGACAGTGAGTTATTTGTATAACTTACAAATAAAAAGAATAAAATAAATACATAAATAATTTCTGGTTATATCATTGATTATGAAGGTTAAAGTTTACCTTGGTTAAAGTCCGCACAGACTTAAAACTTTTCAAGACTCCTTAAACAGTGAAAGGTACTATAGTATTCACCACTCTCTCACTCTTTCTGGTAAATAGAATTATGACTTAGGCATAGTAAAACTGTAATATTGCAAACATAGGAGATCAGATTCAGCTCTCCATTAAATGAATGTAAATCCAGAATAATGCCATTGATTTCAGTGAAGTTATTTCAGATTTATACTAGTGTAAATAAGAGCAGAATTTGGTCCATTTAATTTAACTTGCATGTTTATTTTGGTGCATTTAAGAGAATATGATTTAATTTCTGTTACCTCAAAGGAGCTGGAAATTATAACTGTGATGCAAGAAAGCTTCTGCTCTTAATATTCTGGATGCCTTTGAGATAGGTAAAGGCTACAGTGACTGGATAGAGATTACTTGTGAAGCTGGTATTTTTATTGCTAGCATATCACTGTAGAGATAGTCACTGCAAGCTCTGGAGTGAGCCCACCTTATTGATTAGTCTTGTTATAGTTGGTATGGCAACACCCATTTTTTCATGTTCTCTGTGTGTGTGTATATATATAATCTTCCTACTGTATTTTCCACTGCAGGCATCCGATTAAATGGGTTTTAACCCACGAAAGCTTATGCCCAAATAAATTTTAGTCTCTAAGGTGCCACACGTACTCCTCATTCTTTTTGCTGATACAGACTAACATGGCTACCACTCTGAAATAATTTATCTATATTCTAAACTTTTCTTACAAGATACTTATCTCTGTCTTTGGTAAATTAAGTCAAATTGTGACAGACCCTTACATGGGTATGCAATGTGGAGGTCATGCAAAGAGCCATCCCACCCTCTCCCCCTTTAATTTTTGTGCAGAGGCTATTCACAGGTGTAGTCCCTTTGCTTGAGGGAGATCAAGGACTTTTTTTTATTTTTTTTATTTTTTGCTATTTCCATTAATGTGAAAAATCCCACAAAATATATTTCCAGCAAAAATGTAAATATCTAAGAGCAGGAGAAAGGGGGATCCATTGGCCATTATTTAGGAGGACACTATTCCAACTGCCTAGAAGCAGAAGGGCTATGCTCCCCAGCTACAGCAAAAGATGGTGGAAGCAGCCAGAAACAGCAACTTTGGCTCCCTAGCTGTTCTTGGGGGGGAATCAGAGAGAGAGTATATGTCTGGAGCAGGTTATTATAGCCTCTGGTTTTGTGTAGGCCCTAAAGTGTAAGACAGGGAAATGTCATAGGGATAACAATTAGATCCCAAGGGGTGTATGACACTATGGCTGGAACTGGGAGCAAGGATCTGGAATTAAGTCCATTCTTCCTCTTCCCCACGCCATCCTGAGTTTAAGGGTGTGGGACTGTTGGTAGCACCAGTTTTCCTGCTAGGGCTGTGGGGTGTTTTACCACTTCTCTGCTGATTCTAGAGTCCCTCCCCCTAGCTAAAAGTCAGCTGCATTTTCTCTTTCTCTACACAAACATCCCTCACATCCAATGAGGCAGCTTCATTTAGTCTGGCTGCCAGACCCCTCCATCTCCTCCAGTCAGGGACACCAGCTCCTCTTCCTCATACTGTAGAACGCTTCCTGTTTGTGGATGTTTTTGTTATTTTACACAAAACCCAAATGTGACTCTACAGGCCATGCTGAATTTGTGAAATATGCTGCTATAGAAACAAGTTCTGCGGTGATTTTCCAGGATCCAGCTATGGCACTATTTTCCCCCCCGCAAGACCTAGAAATAATTGTAGGTAGCATCTTCCAGGTGGTTGAATCTTAATTAGAATTAAGTCCATGCTTAGGTACAGTATTACCAATTCTTCGCTATAGACAAGAGAGCTAAGGAGAAGAGCTTCCAGCCTGAGAGGTGCACTGGGAGATGTGGGCAGGTGATGGTTGTTTGACGCCTCAGAATAGCCAAGAGTGTGTTAGGGAAAACTTGCAAATAATAGTAAAAGATATAGAATGCAAACTAAGAAAAGACTCTATTGTACATGCATGCTTCCCTCGGACATAAGATACCACAAAAGCATCATATACCCAAAGCAGGACTTCTCCTACTCTCTCCCACCATCATCATTTCACATATTTACACAACTTCTTCCTTTATTTATCACCGTGCTCTATAATCAACATACGGTTCATGTTACTAGTTTCTCAGGTTTCAAAGTGAAATAAATTGAGCTTTCTTCCACTTTGAGAATATCCCCTTTTTAAGAAGTCCAAACAAAGACACACATTATTAGTAAGTTAGTAAGCAGCTGCCAGAAAACAGAAAATTAGGAATGGAGTCATGAGTGAAATAATAGAGATACTGTTTGGTGCTTAACCCTTTGTGTGACGGGAAAAAACTTCAGTAGAAAAGTGGCTGCTTAATCTGTTTGTAACTTTGGTAAAGAATATCTGTTTTTTTTAATATTGAACACTTAGTACTACAGACACAGTGGGTCAAACCCTTCTGTGATGTAACCCTGTTGGCTTGCTTGGGTTACACCAGGGAGAATTTGGCCCAGTGCTATTCGCATTAGCTAGCGAGCAGTCTTTCATTTGATTTCATATACAGTGTGAAGAGTTTGCAATTAAGGGCCTAAATCTGTCCTTAATTGTTGGTAAATATCAATATTTTATGGTTTTATGACTTCCTCTCTTAATATACAGCTACACAGCAATGCCATTTATGTCAGTGAACGAAACCCAATTAAAACCCCGTCAGAATCTTTTGATTGAGTTCCGGATTTTGAAAGATGAACCCCAAATTTGATATCAAAGTTTGTGCGTTTCTCTCTCTCCCCCCCCCCCACCTGCCATAACCAGACCCTAATGAGCTTAGGCCCTGATTCAGCAAAGTGCTTAAGTATCTGCCTTACTTTAAGCACACAAGCAGTCTCAGATTTTAAATGAAGCCAAACTAAAAGACTGCTCCCTAGCTGATGCTAATAACATCAAGCCAAATTAATCCCTGGTTTAACCTGCTGAAGTCAGTAGAGTTATTCCAGAGAAGGATTTGAATCATTGTCTCTCTAGTCCCAGACTAGTTACATGCTTAATGTTAAGCACGTGCTTAAATGCTTTGCCGGATCAGGGAAATAGTCTCCCCTTGAAATATACATGGAAGCAGCATCAGTGGCATATGTCTATACAGCAAAAGCTATGCATGAGCTAGCCTACCTGAACTAGCTTGACTCCATCAAGTGTGGCTAAAAGCAGCAGTGCAGACAATGCAGTGCAGGTGTCGGAGTAACTAGTTCAAGCCTATCATGGACCCTGGGAACATATGTGGCTTGTACTACCTGATCTGAAACTCACTGTGTGCTATCTTCATTGCTATTTTTACCTGCATTAGCTAGATTCAGACTAGCTCATGTAGACTAACCCAGAGTCAGGGTATGTCTACACAGCAAAAGCTGTGCATGGAATAGTCTCCCGGATATATAGAAAAATGTTCAGTAGTTTGTCATGATGGTAAACCCTGTAATATAATGGAAAAGGGCTTGAGGGAATCACAGCTACAAAAAAGAATATCATAATGCAATATTGGCTTCATTTTTTTTTAAATCATAACTTTTTTTTGAGCCACAATAATTATTCCATTTGATTCTCAAGTGAACTTTTAGAATTCACAAATCTCAAAAGCTAATTTCTTTTTAATTCAGATAAATTCATTACAAGCTAGATGGTATATCTTTACTCATGTTGAGTAGTATCTGTTTCCACAAGTGGTCACTTTAAATCAGTGGGACTGCTTGTGGACTAAATTGCTAAATTGTTTCCACAATCTGAGGCTAAATACATGAGACCTACAAACAGCAACATGAAAAAAGAAATTGCGCCTAAGTACTTGTAAAATGTCCCCTTTCTCTGTCAAATGCAACAGAAAACTGCACACTGTAGCTTTAAATTGCCAAACATAATTTAAAAGTCATGTCAGCCATCTCTTTGGAGTGTTTCATATTCAAGCCAATAAATTCAGCTGCAGGACTATCTGTCCTCTGTTTTAGGATATGATAGTTATGTTGCATAACTGTGATTTAGGAATCTCCGAAGTCTCCAAAATGTTACAGTATTCTGTGCATGGAAATTCAGAGTAGTTTTCTCTTTACTTTCCCTGCAGGAAAGGGGACAGTACAATGGTGGGTTTTTTAAATCTAGTTTATGATTCAGTCTAAAATATTCTTTCATTTGAAATTAACTTCAGAGATTCCTGTTCTAACAAGTATAGTATCTATTTTATCAAAGACTTTTATTTTTACAGAGAAATTTTGACAGCAGTACACTCCTACTTTAATGTTACAAAGGAAATACTTGCTGTCCAAACCCAGACTCGGCAGTTTAATGGAAATGGTTCCAAAAGAATACGTAGGATGTTACAAATGTAAAATTAGTTTAATGAAAGAGTGTACAGATGTCTTTCATGTATTTTAAATAAAAAGGCTAATTTGAGATTCAAGAAAGTCAACAGTGATCTTTGAGCCATATGCTTGTTGTTACAATAGTAAGTTGTGTACAGCTTTGTCGTTCAGTGAGAAAGAACACAGAGTGAAAAGGAAAAGACATTTTAAAAACATGAAGTTATGGGAAGAGAAACCATCTTCCAAAGAAATGTTTTATTGTCGTCTTGTCTTCTCTATTGCTCTGTTAACACTGTGATTAGACCATGTCCCATTCTTCTTTTTGTTTGTTCATGTAATTCCTATTGAAATCTATGGGACTTGTTGAACGCATAGGAAAAGGAGAATGGAGGCCAAACTCTGTGGGGCTATAGTGAACCAAAACTGCAAAGGAATGCATAATTCACAGGGAGATTAAAATAAAAATAAACCACAGTTTCTTTTGCTTAGTTTTTGGAGCACAAGTCACAAAACAAGCAGAAAGCAGCTTTTGGTTCTTGATGAAATGTGGTAGTTTAGCTTCATTACTTCAAGTGTTCAGTGTGTTTCAGGGCTTTAAACTTCCTCCCAGTGAGAGGAATTTTAAACTCAATTTTCTAGTCCCTATGCAGTCCTGCATTAGGATTGCAGGATGAGGCCCTTAGAAAGTATTGGAGAAGTAGCCATTCGCCTTATGTTTGCATTGTGTTTTTCTACAAGTCTGGTGGAGGTAACCCCAACGTGCTAGTTAGTGGAGTCATGCTTCTTTGTGACAGAAAACCAAGAACAGTCCTCCAGTGAGAATAACAAAAACCTACCCCATGGTGATTGATGAAAATGTTGTACAAGTGAAATGAACTGGAAAGTCATCATCTTGTCTTTTCCTTTGCCACAGGAAAGGCATAAGAGAGAGATTTCTTTTCTTCTGCTCCTGATAAGAAGCCTAATGAAGCATAAGGAGAGGTTACCCAGCATGGAAATATATTACACCCAGCTGCTTGCTAGCTTGCAAAGCTGCAGTAAATAATACTGTTACTATGTAATAAACAAAAGAAAACAGCAATCGTTCAATAGTGAACCCTAGCCTCTTTCATTTGTTTTGCTAAATATACAGGGTTTTTCCAGTTCATTGATTGGTATTTTGTAATAGTACATAGTTCTATATTGTATGTTCCCTGACTGATGATGTTTTGTTAATTGGTATGAGGGAAAAGAGGCTTATTTTTTTAGGCCCTGATTCAACAAAGCACTTAAGCATGTGCTTCAAGATATCTGCGCCTTAGCAAGTTTTAGTTTCAGAACTCTTTCAAGAATGATTACGTTGTAGAAATATGATTAATAGGTAAGAAGATTTATCATTCCCTTTCTTCTGCTCATCTGTATAAATAATGCCATAACTTTCTTGTCACAAATTATTTATTTGAGAAGTAATGGTGTATTTGTCACTGGCAGTATGGTTTGAAAAAGTATTTGTTCAGCTAAGGTTATGTCTGCATAATGAGGTAACGTACACCATGGGGGTGTGATTTCTAAAACGCTCTAACACGTTGCACATTAATTGGTTTGTCTAGAGGTAGACCTTGCTGGTGCACACTAAAGGTTTCCTAGTGCACTATATCATAGGGCTGCACTATGTTAAAGCACAGTAAGGAACCTTTAATGAGCACCAGCAGGGTCTACACAAACCAATTAATGCATAACATGTTAGTGTGCTTTAAGAATCACCCCAACATAATGCATGTTGCTGCACGGTGTAGACAAATAAGTTGCTCAGAGCTTTACAGACCAGCTCGTTCCACAGGATAATGTTCTATTGCATTTTTACCTTTTTGTACACTGAAAGTGTATTCTGTGCAGTTCTGGATTTAGCTTTTGTTTTATTTCTTTGGCCAGGTCTGTGAAACAGTTTGTCACAACCTTCTCCCCTCCCCACCATTACTGACTCCTTTCCTGTGCTGTTCCTCTCTTCTCCTCCAGCCCAAAACCCCAACGCTGATTGTTATCCATCGTGCTCACACTGTGCACTAATTCAAATGAGCAGCACAATGGGGTAGTGCACACTATGGAGGTGTGATGTCTAAAGCGCACAAACATGGTGCTCACTAATTGGTTAAGTGTGTGTCACTGAAAATCTAGAGTGCCACTTTTTTCTGGGTCTATCCAGGGTATTAAAGAAGACCAGGCTGAGCCACAGCTGCTGTAAATTGGTGTCATTCAATTGACATTTGAAGGAGCTACTGTTTAGCTAAACTGCTGAAAGCAACTGCCGGGCTGGGTGACAACATGTGCACCTCAGGGACCACTCCTGGAAGTACTTTACTATAATGAGGATAGCCTGCCCTCCATGAATACTTCCAATGAGCACACTGCTCAAGCCAGACCACCACCACCACACATGGAGTCCAATACATGTGACACCATGTGATGCGCTTTCAGGCAGCTCAGCTGTACCAGCACCATAGGCCAGTGGATCCTGATCCATACTTGGGGCTGGCATCCTCACTGCTGCTCCCCTGCCCTTCATCACTGGTGAGCATTAGATTGTGGCAAGGTATCTAGGGTGGTGCTGGTGAACAGACAAGATCAAACGGGACCAATGGATTGAGAGTAAATGTGATAGAGAATGACTATGAGCTAGGGAGGGAAAAGGAAGGGGAAGTAGAATGAATCAAGGGGGAGGATAAGGGAGCAGAGGAGAGTGCAGAAATGAAAAAAGAAAAAGCCACAGAAAAAGAGGCAGGATGGGCAGCCTTGTCACTCTCCTTTCCACCCATATGGAAAACTCTCCTGTGCCCACCTCCCTGACCCCATTCAAACCATTCCCTGTTAACCCTCTTCTCGCCAGACAGGGGACCTGGTTCTTCCACGCTGACAATCTATTGCCCTAGATCTATCTATTTTTAATTAAACATAAACACTGGGGCAAACTATTAACTATGGTAAACACTTACAGCAACTCAAACTCAAGCAGTTCAGAGGAACCATTCCCATTTGATTTTAGTTAGATGAAATTGCACATCAAAAATAAAAACTTCATTGACGGTTCATGTTCTACCACTGCAAATCCTGAAGGTCCTTATATTTAGAACACCCTGCCTGAAGGGATCCAAAAGACCACTGTCCTGTCCTGTCCTCCCTCAAATCCTTTCCTTAAGATGCATCACCATGATACTGTGCATACAGGAAATTCTTCTTGCATATGCTGTCCAATTCACTGCTGTTGCACTGTTATAACTGAGTAAACATCAGCCGTTCAAGATACTTCACAAACATAAACTAATTAATCTTCAGAATGTCCCTGTGAGGTAGAGAAGTATTATCCCTGATTTTTAGATGGGGTAACAGAAGCAGAAAGAAGTTAAGTGACTTGCCCGAGACCAGATAACTGATGAGTATACACAGTCCACATTCCTCCATGTACCCACCTTTAATAATAACTGACTTTTTCATTTATTATGGTAACACTGGGCACAGCGCACACCTGTATTCCCAGCTGCTTGGGAGGCTGAGGCTGACAGATTGATTGAGCTAAGGGGTTTTGGGCTGTGGTGCGCTATGCCAATCGGGCATCCAGTGCCACTGACAGCCTGGCCAGCGGGTGGCTGAAGGACTGGTTAGAACAACACAAATGACGTGTTGTGATTGGCATGCTCTATGTGAGGGCTGATGGACCGATGGATCAAGGTGAAGGTGATTATGGTAGTGCCTAGGAACCCCAGCCAAGAATCAGAGTTACATTATGCTATGTAGTGTCATAATGACCTCCCTTTTGTCAAAGTTAGATACAGCTCCCTGCAGTTCTTGTCAGCTGTGATATGTATGTTAGGCAGAGGGGTTTACTCAAAGGCAGTGGGTCCAATCCAACTCCTTGAAGACAGTGGATAGATTCCCATTGACTTCACTGGGCACTGGATTGAACCCAGTGTGAGACCAGCCTCTTCCCATAAGATTCCACAATATTCCTAGCCCTTTCTCATGCAGAAAGCAAACAATGTGAATTAGATTCCAAAACCAAACCCTCTCCCTCCAGGTGCAATTGTCATTTGACTATCAGCTCAGCCTATCTTCTGATACTTCATTCCTTATACTTACTTCAAAAAATGCTGGCCTGGGTAACAGTAATTTTTATCCTGATGATTCTAGCTGTTAAGAGACAATGTCTTGGGCTGGAATTTTCAAAGCTGCCCAAATCCCATTGATTTCCCATGAGATCTGTGTGCTTACATCCCTTAGGCTGTTTTTAAAATCCTAGTCTTTTTTTTTTTTCTTTTCTTTTTTTAAGTAGTAATTCCTTTTTTGCAAAGAGCATGTGGGGACTACCCTATATTTAGCAGGATATTGATTTTCCAAAACTTGGGAATGCAACAAGAGGAAAGGTCTACTCAACATTCTTGCACCTAGCCAAAGATTCGACACCTCCTTAAAAAGTCTTTGCTGAGGTTTTCAGTGCTGCCCAGGGGATAGGGGAACTGGGCATCCAAATCCCCTTGGCTGTATTGAAAATCTCAGCCTTTGTTTTTGTTTCTCAGTCTATAAACAAATCTCAGTATTTTTTATTGGCCCACTGTAGGCAGGTCCGATGAGGATTTCTGCAGAAATATAGGCAATATTGCTGAGGTGTTGATAGGCCAATAGGAATAGTAATCTGTCATAAGTCTCTCATATATTTACATAATTTGGATGCTGCACTGCATCTGAATCAGTGTGGTCTAAGTTGTTTGCATGCTATTATTTAGTGTGCTAAGATTTTAGTCTTAGTTCTGATCATATTCAGGTGAGAATGTAGAATCAACTAAAAGGATGTTCCAGGTTATCTGTGGTGTCAACTTGAGTTTGCAGCTCCAGAAGATAAATTTACAGATTTACTTTTTTTTTAACCAACTTTACCTCCTGAGTCTGAAGCTCTTTGTAAAGTGTTTTTCTTGGTGTATGTGCACTGCATTGTTTCAGCTTTCTAATCACTGACCAGCTGGCTTGTTAGTGAATAGAACCGTGGGCCCCTTGCCATGTTTCATGTGAGGTCTTGGCTGGGTGGCCAAGCAGGCAGCCTGCAGCCAGTGTCAAAGCAATTCAAGAGGTATTGGCACAGCAGTGTCCCCATTAATTTCTGCTTGTCACATGCTGTCATGCAAGTTACACCAGAGAGGAAATGACCGTTTAAAAAAAAAAAAAAAAAAGCATGCTTGTGGCACTTGGTCCCCTCCAGACGTTATCCCTGAGGTTAAACAAGTGGATACAATTAGCAGCTATCCACAGACAGCTGGAGGGAAGGAGAAGCCTAGATGTGGGCCCCACAGCAATGTGTCATTCCTGTTAGTGAGGAGTGTCGGCTATCAACATATGCCATATTTTAACCCTTAAAGGGGTTTGATTAGGTTAAAAAAAAAAAGTAATTACACCATGTAGTATCAACAATCCCCCAGAAAAGAGCTGCAGGACTGAATGAGTAGAATTTTTTTGTTTACGGGGGTAGACTTCAGTTTGTGTGGCTGATGAGGTGGGTGTGTGGAGGTGGTGAATTGACTCTTCAGCTGTCAATAAGTTAGTGTTTATAGGTTCTGGCAGCAAATATGAACTTGCATTGAACTACTCTAAGTATCATACTGAGCTGGTTAAAATGACTTGGCTCCAGCTTTTCTACTTTTCTAAGATGAGTGATCTCTGACTACATCAACGAATCTTTATCAAGCATTGCCCTGAGTGATGATATCCTTATGATGTTCCCAGCGTACAGCTTTGGGGGACTCACAAGCAAAGTTGTAGAAGGGGAAAGGGAAAAGGTCCTGGATGAGAGAAGAAATTATAAATTAAATATGCTAGAAGCATCCAAAAGTCTTTTTTAAAAGACTGAAATTATTAAACCCTACTGAGCTAGTGACAGAGCTGTGTGAGTACACGCTGTGCTCCAGGATAAATCAGGTTAGCCAAATGAAAATCTGGTTCCCAGCATAGAAGAAATAAGAGGCCAATTACATCAATCCGTCCCAGTTTTCCTTGTTAAGAGAGTTGACCAGTGTAGGAACCAGGACCAGTGTGAAAAATGAACCTCAGAACTTCACATGAAACTCTGCCCAACCTATCAAACATTCCTGGTTTCCTGTTGACAGTTTTGTATGGTATCTATCCCAAACCAGACACTCAAGCAGGTTTCAGGGCTGGTGCAAGCAAATTTTGGGGCCCTTTTTAATGCTGTTTGTTTGGGTTCACTAATTGAAAGGACCAAGATTCAGTGTTTCTCTCTCCCCCGTCCTGCTCCACACTCCTTTGCCATGTCAACTTTGTGTCCACAACAGGTATATTTATAGAATAAATTAGGGAGATGGTGAATGGGGGGGTTCCTGTTAAACAGAAGGATGAAAGAACCTGTGATATGCCTCAACCAGGGACATGGTGAAGGTGGCAAGGCCCCCAAATTTTATGAGGTGCTCAAGGCATTATCATGACAATGCTTATTCAACATGAGACACCTCACAGTCCACCCATGGGCTCTAGCGCATGAGCAGTAAACATCGCACTAATTTTGGTGGACCTCATGACGTGGGTCTCCCTGTGCCTGCTGATTTGGTAGCAGTCATTGATCTGGTAGGTAAACTTGACAGGGTAACCAAATTTGCCATATATATATATATATATATATATATATATATATATATATATAGTATGCATGTAGAGAAGTTTTTAAATTAAAGGCTGGAGGAAAGCTGACAGGTGTAGAGGAGTACATGTTTCAAACAGACACATCCTATAGAGGAGAATTGATTAAAGGAGGTACTCTGTATCCTATGAAAGAGGAGAGGATAGACGTTGATAAAGGCTGGAGCTGAAGAGAAACAGTCAAACGAAAATAATCAATGGGACTCAATAGTACCAGGGTACAAAATATATAGGAATGACAGAGTATGTTGCACGGGTGGAGGAGTGGCCCTATATGTTAGGTGTGGCCAAACCACGCTCTTTTACATTTAAAGTGCGACTCATGGAGCCCTGCCACACACCCCCATTCTTGCCTACCAGACTCAGGGTGAGGGGTTGGGAGGAAGAGCTCGGGGCTTCTGCCCTGCGGCTGGGCGGTGGTGCTGGGAGTTTCTGCCAGAGATGACTGGTGCCTGCTGAGAGTGGGGTGGCACAACTTAAAGGTTTGCCCCCACAACAGTTTGATTCATGCCCTCCCGGGCACACACACCCCTCTTTCCCTCAGTGGCCCTCCCTGCAGCTCCCAGGTGTTAGCTCTGCATGGAAAGGCAGCTGCAAACATCTGGGAGCTGCAGGGAGGGACCATTGCTTTAGCTCCGCAGAGAGAGACAGCAGCAAAAGCAGTGGCTCTCCCTGAAACTCCCAGCTGTTTGCCACTGCCTCTCCCCACAGCCAGCTCCCAGCTGGCCGGCTCCAGCAGCTGCCATGCAAGGAGGGAGCCCCGTGGGGCTAGCAAACCTTGGCAAAAATCTGGGGGAGCACATAAGTGCTGAAGCCCACAAGGGGAGAGGCAGTTCTTGACTTAGTCCTAAGTGGAACACAGGATCTGGTCCAAGAGTTGAACATCCCTGAACCGATTGGTAACAGAGACCATAATATAATTAAATGCAACATCCTTGTAGGGAGAAAATACCAAAGAAACCCACCACAGTAGCATTTAACTACAAAAAGGGGGAAACACAAAAATGAGAAAGCTACTACTTTTGTTTTCAGTTCTGTTGTAATTGTGCTTGCAGTCTGGTTTTTAATTAAGTAAAGGCATCCATTTTGGACATTGCAATGCCTCAGTCACTTTTTGGAAGTTTTGGTTCTTTGCAATACCTAGCTGTTTCAGATTGAGCAACAAAAGGAAGGACATAATGGGGCACCCCACCAAGTACAGTAGTATCAACAGCTGTCCTGGATTAGATGGTGGTGTCCCTATTTGCAGGACATTGCTGTCCCCAAATGCATGTCTTGGCTGGTTTGAGATCATCACAGCGTTAAGCAGAGCTTGCACTGAAGAAGCAATGTTAATAGGAGGCTTACCATCAGGTAGTTGGGGACCTACAAAGCAGTCATGATAGCATCCAGAAGTCCTAGTGAAAAGTTTTGTTTGTTTACTTATTTAGGCCCAGATCTATAAATCCTATAAGAGCTTTGCCTCTTGTAGGTTTTTCTGCCAGGCACAAACTGTGGAAAGATTTATGAGTGGGAAAAGCAGTTGTAAATTACAAAATTGCTTTCCCCTACTGTAAAAATCTCACACCCAGACCAGAGCTGGGAAATAGCCTCACATTTGCCAGTTTCTCTTAAAGTGTTAAAAAGAAATTCCCCATCTGTTCTAATTTGCTTTGTGTGTATTTTCTTATAAAAATACTAATAGCCAAAAGAGGAAAGTTTAAGATGGCTAATTTGCATGTCTGGTAGTTCCACTTTGACAGGAATATGTAGTATGCAGAATTACTGAAAATGTGCACTGTTGGACAAGAGCTGTATAGATTGTTTTGCAAACATGCAAATTACTCTTATCTAGTGTGAATGTTTAACAGCAGATTGAGTAAAACTTGAAAGATGTGAATTACAAAATAGCTCCTTAGATTCTGAGTCATAGAGATGGTCAGTTTAGGTGAAAAAACTTGTAGACACTTAAAATAATTTTGAATTTTAAATTAAAATTAGGGCTGTCGAGCAATTAAAAATTGTGATTCATTACGCAATTAAAAATTAATCGTGATTAATTGCTCGATTAATCGCACTGTTAAACAATAATAGAATACCATTTGTTTAAATATTTTTGAATGTTTTCTACATTTTCAAATATATTGATTTAAATTACAACACAGAATACAAAGTGTACAGTGCTCAATTTATATTTATTATTACAAATATTTGCACTCTAAAAAACAAATGAAATAGTATTTTTCAATTCCCCCATTACAAGTAGTGTAGTGCAATCTCTTTATCATGAAAGTTGAACTTACAAATCTAGAATTATGTACAAAATAACCCTGCATTCAAAAATAAAACAATGTAAAACTTTAGAGCCTACAAGTCCACTCAGTCCTACTTCTTGTTTAGCCAATTGCTCAGACAAACAAGTCTGTTTACAGGAGATAATGATGCCTGCTATAACATGAAATATATGGCAGAATGCAGGTAAAACAGAGCAGGAGACACACAGTTCTCCCCCAAGGAGTTCAGTAACAAATTTAATTAACGCGTTATTTTTTTAATGAGTCTCATCAGCATTGAAGTATGTCCTCTGGAATGGTGGCCGAAGCATGAAGGGGCATACGACTATTTAGCATATCTGGCACGTAAATACCTTGCAATGCCGGCTACAAAAGTGCCATGCGATCACCTGTTCTCACTTTCAGGTGACATTGTAAATAAGTGGGCAGCATTATCTCCCATAAACGTAAACAAACTTGTTTCTCTAAGCGATTGCCTGAACAAGAAATAGGACTGAGTGGATTTGTAGGCTCTAAAGTTTTACATTGTTTTGTTTTTGACTGCAGTTATGTAACAAAAAAAATTCTACATTTGTAAGTTGCACTTTCATGATAAAGCGATTGCACTACAGTACTTGTCTGAGGTGAATTGAAAAATACTATTTCTTTTGTTTATCATTTTTACATATTCTGTGTTGTAATTGAAATTAATATTTTTGAAAACATAGAAAAATATCCAAAAATATTTAATCAATTTCAATTGATATTCTATTTTTAACAGTGCAATTAAAACTTCACTTAATCACAATTTTTTAATCGCAATTAATTTTTTTGAGTTAATCGCGTGAGTTAACTATGACTAATCGACAGCCCTAATTAAAATGTATGTCTGTGTACATGTAATCTGTTTAAATCATATATGTGTTCAGTGCACATTTCCAGTATGGAACTTAGTTTAGGCAAAACCATTGTGAGGGCGAGTCTAAATTAGAAGTGCTACATTGGCGCAGCTGCACTGCTGTAGCGTGTCTGGGGAGGACACTCTATGCCGATGGGAGAGCGCTCTCCCGTCAGGATAATAAATCCACCTCTGCGAGAGGCGGTAGCTATGTCGGCAGAAGACGCTCTCCCTCCGACATAGCGCTGTCCACACCGGTTCTTTGGTCAGTGTAATTTATTTTGCTCAGGGTGACGGCTTAGGGCTGGTCTACACTGGGGGGGGAGGCGGGGGCCGATCTAAGATACGCAACTTCAGCTACGAGAATAGTGTAGCTGAAGTTGATGTATCTTAGATCGATTTACCTCACGTCCTCACGGTGCGGGATCGACGGCCGTGGCTCCCCCGTCGACTCCGCTTCCGCCTCTCGCTCTGGTGGAGTTCTGGACTCGATGGGGAGTGCGTTCGGGGATTGATTTATTGCGTCTAGACGAGACGCGATAAATCGATCCCCGATAGATCGATTACTACCCACCGATCCGGCGGGTAGTGAAGACGTACCCTTATTCACACCCCTGAGCGACGTGAGTTATACCAGAGTAAGTGGCAGTGTAGACCTGGCCTAAGTCAGAGATGGAGAGACTTGGATTTCAGCCTTGTCTGCATTTGCCAGTGTAAGCTAGAAAACAGGGTCCCCAGTGGTAGGAATTCCAGCTTTTATGGAGTTGGGGTGGTGGCAGGGCTAGATTAAGGTCTGGGCAAACTAGGCATGTGCATAGGTCCCCAGCTCCTGGAATCCCATGAATGATGTCTGAGTGCAAACTTCCATTTTAAGAAGAGCAGGTGGAGGGGTAATATGGGGGTGTGCATGGGGCCCCTGTTTCTCTTAATATTGCCTTGATTGGTAGAGTCCTATAGAGGGCAAGCTCCAGGCACCAGCCTGGCAAGCAGGTGCTTGGGGCGGCCGCTCCGGAGAGGGGTGGCACGTCCGGCTATTCGGCGGCAATTCGGCGGACGGTCCCTCACTCCCGCTCGGAGTGAAGCACCTCCCGCCGAATTGCCGCCGCAGATCGCAATCACGATCGCGGCTTTTTTTTGGCTGCTTGGGGCGGCCAAAACCCTGGAGCCGGCCCTGGCCCTATAGCCTGTCCATGGTGCTAGCTGGGAAATGGGTCATATCTAGGGCAGAGGTCAGCACACCTTCCACATGTGCCATCAAGGCTCCCTCACTCTGTACTGAAGCTCAGCAATGTAAATACTATCATCTCTCTCCCAAGATAAAACCAGAAAGCACAATTGCTCTGTTTACACAGAGGGATTAGAATATACACATCCCTGCTTCAGTGGGTATGAATTGAGCTCAGTTTATGAACAGGGTCATGACAATGAAAGGAAAAAACTGCCTCTGTATATTTCTAGCTGTAAAAAGTTTATCATTGAACTTACAGGAAACTGCAGAAAAAAACAGATGTCAAGTTTTTTTTAAACTTGCACAGTAGTGAGTTATTTTAAGATATAGAATACACTTTCAGATTATTTAACAGGATTAGCAAAACATTATTTTTATTAGATGTTAATGTTTTCCATTGTGTTTTCTTTTTAGAATTTTGCATTAATTGGATGCATCTTTCACAGTAAGTTTTGGAGAGATTTTGATGTAATCAATTAAAGGCTGCTGCAGCTAAAATATATATATATATATATAGTAAAGAAAATACTACCAAATATCGTATATGCCCGTTCGTTTATAAGCCGACCCCCCAAAATGGATAGGTAAAAATTGCAAAAACTGTATGACCCTTTCATAAGCCAACCCTATATTTCAGGGGTTGGAAAACTTTGGCTTCCGGCCCGTCAGGGTAAGCCGCTGGCAGGTTGGGGCGTTTTGTTTACATGGAGCATCTGCAGGCATGGAGCCCCTCAGCTCCTTGTGGCCGCGGTTTGCCGTTCCCAGCCAATGGGAGCTGCGGGAAGTGGCACGGGGCTCCATGCCTGCAGACGCTCCAGGTAAACAAAACGACAATGTATTAGATAGTCAATTCAATGATTCCATAAAGTTTAAAATCATCAAATTTTGGTGTAGACCCGTTTATAAGCCGACCCCCGCTCTTTGATGCATCACTTTTTTACCAAAAATATTTGGCATATGAATGAGTATATAAGGTACGTAAGTCCATATATTCAGAACTTTCAGCTTGATTCTCATTTACACTAAGGCCATGTCTACACTGCCATTTATTAAATGAAAAAAGCACATCCCTGAGCAACATAAGTTTTGCAGGCGTAAGTGGTAGTGTGCACAGCGCTATGTCGGTAGAAGAGCTTCCACCTCTTTGAGGTGGTTTTATTATGTCGATGGGAGAGCTGTCTCCTGTCAGCATAAAGTGGCTACACGAGTGATCTTACAGTGGCTCAGCTGCACCGGTAGTTATGCCACTGTAAACTCACTAGTATAGACATGGTCTAAGGCTACTTTACACCACTCTGGCAGGGTAAAATGGCCTTAATGTAAATGAGAATCAGGGCCAATGTGTGCACTTTTGTATGCACAAAAGTGCAAGTCATTTATGCAGTCTTGGTATTTCTGCATGAAACTGACCAATTAGTCACATATGCAGGGCTGGCTCTAGGTTTTTTGCCACCCCAAGCAAAAAAATTTTTTGGCTGCCCCCCACCCCAGCCCTGGGCTCTCCTCCACCACCACCAGTGCCCTCCCTCACCCTCACCCCATGCCGCCCCAGTCCTGGGCTCCTCCCCCGCCCCCAGACGTGACCTCCTCATTCACCACAGCAATCCCTGTTTACACTTGCAGTGGGGATCAAACCGTTTCTCCTATTTTTATTTCACTTTAGTATAAATCTTGCCCCCCCATCCCCCGCAACCCCATCTTTAGTGCTCCAAATGCACATGGAAGGCATAGGGACTAACCCTCAAACCTTGTACCCGGAAAGGGATGGGGATCTAGTAAAGAGGGTTCAGGCAGAGGAGCGGGTGTGGGAGTGCTTGGGGGCTCTACACTGGCAGAGAAGCTGGGTGTGATGTACTCACGGAGGAGGGTGGAGGAGGAGAGGGGGTATCAGGAGGGTTGCTGTAGAAGAGGTGCAGGGGAAGGGGGAGGTGCGGGAGGAGAGGGCTGGGGGAGGGTACAAGGTGAGAGGTGTGGGTGAAGGGAGAGTACAAGGGGAAGGGGTGCGGCGAAGGAGCGATGGGGGGAGGTACAAGTGAAGAGGCTGCGAGTGGGATGGGGGGTGCAAGGGCTGAGAGGGGCAGGCACTGACAGCTGCTTCCCCAGCCCCATGCAGGCAGAGCCGAGAGGACGGACACTGACTCCCAGGTGCCCGAGCCACGAGGGTCCCCCGGCGGGGCAGTATCCCCCGCTGCCCTGCTCGGAGCTGGGCTCTGCCGCTCCCCGCCCCTGGCGCTGTGGGAGCCCGGGGCAAGCAGCGCGGGGCTGAGGTGGGGGAGGTGTGTGGCAGGCTGGGTCCGGGGGCAGGAGGGGGCAGCTCCCTGGCAGCTCAGGCTGCCCAGCCACTCGCCCCATCAGCATGCAAGCCGGGATCCGCGCCCCCTGCCCAGCCCGGCAGCACCCTGCACAGCCCACTTGGGCAGGGAAACGCTGCGCCGCTCTGGGGAGACTCAGCAGCAGCGGTGGCGGCAGCAGGACCCCTCCTCCCTCCCTGCATCCCGGGCCCTGCTTCCCTCCCTCCCTGGCTCCTCACACACTCCGGGAGCCCCCTCGCCACTGCAGCCCGGGCTCGGCTCCTGGGGACGATGCTCTGGCTCTCCAGTGGCAGGGCTCTGGCCAGGGCCGGCTCCCGGCTTTTTGCCGCCCCAAGCGACAACAAAAAAAGCGGGGGCGGGGCATGCCGCCCCTTGGAAAGTGCCGCCCCAAGCACATGCTTGGAGCGCTGGTGCCTAGAGCCGGCCCTGCACATATGAGTCATTTTGCACAGACAAGTGTATGCACAACTGTGGCATTTGCATGCGCCATAAATAAGTACCCACAATTCTGAACATTTGGTTTCAAAGGCATACTCAACAACATTTTGTTTAGGATTTACCACTTCTAATAACAACCAAAATACTCTTTAAAATGGTGTTTAAAGGACTCCATTCCTTAAGATGTTTTAACTTTTATGAAATTACACCGGTAGTTCTAGCTATTTTAAAAATAAATTGCATTTAGATCAGTATCTTGTGTGAATTTTTCAGAGATAGTACTGACAACATTGACTTTAATGGGGACAAACTTGTCACTGTGCATAATGTGTGGAAGCTTTTTGCAGGATCAGGGGCCAAGCATTTATCATGAAAATACCAAGACCCCAAACTTTAGCAGTGCTAGTAGGTACACACCTTGAAGGGCATTTTCAGGTGACTGCTAAAGCTTCTTTAATCCCTACAGTTTCCTAACCCAAAGTAGCTTGTTCAAGCCATGTTTTTTTTTCCTGTTAGAAGAAGTTCAAAATATAACTCTTATCAGAATATATAAAAAACTACAAAATAACATTCACAAAATGTAGTTCAACAAAAATCTATGAAAAGATTAATCATGTCCTGCGTGTGTATAGCTCAAAGAGAATTACTCAAGCGCTTTTACTTCATATTTAAAATGAGCTGTAAATTTGAATTAATTGTTATCATCATTCACCCTCTGGATTTGGATATGTATGTGGCATTCAGAACATTGAAAATGAGTAAACTTCCCCCTTCTTTGATTTGGGTATGTTATTAGCCTATCTCTATGTATTTTTCTGTCCTTGCTATTTTTAAGCACAGCATTTGTATTCTATAGAAACAAACATTTTATTTAATATGATAAAACTGGTGTATTCAACTAACCGAATGGGTCAGTGGGTCAAATGCTAAATACATTTAATAGAACACATAATGAAGTTCATGTGTGCTCTTGGAGTCAGCTGAATAATTACAGATGGAAATATCACAGCAAATTCTATGCCCAATTTTGCCATCGTTCATCATCTCAGGTAGCCCTGGGAGTAGCCCCACTGAAATCAATAGGATGACTTGGAAGTAAAATAGTACCCAAAGTGAGTAAAACTGGAGTAAAGACCCCCCTCCTCCCTTTGCATGGTCCACAGAAGGACTGATTAGAATGGCAGCCCCTGTGATTGCCTGAGAGCCACTCACCGCAAAGGGGTTGGCGGGGGGTGGGCAGAAAGTAGGTGAGGCCACGGCTGTGCCTGCTCCTGTATGCTGGCCAGTGGAGCTGGCCAGCTGCATGGAGAAGAGAATGCTGCGCCCCTTAAAAGGATGTAACAAATTACTCTACTCTACCCCTTACAGTGCAACCGGGGAGTTCTGGGAAGCCCCAACTGTGGGTTCCTAGGCCAGTGTGAGGAAATTTTAAAAATAAATGTACTGTTCTTAATAGGAAGTTACTAATCATTACTAATTCCTTTGGGATTCAGTGTAATAACATTAATCATGATGAAGTATTTTGCTATTCATGTAATTCCTCAGGAATGCCATTGTTTTTTGGCATTAATTAATGTTGACTGTGTGTTAGTGTTACCTTAGAAGTGCTGTGACTATTCTGTTTAAAATAGAGCTGAGAGAACGTGATACCTTTCAGCATTCATTCCAGCACATTTAACGATCGCTATTGAACTTGAAAGTAGTTTCTTGTTTTACCTTCTGGAGTTCCTATATTACCCTGTAGAATATTTGGGGTCTACTCCTGCTCTTACTGAAATCAATGGCAGTTTTGACATGGACTGATCCTGCTTCCCACTAAAATCAATCTGTCAAATTCCGACACTACTGACTCATTACATACCACTTTCTAAAACTCTTCTCCTTCGTTTATGCTTGTGGTTCTCTCTCACGCAAACACTCGTAGGGGACACATTCAGCACCAGTATGCCAACACTTGATGTCAAAAATAGGAGCGTTCCATTTCTACAGTATAAAAAAATGAAGAATTCCAGTCCTTGTAAGATGAAGAATACTGGGCAGGTACATGGAATACTCCAGATAGGGGCAGGAGAAGCATTGCTAGTTTCCCACGGATTACAGTATTTTACCATGTTTTAGTGCACAAGAGACAAACGGAGTAAGCAGGGCCAATGGAAAAGCTTCTTGTCACAATTCTGTGCTTTATCCTCTCTCTGCATATGAGAGAGTCCCTCTACTGTTGCCCTTCAGTGATAGGACCAAACTTATCCATGTGCTTCAGGAAGCTGTTTCTTCCAGTGACGGTAGGAACTCAGATACAGAAGATAAAATTGTATCCTCTAGATTCACAGGAATCAGATGTGGCTTCATTTTCCTAGATACCAGCCAGCAGAAGGGGAAAATTCCACCTCACAAAATAAGTAGCAGTGAGTAGATATGCTGCCTCTATGTACATGGGAGATCCAGGATGTATTCTACCGCCTAGCAGTCTTCCCAAGGTGGTGCAGCTCTGTGCCACCTCTGTGCCTAAATGGGAAAATCTAGCCCTTAGACCTTTAATATATGAATTCTTTTCTCTCTAAGATATGTAATTTTGTCAACAGCCATGTACTATGAACTTTTTTCTAAATCTGCACCACAGCTATATTTAATTGAATATAGTGGATGAGGCAGTTGACTAGGAAGCTAGATTAGGTGTGTATTCATGCACAGTGCAGTCTTTCTTCAGTGCAGTTCAGAGGCTACAAATTTAGGAGGCCTGTAGATGACAAAAAACATTCACTACTTCTCTCTGTTGTATTTTTAGGATAATGGTAAATAATAGGGTGACCAGACAGCAAGTGTGACAAATCGGAACTGGGGTGGGGGGTAATAGGAGCCTATATAAGAAAAAGACCCAAAAAATCGGGACTGTCCCTATAAAATCGGGACACCTGGTCACCCTAGTAAATAATGATAAAGACATGTCAGTGCTATAGAGCAATCTGGATTGCTTGGAAACCTGGGAGGGACTTGAACAAAATGTGTTTTAATGTAGCCAAATCCAAGGTCATACACCTAGAAACGAAGAACGCATGTCACACTTACAGAATGGCGAACTGTGTTTTGGATATCAGTGACTCCGAAAGGGACTTACGGATCATGGTGGATAACCAGATGAACCCAAGCTTCCAGTGTAATAGAGAGGCTAAGAGAACTATGTAAATCTTGGATGTATGAGCAGTGGAATATCAAGTAGAAGGAGGGAGTTTGTTTTACCTTGTATACAGCATTAGGGAGACCATCACTGGACTTCTCTATACAGTTGAGGTGTCCACACTTCAAAAAAAAAAAAAAAAAGGTTGACAAATTGGAAAGGGTTCAGAAAAGGTCTGGAAAAACTGCTATACAGTGATGGACGAAAGAAGCTCAATCTATGTAGTTTAGCAAAGAAAAGGCTAAGAGGTGAATTGATCATGGTCTTTAAGTACCTACGTGGAGAAAGAACAGGAGTACTTGTGGCACCTTAGAAACTAACAAATTTATTTGAGCATAAGCTTTTGTGGGCTACAGCCCACTCCTTCAGATGCATAGAATGGAACATATAGTAAGGAGATATATATACATACAGAACATGAAAAGGTAGAAGTAGCCATACCAACTCTAAGAGGCTAATTAATTAAGATGAGCTATTATCAGCAGGAGAAAAAAATCTTTTGTAGTGATAATCAAGATGGCCCATTTCAGACAGTTGACAAGAGGTGTGAGGATACTTAACATGGGAAAAATTTCTGATAGTACAGTAATTCTTCGCTTAACGTTGTAGTTTGGTTCCTGAAAAATGCTACTTTAAGTGAAATGATGTTAAGCAAATCCAATTTCCCCATAAGAATTAATGTAAATTGGGGGGGTCTAGGTTTCAGGGAATTTTTTTTTTGCCAGACAAAAGACATTATATACATATACAGTATAAGTTTTAAATAATTTTAAACAATTTAATACTGGACTCCCCAATGATGATTGTGAAGGTTGGTTGAGGCAGGGGTGTAGTGGGGTCGGCCGTGGGGGCTTGCCCCACTCCGCCTGCCTGGTGTTCCAGCCGGGGAGTGGGGTCAGGGCATGGGAGCTTGCCCCATTCCACCCGCCCGGCGCTCCTGCCAGGGAGCGGGGTTGGGAGCTTGCCCACTTCTGGCTGGAGCACTGGGCGGGTGGAATGGGGCAAGCCAAACAACCTTATAACAGAACATTGCACGACTTTAAATGAGTATGTTCTCTAATAGATCAGCAACCTAATAACAAAACAGTGTTAACTGGGACGACTTTAAGTGAGGAGTTACTGTAAAGGGCTCTTGAACCAAGTAGACAAAGGTGTAACAAGATCCAATGGCAGGAAGCTGAAGCTCGACAAATTCAGACTAGAAATAAAATACAATTTTTTAACAGTATGGGTAACTAGCCATTGGAACAACATACCTAGGGATGTTGCAAATTAGTTGTCATTTTACATTCATAAATCAAGACTGGATGTCTTTCTAAAAGATATGACCTAGCTCAATCAGAAGTTATAGACTTGGTACAGGGATTACTGGATGCAATGCTATGACCTATGTGATGCAGGAGGTCACACCAGATGATCATAATGGTTTTTTTTTTCTGGCTTTATAATCTATGACATGTAAGTGCACAGTAAATTCTACTTATCTTATGATCAGCTTTCAGGGATGCTGGTGTGATGGATGCCCTCCCTCTTGGCCAACATGCAGGGGACTGACCCAGAGAAATCCATATCTAAAAGCCAGGGCTGCTACACCTTGAACTAAGGAGTCAAGGCTCCATAGCTGGGGGCAGTAACAACTCATATCCTCAGCCAAACTGCACAGAGAGGACTTGTAACACTCACTCACCCATGAGCGAGCATACACAGAGTAGTACTAAAGGATGCTACACATAGAAATATCACTTTTATATCTATTATAGGAAAATTCATGATGTGTTATCATTATTTGAGAAATATTCTTCACCCTTTGGACATGACATGCAACCCTTATTCTTGTTGGTGAATTCCTACTCAGGCGAGTAGTACAATTTATATCAGTTGCCTGAGTAAGGGTTGCCCAAATAGGTGCTTTATGAACTTAAGCAGAAAAATCATGTGTAAAATGCACTGTACGTTGGAAGAACTGGGTTTAGTTTCAAAGTCTCATTGTTTGGTCTAAGTAACACTGATTTTTCAGTGGAACATGCAAAAAAAGTCTCCTCAGTAAGGGTTCTTTCCATAGCAAATTTCAACTTTCTGCCTCCCACTGTTTCAGGATTGTAAATTTTAAAAAGTTACATTTTTCTGTGTGATGAAAGTGTAATTTTTTACTCTGCCCCAAAATGGCTCAGTCGTTTTTGCTGAATCTTAGAACAAACAAAAAACAATACCTTTTGGTAGAGACCAAACCTATAAAACCTAACATGAATGGTAAAAATTTGGTAGTTATGGTCCTCTAAAAACAGGAGGTTAAAGTGGAAATGTGTATTCAGCCTTAACTGTAGCAACCATCATGGCAACTTCTGTAATATGATCTGATGGTAGTAGGAATTGCAAATCTGCAGTGACAGATGCTATTATAGTCTGTGTTTGCAAGTACACAATATCCTAGGAAATATGAATTTATATAAATTCAATAGATAATTGTTTATTACTCATAATAAATCATTCTCCCAAGTTATCTGTCAACACAAGCATCTCCATGCTGTCTGGCAACGTGGCGATTATAACACTTTCAACAATCTTTTGAAAAATGTTTGACCAGTAATAGAATTTATGCTGTGGCCAGATGCCACATGAAAGTTTTGTGGGGAAAAGTAAAACAACATGCTACAAACTACTCTTTGAAGTTGACAAGGGACCTCTTGCGAGGAATGTACTTTCATGTGCTTTGTTTGAGGTCTAGTAGACCGTAGAATAGTCTCCCAGGTAAGAATTGGTAGAACAATTAATTGGGAAAAATATTCATTGCAAATTTCTCTTTCTGTTTGCTAATCAACTTTGATTTTTACAAATCTATTCACTATTACTAATTATTCTATCAAGAGTTTATGCAAACAAATGTCAAATTATGAACTGTTCATCCAGAGGCGTAGCGAGCGCCCTCCATACCCTCTGACCGGAGGGGGCCCCGCAAGGAAGGGGGCCCCTAAAAGTGGCAAAATAAATACCGCATTCCAGTTTCTGCATTGTAAGGGGCCCCGCCCGGACATATGTTTGGAGGGGGCCACCGTTCGGAGGGGGCCACGTTCTTTGTTGCTACGGCCCTGTGTTCATCAAACACTCACCTGATTATTCAGGATTCACTATTCATAGAGTATAACTGGTGACATATGTCACATGGTATTGTTTCTGCTCCCTGACTAGATGGCTGAAACTTTAGAAGCATGACAATAACAAATACTGATTAGCAAATATTACTTTGACACAAAATTGCTCTATTCACAAATGAATTCAGGTAATAAAAATATCTATTCCCCAAAGATTTGTGTAAATAAAAACCCATTCACGCATATGTTTGCAAATAACAAGGAGCACAGGCATAGCATAAAAAAAGAGCTGTTTAGAATAAAACTAAACTGGAAAAAACACTAGAAAATATCCTGTATGGACAAATCCTGCTTTAGTTGGAAGATGGACTGAACTATATAATATTTTTTCCTTCTTTAACACATTTGATACTGACAACTTTTATAATTACCACTATTTTTAGACACTTTTTATAACTTCAGGAAAAAAAATTCCCTTTTAACTGACACGTTCCTTGTGATTTTTTTTTTGCAGAGGGAGGTAATTTGAAGAAATGTATCCATTTCTGAGTTATGTGGGAGATGGAAAAAATTTCCCTGTTCCATTTTAAAACATTCTAATGCCTCCTTTTTTAGTCCTGGCTGAAAGAAAAGCATCTGATGTTTGAAACAGGAGACATCGCCTATAACTAATACTTGTGGAGGAGAATTGTCTTTGCTGAGTTTGAAGGAAGAATGCAAAATAAAGATTTATAAGTGTTTGAAAAATCATTTTTGACATTCTCAGTGACTGTGTAATTAGTTTGCACACCTGGAAAAACCTGGGGCATGTTGAAGTGCAGAAAGAAGGACCCTCTAGAGACCATTTCTCATATCCACTAAATTCACAACATGTACCATATCTGGTGATATGGAGCTGGAATAAAATTAGGTAATTTAGGCAAAAAATGTATGTATATGGTTAAAGTTAACTATGTGCTTTAGTGCTTTGCTGGATCAGCACCTTATCTCCTAGGAGGTTGATCCAAAGGCCATTGGGCTTTGGATCAGGCTGTGCAAGCAGAGTGACAGAATATAAAACTTATTGATTATAGTATAGAGATGTATGCACAAAATCGTAGTCACATTTTCTCCACAATTCCTCAGCTACAAAGAGAAACTACACAAACAGAAGTCGATTCAGTAACCATAGAGCTTGGCAACATGGTGGGGCAATGCGCTGTATGGAGGTGTGATTTCTAAAGCACACTAACGTGTTGCATATTAATTGGTCTGTGTAGACCCTGCTAGTGTGCACTGAAGCAGGCTTTAACATAATACTGTTTCAAACAGCACAACAGTCTACACAGACCAATTAATGCACAGATGTTAGTGTGCTTTATCCCTCTGTGTAGACAAGCCTTTGGATATCTTATGGTCAGAGGTTCAAAACTTCAATCAAAACCACATTCAACAAAAGGTCTCCATTTTATGTGGAAGGTGTGATGCATGTGCAAGCTAACAGTTGGCAGAGAGTAAGAGTAAGGTTAAGGATGTTTAGTTCACCTTATTTGCAGCATGTCCATGCTTCCTAATATTAGAAGTTTCCACTGTGAAAAATTCCTAAAGAATTTAATATGGATGAAACAAATATATGTCTATAGAAATTACTCTAAAAGCTATAGAATTTAATGAAGATTAATCTTTTTTTTTTAAATTGGTTTATTTGAACCATTCTAGAGGATTATGTCCCTACTATAGAATGTTGATCATACTTACAAGATGGGAGACAGTATCCTGGAAAGCAGTGACACTAAAAAGGACTTCGGAGTAATGATAAATAATCAACAAGATATTAGTTTCCTGTGTTATATGTAGCTCAGGGGTGGGCAAACTTTTTGGCCCGAGAGCCACATCTGGGTATGGAAATTGTATGGAGGGCCATGAATGCTCACAAAATTGGGGTTGAGGTGCAGGAGGGGGTGTGGGCTGGGGCTGGGGTGCAGGCTGTGCGGTGGGGCCAGAAATGAGGAGTTCAGGGTGCAGGAGGGGCTCCGGGCTGGGGCAGTGAAGGTGGACTGCGGGGGCGTGAGGGCTCTGGCTGGGGGTGCAGGCTCTGGGATGGGGCTGGGGATGAGGGGTTTGGAGTGTACTCCAGGCTGGGACCAAGGGGTTCGGAGGGCGGGAGGGGGATCACGGCTGGGGCAGGGAGTTGGGGCATGGGGGGGTGAGGGATCCGGCTGGGGGTGCAGGCTCGGGGGTGGGCCTGGGGATAAGGGGGAGGGGTGCAGGAGGGTGCTCCGGGCTAGGACCGAGTGGTTTGGAGGGCAGGCTGGGGCAGAGGGTTCGGGCACAGAGGGTTGGGGCGTATTTGTTATTGCAGGCTCCGGGTGGCGCTTACCTCAAGTATCTCCCGAAAGCAGTGGCATGTCCCCTCTCCGGCTCCTACTTGGATGCGCAACCAGGCGGCTCTGCTGCATGCTGCACCATCCGCAGGTGCTGCCCCCGCAGCTCCCATTGGCCGCACTTCCTGGCCAATGGGAGCTGCAGGGGCGGCGCTTGGGGTGGGGGCAACGTGTGGAGCAGAGCCCCCCGGCTGCTTCTATGCATAGAAGCCAGAGGGGGAACATGCCACTGCTTCTGGGAGCTGTGCAGAGTGGTCCCCGACCCTGCTCCCCAGCTAGGGTGACCAGATGTCCCGATTTTATAGGGACAGTCCCGATTTTTGGGTCTTTTTTTTATATAGGCTCCTATTACCCCTCACCCTCTGTCCCGATTTTTCACACTTGCTGTGTGGTCACCCTATCCCCAGCTGGAGTGCCGGAGTGGGAGCTTGAGGGCCGGATTAAAACAACTGTCGGGCCAGTTTGCCCACCCTTGCTGTAGCTAAGGTGAATGGGATCTTTGGGTATATAAGTAGTGGAATGTCAAGTAGGAGTAAGGAGATGGTTTTACCCTTGTATACAGCATTAGTGAGTTCATTACTGGAATACTGTGTCCAGTTCTGGTTGTTGAAAAATTGGAAGGGTTCAGAAAAGAGGCACAAGAATGATTTGAGGTCTGAAAAACATGCCTTACAGTGAGAGAGTTAAGAAACTCGGTCTCCTTAGTTTATCTAACAGAAGGTTAAGAGGTGACTTGATCATTGTCTACCAGCATCTACACAAGGAAGAGATTTCTGATAGTAAAGGGCTCATGAACCTAGTAGACAAAGACAGAACAAACCTCTGTGTTTGGAAGGTGAAGTTAAACTAATTCAGACTGGAAATAAGGGTAGTTAACTATTGGAACAACTTACCTAAAGACATGGTAGATTTTCTGTCACTTTAAGTCTTTAAACCGAGGCTGATGTTTTTATGAGAGCTATTATAAGTCAAACAGAAATTATGGGCAATTATTGTGTATGCAGGAGGTCAGACTAAATGATCATACTGATCCCATCGAGCCTTAAAATGTATCAATCCATGAATTCTGTATTACATTTTCAAGGTCAGAAGACCTATGTAAAAGTTAGAGAGAGAAGGTGGGTGAGATAATATATTTTATTGGACCAACTTCTATTGGTGAGAGAGACAAGCTTTTGAGCTTACACAGAGCTTTTTCAGAGTGTCACAACTAAATACAAGGTGGAACTGATAGTTTAGCGTAAGTGGTTAACACATTTCACGGGACCATTCAAGGTGAAGGGGCCTGTTAACACCTCTTCAGTCATAGAGGAAAAGGGGGAAAAAGCTGGGGGTTGGGTTAAGTGGGTTATAGATTGTTGTAATAAGTGTATCTATTCAGTCCATGATTTTTGGTGTCTAGTAAAATTATGAATTTAAGATCCCAAGTTCATCTTTTGAAGGTGTTGTGCAAGGTGAGGACTGAGAGGTCAAATATAGAGTGATTGTTCAGTGAAAAGTGTTCACCCACAGGTGATGTGGTATTTTTGTCTATCATTTTTCTGTGAGAGTTCATTTGAGGGCATAGTGATTGTGTGATTTCACCCACATAGTTATTATTGGGGCATTTAGTGCACTGGATGAGGTACAGCACTCATTGTGCTAGGCATGTATAGGACCCGTGGATTTTGAAAGGTTTGTTGTGAGGGTAGCAGGAGGATGTTGATCATGGTAGCAGTAGAGTTAGGTCTACAGGTTTTGCATCTGTTGTATTGGCAGGGTCTGGTGCTGCTTGAGTTGATGTGTCCTGATTTGTGGGGGTTTGCTTCTGATGATGAGCTTGGAGAGGTTACGGGAGGATGGTGGGGGATTGAAGGCCAGAAGAAGAGGTTCAGGAAAGATTTATTTCAGGATGGGGTTCCCATCAATTATGGGTGATAATTGTTTGATACTTCCTATGGGTTCCAGTATGGGGTAGTAGGTGACAACTGAGATCTGCGCTCGGAGGGGGGTTTATTTCTGTATTGAAGCAGGTTTTCTTGGTGTATTTGTGTGTCCCATTCATGATGCGATCTACTTCTTTGGTGGAGTGTCCTTGTTTGGTAAAGATGGTTTTAAGTGTGTTAAGGTCTTTAACTTTGCCCTCGTAGCATATTCTGTGATATCTGCATGCCTGGCCGTAGGTAACAGATTTCTGGGTGTGTTTGAGGTGGCTACTGGATCTGTGGAGGTAGGTGTGGTGATCCTCTGGGTTTCTTGTACATAGTTGTCTGTAGAGTTCCATTGTTGAAGCTGATCAAGGTGTCCAGGAAGCAGATGCTAGTGTGAGAGTGTTCTAGAGAGAGTTTAATGGACAGGGGGTGGTTGTTGAAGTTGTGGAGGAAATCTGTAAGGGAATTTAGGTTGTCTGTCCAGAGGATGAAAATATCATTGATATATCTCAGGTATATCATCGGTTTCATGGTGCATTTGTCCAGAAATTCTTCTTCAAGATGGTCTATGAAGAGGTTGGCATATTGGGGAGCCATCCTGGTACCCATGGCTGTTCCCATGATTTGGACAAAGTGTTGTTGAATGTAAAATTGTTATGGGTAAGGATGAAATTGAGGAATTTGACTATTGTTTGGGGTGGATGTCTCTGGGTTGTTCATTATCTTGTCAATATTTGAGACAGGCAGCAATGCCATCATTGTGAGGGATGTTGGTGTACAGGACTGAGACATTCATGGTGGCAAGGATGGTGTTCTGAGGGAGCCTGTTAATGTTGTGGAGTTTTTGGAGGAAGTCAATTGTGTCCTGGAGGAAGCTGGCCCTTTGTGTGGTGAGTGGTTGGCAGATGGTTCCTATGAGTCCCAATACTCCTTCAGTAAGAGTGCTGTGGCCAGATACGATGGGTCTGCCTCGGTTTCCTTGTCTGTGCACCTTGGGAAGCATGTAGAAGGTCCCTGAGGAGTTCATGTGGGATGAGGTTGTAGAGTTTCTCTTGGAGTTGTTTGGGGAAAGATTTGATGATATCCTTAAATTCCTAGATAAAATGTAGTGGTGGTGATGTTGTGTCTTTGAGTTCTATATAGTAGGTGATATTGGAGAGCTGTCACTTGGCCTTGTTAATGTAGTCATCACAGTTGAGGACTATGATGGTGGCTCTTTGTCTGCTGGTTTGATCACTATTTGGTAGTTGGATTTCAGGGACTGTGTAGCTGTCCTCTTGGTAGTGGAGAGATTGTGGTGGATATGATGTTTGTTAAGCATTTCACAGTCAATTTTTTTCCTGAAGCCATCAGTATAATGGTCAAGAGTGTGGTTTTGTCCCTTGTTGGGTTTCTAGCCAGATTATTCTATTTTCTTATGACGGTTGGTGGAGAAGGGGTAATTGTGGGTGGTCATCATTGTAATTTTCTGATAGTGCTACCTTTCAGCAATATGCGCTGAAGTTTTGTATCCTTTTTTTTTTAAATGTCGGGGCGGGGGGGAGTTTGCTCCCCTGATTATGTTTAGAAGGAACTTTTGGGTGCACCCCAGAGCAACAACACTAAGCATGCTCAGCTCACCTCTCCTCCCCTTTGTCTCTATACACTCCTCCCATCTACTTCTTCAGTTTCAGTTTTGTTGCTAATGTCACTGGTAAATACCTTCCTGGAGGGCCTGGGGAAGGGCATATAGGACCACCAAGACAATGAAACTGACTTACACAAATTGCTGTCAAATGCACAAAATAAAGAACCTGAAAAATTTATTCCTTTTACTTATTAGTGACCTTAGAAATTACCTGTAGCAATGCTAGGTACACAGTTTTCAGATGTGATTTTTTTGTTAATGCTTTCCCTTGAATTTTTAAATTCTTGGATTTCTAGTGTTTGTGTTTTGAGAAGTATTTGTTGGTTGATTCCTTGCTTTTGTGTTATTGTGACTGTTGTAAAACAATGCCTAATGAACACCAATAACAAAGTTTCTTTTTAACACTGAAAATGTTATAAAATATTGTGTCACTATAACTATGTTATATGGAAAGCAAAAAAGTGAAACCTTATTATTTGTGTGACCGTAGTGCAGGGGTAGTCAATAGATGGACCACGACCAAAATCCAGACGCTTTTGAACAGGCCCTGAAATCTTTTTATTTACTAATTATTATCATTATTGTTGTTATTTTTTATTATTTTCTCTGGAGTCTGGACCTTGACTAAACCTTGACCAATAAATTTGGACCTTGACAAAAAAAAAAGTTGACTACCCCTGCCGTAGTGCATAGACGCCTTAGTCATGGACCAGGATCCCACTGTGCCAGGCGCTACACAAACACAGAGCAAAAGACAGACCCTGACATATTTTGTAAATTTTATACAGTAGATTGAATATAAAACGACAATTTTGACAGTGCCAATTAGCTAAGGGTTAGTATTCTCATATAGAGCCCAATCCTGTGTCCAGTGAAGTCAATGCTAAGGCTCCCATTGACTTCAGTGGGAAAGGACCAGGCACACATTTATTTGATGGGCATCCTTCTCCTTCAGTTATGTACTAGGTGGCTTGAGTCTGAGTGAAGAACAGCTGCTTTGCCAGCCTCTGACCTAGATAATTTGCTCTTGAAGTTGTTTTGGGGGTTTATGTGCATGCTTTTGCTACACTACAGAATTTTGATCTATAATTTCTTTAACATGTATTGATTGGTCTTCACACTTCTATTTCTCAACATCAAATAATTTGTTCAAATAATTCAACTAGAAATTATAATTACCTTTGTAAGTACACCTGTTCAAATCAGCTGGCTCTAGCAACATCCTGTCTGTTTTATGTTAATAGGCACTTTTGTGTCTTGTACACATATTCAAGTCAATAGTTATTTAACTTCATTTTGCAGATGTGAGACTTTGTTTATTTGCCACCTTGTGTTGATTACTATTTGCTGTTTGTGTTTAGGACATGATGCTTCAACTGTTGCGAGGGCTGGATTTTCTGCATTCACACCGAGTGGTGCACCGTGATCTGAAACCACAAAATATCCTCGTGACAAGCAGTGGGCAGATAAAATTAGCTGACTTTGGCCTTGCACGAATCTACAGTTTTCAGATGGCTCTGACCTCAGTAGTAAGTTTCAGAATGCTATTTTACCCTCAGTAATATGCTCTATTCCCTATATTAATATAGTCAATGGATCCTGAGAGTTATAACTGTGCTTTTAAACCCTCTCCATTTTAGATCACTTGTGTGTGCAAAGAAAAATAGCTTTCCAATTAGGATTGAGTAGTTGCTTTGGTTACTTTGTAAACGTAATCTATTACTGATGACTGGGTCTGAATTACATAATGACTGATTAGTAGGGCTGAGGCATGGACTGGTTTTTTAAGCATAGGATAGTGCGCCGGGAGCTCCCAAGTTCTAATTCCAGTTGTTATACTGACTCTCTTTGTATATAGCCTTGGGCCAGCCGAGTATGGTATGATTTTCAAAAGTGCTGAAGTTATTTAAGAGAACAAGTCCTATTGTCTTGCTCCTAAATCACATTGGTACTTTTGAAAATCCCACTCTTAATCTTGCCATTTTTCCGTATGTGTAAATGTGGATTATACTTCTTACTCCCATACTTCTCAGTTGTGACAATTAGTGAGTGAGTGATTATAAATGCATTGAAGATTAAATGTGCTACCTGTTAGGTATTGTTGTTAGTTTCTCACAGCAGTATTAGTTTGGTTTTGTGTTCTGCTTGTTAGCTCTATTGTTTCCCTTTGCCATCCTGAGTGCCATATCTACTAGGGCAGTGTCACTTATACTTAGGACAGGAAAGGTAGGATTGCTAAGGAAAGAAACTGAAAGTAATATACATTACATTTACATATTTTATTTTATAAATTCATCCAGATCTTGTTGATAAAAAGTAATCCATTGCTATTGTTGCCCCTTTTCGTCCCGAGCAGCTAATCAAAATGTGGGGCCCTGTGGATAGTCCAGTTGGGAGTAGAAATTGGTGATAGGTATTTCTTTCATGCAGTTTTGTTTATGCACAAAGAATGGACAAAGTCCTGCATTTGTGAACTCAGAGGGGATCAAATAGCAGGAAATAGCTTCTTTTGCTCACAGAACCAAAGTCTTTTCAGCCTGCATCCCTGACCCAAAAAACCTATCCCCAGTTTCTTCCAGGGTCAGATATGCTTCTCTCTCCCACTCAGTCTGTTCTTACCTGTTCACATTTTCTGTGTCTCCTCTCCCAAACTCCCTATGCCCGCATCTGGTTAGAATACCCAGTTAAACCCTCCACCCACTGGTACTAGTTTCTGGACAGACTCTATTAGGCTTTGTTTTAGGTGTGGCCCCTTAACTGTCTCTTAGTACAACTGATTTAAATGGGGGATGCAGTGTTGTAGCCATGTTGGTCCCAGGATATGAGAGAGACAAGGTGGGAGAGGTAATATCTTTTATTGGACCAGCTTCTGTTGGTGAGAGAGACAAGCTTTTGAGCTTAAACAAAGCTCTTCTTCAGGACAGAAGTTGGTCCAATAAAATATATTACTCTTCACCCGCCCGATCTCTCTTAAATGGGGGAGTCATTCACACATCAGTTTAAAGAGATGTTAACTCCGCCTATAACAAGATTTCACCCAGCCCGTAACAGTACAAACTGCAAGAGCCCTACCACATTTGTAAAGCATGACAGAATGTTAGTCTGGTTTCCTGCTTCAGCATGAATGAAGACAGGAAGAAACAGAAAATCATATCAACATGTTATTAAACAGAGGGAAGTATCTTCTGCACTTCAGACATGTGCAGACTGGCAAGTCGCTGTGCTGTTTTTTTTTTTTTTTTTTCATTGCCTGTAGAACGTCTCTTAAGGATTGATCCAAAGTCCTCTGAAGACAATAGGAATCTTTCCACTGACTTCAGTGGGCACTGGATCAGACTCTTGGAAGTATTAAAGAAAGGGGGTAGGGGGATAGGTTCTCCTTGAACTTGCAATAACTGTTTATATGTCAATCAGAAACAGTCACAGCCCCAATATCTCTTTCCACTGAACCATAAATGGAAACTGCATCCATCTGAAATTGTGGGGAGTGCCAGTAGGTTTTTTAAAATAGTCTATAAAAGAAGGAAATAGCCATGTACTAAGCAAATCAAGGATTCTTCTGTAGTCATGAACTCTGCCAGAGGAATAGAAGCAAGGGATCAGAAGCCCAAGGAACAGAACTCATTTGCTAAGGCAAGAATGCATTGAAACCTGCCTGTATTCGCCCATTGTCAGCACTCCTGGGTGAAATAGAAAGAGGTGACATTTAATATTTGGTTTGTCCAGACTGCTAAAATGGGTGGTGTTAAAAACTCATTAGCTAATATGTATTTACATGGTTTTAAACACGATTCAGCCCTTACTGTAGACAAAGGGTCTGTCTAGATTAGGATCTTGTCTACACATAAAAATTGTACCACTTTTACTATATTTATATTGTTAATGTGGTACAGTCCCCCTAGAGTGGTAACTATTGTACCAGTATAAAAGTGCTTATACCAGTATAGCTTATTCCTGGGAAGAAGAATAAGCTATACCAGCACCTTTATGCTGGTATAATGGTGTGCACACTAGGGCTTCTACTGGTATAATTATTTTGGTAAATCATATCCCTCACTCAAATAGTGATACTGATACAACTTCAAAATATAGAATAGGTAATTTGAAACACTGCTTAACACCGGGCATAGATGTTGGCTGATTATGCTGTAACCTAGTGGGGAGCCTCGTTTATAACATGACCATCTAACATGATTTTAAACATCACTGTCTTTGTCTAAACTAGGTAATAAATGGTGTTTAATACACGTTACTTAATACGTGTTAGCTCACACGTTTTAGTCTAGATGATGGACTTTATCTGTGTTTCAGTGACGTGGTGTGTCATTTGTTATGCATTGTTTCTTCCATTAAAATTCAGGACATGAATAAAACTTTTAACCCCCTCCTCCTCTTCACCCCTGGTCTTCCATTGACTTCAGTGGGACCAAGATGTGGCCTGAAGTTTCAGTCTTTGAGGGGAGTGTTCCTTTCTCTAACGGTAAAATATGGTAACCAAGAACCCTCTAGCAGTGTGTCAATTTAATAAAATTCCTACACTGTAGGGGTATGGTTTGGAATACCGTACATAAAAGCAATACCATGCACAGTCAGATGATAGAAGTACATTGTAGGAGCTATCACTCTGATCCAGTGACATGAGAACTCTGCATCATTTCCTTCAGCAGAGAGCTTACAGCAAGATAAGCTACAAGAATCATCTTTTGAAGTATCAAATCAGTCCCAAGATACATCCACATTCTTTGGTCACAAAGGAACTCTTCAGATGGACAAAAAGAGCTTGCCATGAAAGTAATCCAGTAAAAAGAACTGGCACAACCCTAGTTCATTGGGTGCCGCAAATGAGTAACTTCAAAGCAGTTTTTCTGTGGTAGCTAGTTACTTCCACAATGCTAAAGAATTCTTCTGGCAGGTCAGTCCCTTGGGCATCGGGCTGTCATTTAAAGAAGAAATCTCTTGATACCTCCTCCAGTAAATGAATAAAACGTTCAGGATAACGTAACACATGTTTAGGGGGCAGAACACTAGTCCCAGCTGTGATCAAACCAAGAAGTGATACAGATCTGAAATAACAGCACTAGAAAGAATCATGTTTGGTCTTTTTCTCGGATGGGGGAGAATGAATCAGCCTTTCAGTTTCACATGAAGTTAGATTGTCTTACTGTTGGTCTTGGCTCTTGGGAGCCTTTTGAATAGGCTTTGTGATAACAAGAGATGCAGCGAGGGTTGAAGGGAGAAGAGGGGTTGATATGGTTATGTAATTTTAGAGTTAAATGGATAAGTAAATGAGCTGTTGCTTTTCTCTGTGGTTCAGAAAAATGGACACTAAATTCTAGTTTAGGCAAACTTGCCCTATACAGAGGGACAGGTGTCTATTAGGATACACAAATGAAAATGGTAGGGGCTACATTATAAAGAAAAAATAGGCCAGTCAGTATTCAGAATCTGTTAATATCCCTCTTTGTTGCCAGCTGATTGCCTAAATATCTATGAATTGCTGGGTATCAGAAGGCAAAGTGAGATGAGCACATCTAATTGTGATCACAGTGTCTAGCCCGAGCTGAGAATGTCAAGATTTTAAATCATGACCTAACTCCAAAAAAATGAAGCAAAACTGGCAAGAGACTAGTGTTTGTAAAACACTGATAGTAGCCTTTTTGAAAACGTGTGGCTTAGATTAGATGGCAGAGCTGCTGACTTTTTTCCTCCCTAAAATGCAAACAAAATGGTTTTATTTTGCCTTTTTCCTTTAAAAAAATCTTATTTTCAGATTTGCTCAAAGTAAGAGGGGGAAAAAAAATCAGTTTCTCTGCTAATGCACTAAATTGTTATACTGGGATCAGCTGAAGAGATTGAGAATTTTAAAAACCCAATTCTCACTTTCAGTGAACATTTTCAGATTATGCCAGCGTTTTATTTGAGTGTTTCTTCAGGATAAAGATTTTCCATCCATTTCCTGGCAGTCATTTCAGCACAAATGGTTTACAAGTCACATCATGCAGCAACTTGGATTTCATTTTGTTGGTATAGTGGCAAGGGAGCATAAAATAATTTTCACTAACTGGGCTTACTTTGTAAAAAATAAATATATAAATTAGTTACAGCAACAAAAATAATAACAAAAAAGATAGAAAATATCCCATTCCAAAGAGGAATGAGTGCTTCTCTGTTTTCTACCCAATACTGCATTGTAAGATGCTAATAAATACCACCTGTTTAGTAAATAATATGGGTGTAAGCTCTCATCTGAACTAATAGATGATTTTGGAGACTGGACACAATAAGGGCAAATGAGAGTTTCTTTTTCTTTTGGTTCCTTGTTTTTTTGGCCACCACATCCTGGTGCTCTGTTTCCCCTGAAACCCATACAGATATCATTTATACTGTGGAATCCTCTCACACAAAACACGTAAGTAGTCCCATTGCAGTTAAATTAGGCACATGCTTAAGTAGCTTGCTGAATTACAGCTGAAATCTGGGCTCTGAGAAAGAGGGACTCCTGCCTTCATTTATTTTTCTCTCCTATAGCCCAGGCAGAAAAACATACTTTTTAGACCCCATGATTGTTGTTTGTCTGAGATGACTGTCATCTTGTATTTTGTTGAAGAATGTAAAGCTTCTTACCACTGACATATGGGAGCTAGTGTTGTAGAGCTCTTTGTAACTCAAAAGCTTGTCTCTTTCATGTTGGTCCAATAAAAGACATTACCTCACCCACTCTAATATGGGAGCAAAACTGCTTTGGTTCTCGCAGTCATAGCTTTTGTGAGGAGATACCTAGTCTTGAACTCAGAGCTCCAGTTCTGTAGCTCAGCACTTTTCTTCAGTCCACCCGGTTGGCCCTCCAAAGGAAAATGAGTCACAGATGAATGTCCAGAGAATCAAAATATGTGCTGTTGAATTCTGGAGTGCTGTCGAAAGATTGTGTTTACCCAGGAATGCAGTATGATTGTAACTGGTTGCTTATCTAAAGTTGTTGTGTGTTTTCCCCCAAAATCTGGGATAATCAACAGTCCTGTAAATGCAAGCCTCTCAATTTCACCTAGAAGATTTTAAATTGTATCGTGTGTAGTTATTTCAGATTATCCAGAACTAAATGGCTGAAATCACAGTGCCAGTTGGAAGGATAATCTGGTATCTGTTGGAAACTATCCTTTATAACTCCATATAGTGGAGATTTTCTTTTTTCTTCATAGTACAGTATCTTCATCTTTAGCAATAAGGTAATTACCCAATTAACCTCCAAAGCAGTTGGTTTCTTTTCTGGTTTCCTTTCCTTACAAAAATTAATTATACTTATTGCTTTCATCTTCAACATCCATGATATTCACCCAATTATGGAGGATCCGCTTTACAGCCCTGCTATACCCTTTACAGATTAGGGGTGCAGGCACAGAGGCTGTGCAGGGAACTCTCTCCCTGTCTGTCCCGGAGGGTGCTCTGAGCTGGCCTTGAATAGGCAGGCTGAAGAAGGAAACATTGGGATATGATCAAAAGAAGAGCTACTGGATCCATGATTTCACAGATTCATCAGTCTAAAATCCCTGCAGAGGTTGCATCATCCATTATGCTAGCATAGTTAGTTGCCAATGGATGCAACTTGGTTTAAGCTGCAGTCACACAGCTGGCCCACAGGCTGAAGGGTTGAATTCAGTCCTCCCTCCCTACCACTACAGAGTTCTCCACAAAAAACCCTGTAACTCAGGTTTTGTCCAGGAAGAGTTAATTTCTCATAGTGCAGACACAGGGCAGCTGAAGGAATCTGGAGTGCGTTCTCTTAAACATTGCCCAGGGAGGTTCTTTCCATTGCATGCACTTGATAATGAGAAATATATTGAGTGATGTATCTCCAGAGTCATTTTAAGAATAAAAATCATTTTCAGTAAGATGATATCAAAACTTCTGGCTGATACTTCAAAATAATCTGAGATATATAGCTAGATTAAGTAAACTCATGTTGGCTGTTGTGGGTCATGTGGCTTGGGTCTGTACACAAAAGATAATTTTATTTAGCGTGTGCATAGTCGTCAAGTCAAGTGATGGCATCTTCAGTGGCATGATGCAGTTCTTCTGGGAAACCGCTGAACCTAGTCATCAGGCATTCATCGACAATGTGCGTCATCATCTGTGTTGTGCCACAGCTGCACAAAGGGCTGTCACGAAGGCCCCAGCGATACTGGTTGGCTGCACAAAGACCTTGTCCGGTCTGGACAACGGGGCAGGTCAAAACCAGGTGGGCAAATTGTGGGATCTGTGATGAGGGACTGGTTGGGGATTATAACAGATATCCATTCCTCTCGCCAGAGTGTTTCCGCCCAAACATCCTGGTGTGGCAGATGAGACCATAATGGGTGACATGACGGCATACATGCAGCTGGTGGTTTAAAAAGGTCATTGTGCAGCGGCAGGCTTGAGTTGGCACGTACACCTCTAATCTGATATAACGCGACCCGATATAACATGAATTCGGATATAACGCGGTAAAGCAGTGTCCGGGGGGGTGGGGCTGCGCAGTCCGGTGGATCAAAGCAAGTTCGATATAACGCTGTTTCACCTATAATGTGGTAAGATTTTTTGGCTCCCGAGGACAGTGTTATATCGGGGTAGAGGTGTACTTTCTTCAGTAACTTGCCAGTGGCAACCTCTTGTCTGATAGGAGGAGGAGCAATATTTTTCAGAACTGGAAGCCATGGGAGTGGAGTTGGATGCAGGGTGCTGGAGATGATACGCATGGTGGCATGTAAGTGCATATCCACCAGTTTGGCGTGTGACGATCGACTCCAAACTGGTGCGCAGTACTCTGCCACCGAATACGAGGTGGAAGAGCTGACATCCACAAAGTTGGAGCACGAGCACTCCATGACGAACCTGCCAGTTTGCTAAGAAGATTGTTGCGCATCTTAACTTGAGCTGTTGTCTTCTTCAGGTGGGCATGGTAACTCAGTGTGCGATCTAAGGTCACACCTAGATAGACCGGTCCTACTTCATGCTTCACCTTCACAAAAGATAATGAAAAGAATAGATTGTTCAGGTCAGTGACCGTTTTATCTAAGGCTGATACAGTGATATATACACACACACTTACAAATATATAAACAATTTTGTTAAAAGAGTGTTATTTATGTTGAAAAGTCAAGCACGCAAGAGCTAGGAAATGCTAGAATAAAGGTTGCATTTGCTCATATGCATTATGACAGTCTTCCCCAAAATCACATAGGAAGTGCCTACAGTTTGAAATATAACTAGAGATTTTGGGTGCCCAAGTTGAGAATCTTAAAGAATTTGAAATTTGGCAGAGGGGCCAATTGTGTATATACAGAAAGAGAGAGAGAGTACATAAACATGAGAGAGAGAAAATATTGTGATAGGCCAGTAATTTCAGAAATGGGCCCTAAAATTAGTCTCCTGAGTCCATATTTAGGAACCTAAAATAAGTGGCCTGATTTTGAAAAGCAGCAGCAGCTTTTCAAAATGCAGCAGCTCCCACTGAATTTTTTAAATCTGGGGCATAGTTGTTAAGTTACTGCTTTAGGATCTTAAAGTTTGTTATTTTATTTGAGTTTTTGGGAAAAAAAATTCGAGCATCTTTACCAAATACATTTTCAAACAAAATATCTGACATATTTTTAATTCCCTACCTGCCAAGACCTTGGTTCAGGGTCCTATACTTCTATCATTACAGCTGATACCACGGCTAACCCTGAAAGCCATCTAAGGAATGCAGAGAATGCAGCTCTCTGCTCTGATTCAGTCCCAGGTTTATCTTGAAATGTAAAAAGCCTTTCAGTTAGCCTTTCATAGAAAGTGAATTACTTGACAGTAAACAAGCAAACTGGCTCTATGTAAGAATATGTGTTATGTCAACAAAATTGCTGCATGGAAGCTGGAGCTAATGGGGGATATGGACTAGGATCACTGGGCTTCTCCACACTGACTTGGGGTGTTTTTTTTGCATTAGTGCGCTGCACCTAATCTAATATATGGAGATATCCTATCTCCTAGAACTGGAAGGGACCCCGAAAGGTCATTGAGTCCAGCCCCCTGCCTTCACTAGCAGGACCAAGTACTGATTTTGCCCCAGAACCCTAAGTGGCCCCCTCAAGGATTGAACTCATAACCCTGGGCTTAGCAGGCCAGTGCTCAAACCACTGAGCTGTCCCTCCCAAATGCAAACCTGTAGTGTAGATGCACTGCACTGGTGTAAAAAATGACTTATCCCAATGCAGCCCACCCTGGGTTAGTAAGCAGCCCAGTGCACCTACACTTGTGCAGAAAAGTATCTGGTATAGACAAGCTTCAGACACTGGTCCAAAAGTAAAGTTGTAATGAAATATTCTTTGCTTTCCTTCCCCCCTGCTTCCCTTCATTTTCTTTCTTTCACTGGTAAGGACATAAGATCAGAGATTTTTTAAATTGTTACTAATGGTATCAGGATTGAATTATATTTTTTCACATTGTTGTTCTAATATGTAATCTCTGTTGAAAGAATGGGAGTCTGTGTTAACCTAGCTGGAAAAAATGTATAAACTCAGGTTATTGTATTTTTGTCTCTTTACTATAAAAAATAGCTCCGCTGTTGTGTGGCCTGTCTTTTTACTGTATTGTTTTCTCTTATGAAACTGTTGTGCAGTCCAGGAAAAACGTTATTTAAAACTGTTCTATACAAATTGTTTTTATGTTGTTTTAAATTGCTTTACATCTAGCTTAAGAGGTAAATGACTGTTTTTTGAGGTGGTTGAGATTATAAAAGCAATATGATTGTTTGACAGGCTCTCAAGCTGTGTAATTACAAAACTGTTTCCACATAATTCTAAACCCATTCCTAAAACTCTAAAATAACCCTAGCAGCCAGCACTCATGCTGCCTCAGGTTGTGATCTTATCAGAGCTATTAAGATAAGCAGGGTTGGGCCTAGTTGGTACTTGGATTGGAGACCTCAGATTGTTACAGGAAGTGATGTTGGTGAGTCATTTAAATGGCATTCTTCTATCTGAATCAGTGCTACACCAGAATTCCCGCGTGGTGCTAGAGGGCACACTGCTGCTGCAGGTGACATCTTTGAATGGGACATAATAAAATTGAGGCTCTGGCACCTTTTGCAAGAGTAGAGGAGGTAGCCCTAATTTTTCTAGGTCCTGGCCAAATTCCAGCTTCAGAATTTACTTACTGAAATTCCCTGCTGTAGTTTCAGTTGGAGAAATTATGCTTACTCATCTAAAATGTAGATGTGTAGTGTTACTGGTGGAGAATGGCTAACAGCTTCAGTTTAATGGAATCAATAGATGGTAGGAGTGGAAGAGATCTGGTAGATTGCCCAGCCCATCTGTGTGTCAGTGCAAGATTGTTGATTATTATATATTGTCTAGTGTTGTTTTGTCACATTTTAGCTGTATATATGCCAAGCAACAGGACTTCCATCGATTCTATTGGGAGACTATTCCAAAGCATTATACATCTCGCTTTCAGAAAGTTTTCCTGATATCCAACCTATATTTTCCCATTCTTAATTTCATCCCATTTTCCTCTGTTTATTGTGGTTGCCCATCTGTCAGTCAATAGCACAGGTCCAGGGCCTTGCAGGTCGGCTTCCAGTGGAGGAGAAATCAGTGACATGGATCTGGGTAGCGTAATTGGTTTTATTTACACACATGCACCAGTCCTGGAACAACCTTTGAATCAAGCCTCTTTTGTCTGAATTTACATATGCTGTTCAGAGGTAGAGGTAGAATATCCAATATTTGAGGGAGTGGTTTTGATTTAACAGTTCATCACATTAGCTGCAGTGGAGTAGAAGCATAGATAGCAGAGCCAGAGCTTGGAAAGAGCTATACTCTTTCATAACTTACAGTAAAAAATAAATTGCTGGTTCCAGTCCTCTCATATTGTCAATTATACATACAGTGGTGGCCTGAACAGGTTTTGTGGCATTGCAGTGAAGAGGCCTCATATTTGCTCTCGACAGAAACCTCTAAAAACCACCAACACACACCCAATAAATCTAGAAAATAGTGTTACGAAAAAATGTAACATGAATAAACCTAAAAGACCACCAGTCACAGTATCTCCTTTGAACAGAAATGGTTCTCTGGTGCCATGGAGTCTTGGCAGCAGTCGCCACAGTAGCGCACATTCTACTTTTATTTTATTAAAATGCAAAATTGCATGTTTTCTGTAGTTAACAATGGAGTGTTTGTTTTAGTTTCATTTTCACTTTCACCATTAAGGGAAGGGGCTTGCCACAGGAATAATGCAGGAGCACTGGTATTAGTGGGATGCATTTCTTTGTGAATTCTGAGGCTTGAGATGTTCAAAACAAACATCTGATTTTTTTAAAAATCCACACTTTTATTGATGCATTATGGCATGAACAAGATGCATCTTCTGTTAGTACAAGATTCATTCATTTCACCTTTGTGAATGAAATTTCACAAGTTTCAAGTTTTACTTTCATTCAAAATGATTAATTCCACAGCAAGCCACCACATAGCGTGTGTGTGTATAATTACATCACATCTATGTATAAAATTAATCAAATGACTGACCCTCCATGTTGTTCAAAATAGAAGTCATTCATTTAATTCACTTGTTTAACTCTTTCATAAGTAGATAGTGCTGCAATGTAGTCTTCGGACTAAAACCAGTTTTACAATAATACTGTTGTGCTAGGGGTTGGGTGAAACATTGTTGAGCCTAGTGGGTGTTACAGCAGACCATCATTCAAGATAAATTATAAGAAGCAATTAAGCCCCTTTATGGTCTAGATAGCTGAAACAATAAGAGCCACTGTCCAAGAAACAGGCCATATGCAAGGCTGTCTGAGCTATGTGGGCAGAGGGGTTTGACAGACGTTTGAATGCAAATGCAGGTGACTGACTGATGTTTGAGGGTACTGTATGTGTGTATGAGAGAAGCAGGGAAACACAGTAGAAAAAGAGAGAGAAGGTAGCCCTAGAGACAGCCACAGAAGTATTCGTAGCATCACCCTGAGAAAAAGCTGAGAGAGAGAGCTTTTGGGTTTACAGCTAGCTGGAAAGACTATTGGAACTACGAGCAGAAAAAAACTATTTGATTCCCACTGTGTTCAGGGAAACAGGACTTTATGTGCATATTCTTTATAAATAAACCAGATTGCATCCAAGAGATACCTGACACAGCCAATATTTAGGGTCTTGATGACAAACTGCTCAGGTCGGAAGAGGTAATCATGCTATAGGTTGAAGGATATTCTATTTTTAGAAGGTATAGTATATTCTTTCTCTGTATATACAGTTAACTGAGCCAAAGTATTGTATATCATATTCAAATAAAAGTTATAGTTAAGGCTAAGATTTAATCACAGGTATTTTTAGTACAAGTCATGGACAGGTCATGGGCAATAAACAAAAAGTTCAAGCCCCTGACCTGTCCATGAGTTTTACTAAATATACCCCTAACTAAATCTTAGGTTCTGGGGGGGGATGCTCCTGCGGACACTGCTGCTTTGGGTGGGGGTGGGAGCACTCTGGGCCCCGCCACTGCTGGAGTGGGGTGGCTGGGGCCCCGCTGATGATGCTACTGGACGGGGTGGGGGGGACAATGGCCCGGGACCCGCTGCTGCTGCTCGGGGGGGGGGGCAGTGGCCCGGGACCCGCCACCTCTGCTGCTCCGGGAGTAGGGGCAGGGCCCTGCTGCCACTGTTACTGGCGGGGTGTGGCGGGGGTTGGCCTGGGGCCCCGCCGCTGCTGCTGCAGCTCTGGGTGGGAGCAGCCCAGGGCCCCACTGCTGCTGCTCCTGGACCGCTGCTCCAGGGCAGCACCTGGGACCAGCTGCCCAAGCAGCCCGACTGGCTGCTGCAGAAGACTGTGACCTCCATGAAAGACTCACAGCCTTAGTTATAGTTTAGGTGTTTTTGATAGCTTGATGAATCTGGGAGACTCTTTGATATATCAGTTACTATGAAAAGAAGATATGAGCTTGGAAGCAGTAGGTACGATTGAATGTTGTCAGGGGTCATCATGTTTAGCATACATCCAGGAAGTATCTCAAGAGCATCAGTCAACTGAAAATTTCCTAAGTGGTGATATGTCATCCAAATATCACTATAGGACAGTACTTCTGGAGAGGATGAGAAAACAATACAACTGTGTCTATTGGGTTGATGGACAGGTACCAAAATACCTCACAGTCATCCCATATGTTCCTTCAAGATGGCTACAGTTTTGTCATATTAGTTTGGTATGTTTAACTAATCTGTAGTTAGAAATAACAAAGGGGATTCTAGGACTACATCTTGAAATACCAGCATCACCATACCCGGAATAAGTGCTAATATTTATCTTGTCACTTTTACTTCCGTCAAAGCTGATAAACAACATGGAAAAGATAAACCATCTATGTTATTCACTTTGGCATGCTGGCATGTGCACTTTCTAGGAGGAGATGAACTTTCTTCTTTTGGTTTGTTCCAACGCTTGGAGATCAGTAGTTTTTCATGAAAAAATATATACAGGCCCTTCTGCCTGGAAAACAATTAACTCTGGCTTTTTCTGGCAGTGCTTTTTATTATTCAATGAAACTTAGCTCTCAAAGTGTTGGTGATGGGGCATGACTTGAACTGTATACTAGAGCTGATCAAACATTTTCAATATATTTGAAAAATTTACAAAAAAAATTCTGAACATTTTTGGTGAAAATTTTTTCTGCGTCTTTTGACCAACTCTGGTGTAAATCATTTAGACAGAACATCACTTTTTGATGTACGCTAAGTATAATATTTAGGGGAAAATAAAATCTATAGCATTAGATATAATTCTGTCCTTTGCATAATATGCAGGCATTAGATGATGACAATGCAATTATGGATACATGTACTTCTGTTACCACTGCTGTAATTTCAGTGGCACCACATCCTATGTAAGGGAGAAGTTGGAAGGTTGAGAGTTTAGGAGTTCTTTTGGAACCATATTTATTTGGAGATAGATTTGGTTAGTTATTTTTATGTGCTGTGTTTCATCTTGCATTTGAAAGGACAAAACCAAGCTCCTTAAAATCAACTTTGAAATTAGGAAGATTGCTAGAAAATTTAAATATCCTGGTTTGCAATTTAGGGTTAATCTAGGTGCTTTGTTTACATTAAGAACAAATATAATTCAAAACATGCTCTGAGGGTAACATTTAAACAGAGGGGATCAGAGGTAGATATGTATCTTTCTTAATGTAATGGCATTTTGCTTTTATTTTGTTTACATATATATATTCAGGCTTTGTAAAATCAAAAACACCTTTGGAAATGTAGCTGCTTGAAAGTGCTTTAAGGGCTTGCTTTTTTTTTTTTTAATTGCTATTGCAGTAGCTATAAAGGCCAAATCCCTCAGCTGGCATAAATCAGCATAGTTCCATTGGCTATGCCAGTTTACACGGACTGCAGGATCTGGCCCCTAAGTCAAATGTAAGCATTTTGTACTTGCTTTACTTTTACTTCAGCAGTTGAAATTTGTACTTAAAGATGTCCTTTCTTTCTTTTATTGTCTCCCACTAGTAGCTTTTTGAAAGGATACTGTTGCTTTGAAATGCATGGGACTGTTTTAAGTTAATGGATTCGTGACTGGCAAGTTTCAGCGCAACAAAGACATGGGTAGTTTTAAGTAATTTTTGACATGAAACAGTATCTGCACCTTATGTAATTTAAACACTAGAAGAATTAAATAAGGAGGGGCCTGTGCATGGTATCAGTTCTTGTGGGAAAATATGCTTCAGTGACTTACTGGCACTGGTTTTGGAATGTGGTATTTAAAAGTACCTTTTTACAGTGGGAAAGAATTTGGTCAAGAGTAAACAGTCTGACCTTGTTAAATGGACCAAAGTCTGTACATAACCTAGTGCCAGAAAACTAGTTTTTACCAGTCTGTTTAAAAAAAAAAAAAGTTGTAATAAATGTGACTAGACTTTTTGTTTTGGGGGGGGGGGGGGGGGGGGGAATCCTGTGTACAGTGTAAAGCCAAAAAAATTCCTATTAAATTATAGACCTTTCTAGGTCACTGCAACTTGGCCATATGCTATAAAAAATTATTTGTACTGTTATTTATGACACACTACAAGCAGTGTCATATACAGTAGCCAGATGGACCCATGTCACTTTAGGAATGAGTGAACAATTTTCAACACAAATAAAAGCTATGTGTGTCAAAAACTGAAAATGTAAATACAAATGGATTTGCAGTAAAAATGAATTTAGCTTATAGGCTTTATTTTAATTACAAAACTCGGTATCCTCATTATCCTCATCATTGTGTTCATAGAGAGTAGTTAGATTTACAAGCCTCTCTTTACTATGTCTTTAACTCATACAAAATGGTTATCACACAAGGGATAAGGAACAGGAACAAGTACATTTTGTGGATTAATTTTTAGCGTTTAGAGTTTTCTGAAGATTTTGCTCAAGATGAATTGAAGCACCAATACTGACGTTCAGGTATGAAAACATAGCTCCAGTGAAGTCAGTGGCAAAATTACCACTAGCTTTAGTGGAGCCAAAGTTTCACCTCAGGTTTTCATGTGCTGCCTGTAAAATATGGACACCCTCTGTGGTCAGATATTCAACCTTGTTCTAGAGGAGTCTACTGATAGCAGCAATGACCTTCAGAAAAAAATATTCATGTTAATGTCCTATCCAGTTCAGGAATTGGAATTACCACAGAATTCTCACAGCCACTTCATAGAACGCAGCCCCTTTTTGTTTCCAGTGTTAAGACAACAGAGTCAAGGTAACACATCAGACATCCCAAGGCTTTGCATGTAATGCATTTTTAATGCATAGATGAACGAAAGGTCCTACTATATCTCAAGAATATGAAGACACCGTCCTTCTTTCCGAAGAACACTCTGCATACAACTTTAAATAATTCTGTTAACTAGCTGAGGTCCAGTAACCTAGAAATCTAAGTTATATGAAAATAAAAATGTTTGTAGTACTCGTGATTACCAGTTTAACTAGATAGAGACAGCAATGTTTACTGTAAAATTCAATTCAACTCAAAACTCTGCATAAGAGATAGTTTGACTAGAAAAAGAACTTTAGACAAAACCAATATATTAAAGGAAAATATGCTTGTAACAGGTAAGTACAGGTTCAAAATAAAGTAGAGTTTACTTTAGGTTTTGACAAGTTTAGATGAAAAATCTGTTGTAAGCCAGAAAAGGCGGAGAATGCCTCTCTAAACGTAAACATTGTTTTCTGATTTTTATAGTCTATGTAAACATAATCTGAACTTTGCCTGAGCTTCCTGAATTCTCTTTCTCTCCTTTGTCTTTGCAACATCAGCTATATGTTTACCCTGCAGAGATTTCTGGAGGACCAAAATGAGGTGGAGTTCCCACCCTTCTGTGATCAGAATCTATACATAGTCATTTGGATTCACCACGGCACTGCATTACTCTAGTTTAAAACCATCATGTCCCTGGAGTTCCACTGGCCTATAACTGGAGTCATGGCATGAAGAATCAGACTGCTGTAGTCCAGATTTACGCCCTAACGAGAGTTTGGAACTTTATTAGTAACTCGCATAAAAACAATAACATAAACCTCAGTTTGTTTTCTTCATAAATTTAGCTATTTTTATGGCTTCCTAGCCCTAATTCATGAATTGCAGTTTCTTCTCTCCAGGGAGTCATTCCCACCTCCTGGGTATTCAGGGTGGCATTAACAAGATGCACCTGCCACAATGACTCCAGGCCTTGCCTTGTTTAAGAAATTCTATTATTGTAAATAAAACTAGGAGGAAAAAGGAATAAAACTCCCTTTGAAACTGTTAAATCCATACTAAACTAAGGAAACTACTAAGTTAATGGGAAAATAGACAAATACTAAGGCTGCACATTTAAATAACACAAAGTCAAGCAATGTAAATGTTGAGGTTCCAAGGATGCTATCTCATCCGATTTGCACTTGTGGTATGTTTAGTGAATACTTTGAAAAGGACTCTGCCAACTTTAAAAATATCACACTTCTGTGAACATGTTTTACCTATCATTGTTAGAGATAACACCTAAGATTACTCTAACTGACAGAGATTAGAAATACATTTTCCACTGTTATTTCAGTTCATTTATATTGTGCATTGTCAGTTTGACTATTTCCCTTATTGTTTGTGCGAGCATTTCACACAGCAAGGAGTGAAAGAAAAGCATTGTTTAAAATAGGAAGATGTGATTGTAGAACCATGAAAATTAGCAGGTGAGCTCAGGGAAAGGCAAAGTACCTGAAACTAATTTTAATCCATGTTTAAAAAATAGATTTTGACTTGAATGTGTGTGCCTTCACCAACCTCATAAGCAGTGGTAATAAATTAAATGACACATTTAATAAATAAAACAGGAATAGAAAATAGTTCATATTTTAAGTGCAGTATCCCTGGTGATTGATTAATATTGATTTTGGAACTTTACATTTTTTACTTTCAGATGTTTACCTTAATATTGCTTTGACACGGGTTTTTAAATTTAATTGTATTTTATTTTATTTTAATTTAATTTTTAAAAAATTTTAAAGGAAAAAATCAAGACCTTTAATTGTATTTTATTTTATTTTAATTTAATTTTTAAAAAATTTTAAAGGAAAAAATCAAGACCATTTAAATTAAACAAACAAAATGGGAGGAAGAGTGGGTCATGTGAAACTAGAAACCACTGTGATCTTTGTACAATCAGCATCTTGGGTTTGTTTTCCCTTTAAATGTTACTGCAGTCAAATCTCCATGACAGAGAAGCTATCATCTTGTGCGTTGGGTGAAAAGGTCTCACATTATATTTCTTGTAGTATGAATTACTGTAAGGACATAAGTTGTAATTGAGCCCAAGGGTCAGCTTGAGGGATGATCAGAAACCTTGTTGATTTTGACATACAGAGCCTTCACCTTCAATCACTGTACAGCATGGGTTCAGTTGCCTAGCAACTGTCCAGTCTAACTGAGCTCAGAACTTAGTCAAGTTTTTTTTCCCAATTGTGTATGTCGCACTATAACTATATCTGTACGTAACAGTGAAAATATGGATAGATGGTAGTGTTAAGAACACACACAGTTTCTCTGATGAGAAGGGTAGGAGTACGTGGGCAGTTGGTAGATCTGGAAGTTTGGGAACCTTTGCTCTAATGCTTTCCTGAATCAAGGCCTTAATGAATTTGTTATTATTGTTGTTTGTTTGTTTGTATTACCATAGTGTCTAGAAGCCCTAGTCATGGACCAGAAAGAACCCTGTTGTGATAGGTACTATACAAACTTAAATCAAGATCCTTAATTCTGTCATTTTCTACAATAATATTTCAAACCTTTCAGCTCATTATATATTTTGAACAGACATTTTAGATTTCTCACTCCTTCCTCTAACCACTCTGATGAATTCTTGCTTTGGAGCCTGTTAATAACTAGTATACCTGTTTGCCTAAAGATATTAATTCTCACTCACTTCCTCACAGTCTTCAGAGGAGAGGAGACCCCTGAGAGTTCCCTGTTTGAAGTATGCAGGTCTCCTTTGCTATTTAAAAACATCCATATGCAGTTATTCATACTGCTCCTCATTCCCAGGATGTTCTTCATCATCTCAGTCATGTAAATTACGGTAAATTTAGAGCTCTTCATAGGGGTGTTCAGACTCAAAATTGGGGTGATATATGGAGAATTCTGGGATCGAGGAAAGCTCTTGGGATTGTGGGAGGAGCTGGACAGAGTTCTGTTCCTTCTTATTTAATAGTAGCACACCCCAGCAGTATATTATTACTTTCTTTTATTTTAGACAATGGCTCTAGTTAACACACACACCCCTTGCTGCTTCCCTCTCTGAATCCTCCTCCCACAACTCCTTAACTTCTCTGACTTCTATAATTACGGCATATTTAAAGGGACGCACACATTTCTAGTATTCTACGTACTGCAAATTGAGAGAGAAAAGAGAGCAGGGAAAAGTGGATGAGGGGATAAGTTAGCACAGCCAATGAGAAACTGAGAGGGCATGAGAGGGAAGGGACAGTCATTGCTAGAGATGAGTGGAGGGAGAATGAGGCTCATACTGAATGCAATGACCCCTAATTTTTGTAATGGCTCTTCTCTTTGGAGCTACACAGGCCAAGGAGTCCTTTCAGTTTACTTTTTCTTCAAATTTCCATTTTCCCTTTTGGGCAGAAATGCCCAAATATTATATATAATATGTCTCACTCAAACACACATACACACATTTAATATGTTCAAGCTGTTTAATCTACCACATAGCTGAGATTCTTTCCCAGTGAATATGTAAAATATTATACCTGGGATTTGCAATTAATGTCACAAATGACATACTTGTGTTCTGCTCTCTGCTCAGGGTGTGCCACTCAGGGAATCATTCCAGCTAAACATAAACCATTTTTTAAAACTAGCTGAAAGGCATTTGGGAAGCTTTAAGCCCTGCCCATGTCTAACCCATCCGGACTTGCTGCACAAGCTGGGTTCTCAAATGGCCCCAAACGAAAAGTCTCTGTGGTTCTTTCCATTCACAAGATTGTTTAGTGCATGAAAAAATCGAAACCACTGGCCCATCTAACATTGATTTTGATCACTTGCAGATTTTACGTGATCATATAGCCATATAATAACATAAAAGAGAGAGCACAGTTCATTTGCTATTGGAACCATTACATCATACTTGTGATACTTGGGCTGTGTCTTTAGCCGAATCCTTTGAGATGCTAAGCATTGCCTGGAAGTTGCTGAATGTCTTCCTCTCCCATTAAAACCAAGATCAGAATCAGACAGCAAGAGCTTAACTCAGCGACTATGGAGAGAGGCAATTTCTCACTTAGCTCAGTCCCATTCAAGACTTATAAAACCATAATCAGCACCTTAAATTGCACCCAGAAGTGAAGATATGGCCACTGCATAGCCCAGGGCACCAGTGCAATGTGCTTAGAGTGACCCACGTAGGGGGCAAGCTGTTGTGTTCTGCACTAGCTGAAGCTTTCAGTGCCCTCAAAGGCAGTGCACTCTGTCTTGGGTGTGAGAAAGATGTGAATCACTACAATAAGTTCACCATCTGCAAGGAGAAATGGAAGTCTCCTGTCCAAACTCAGGGGACAAAAGGGCATTGTGTGCCATTGCCATTATCAGGGAACCCAGGAGTGGCAATGAGTTGAGTGTACACCTGAGGCTGTGGGCTGTATTGGCAAAGGTCTAGTGCATGTGGTATTTTGAGTCACACGGGCTGACTTTAACTTGAAAGGGAGCTTAAACTAGAAGGAGCCTATTGTGTTTGGAAATTTGAAGGAATGGCTCTGTGTCAATGGATTAATCCATTGATTCATATGAGGAAGCCGATGCAGTAACTGCATGTAGATGAAAAGAAGTTTAATCTTACAGTTCTATTATAACTCAAAATCTCTTTCACATATCAGAGTAGTTAATAAAAACCAGCACTGCTGGTAGTTCCCAACAGTCAGAGATGTCGGCACCCAGGTATAATGATGCTCCATGCACCTTCCTGATCCTGGAAAGCAAAGGGAGAGAAAAGGAGGGGGGCTTTTTTCACCCCTTCCACTTCTTTTCACGTGAGGTTTTCTAATTACAGGGGAAAGTAAATAAATTACATGAATATTAAAAGGTTACTTTTCTATTATTACATTTGGTCACCAATTGTCTAACGAAAAGGAATGCAGGCTGGAGGGCTGCCATGCCTCTGCTCCTTTCTGTAGAGGGCCACAGGCTGAAGCAGTGATTGCGTGACAGATTCTGGGAACAATGAGCCTGCGCACAGCTCATCCAGACGGAGCATGCTTTTCCAAATTACACCAACAACAGGGTGGCCTACAGGCAAACAAAACAGTTAAACAATACATAATCAAGTTTTTATTTGGTATTTCCTGTGAGACTGTGCCAGTTGCCAGGGAGTGTACTGTATTTTTCTTCTGCTGTATTAATTGTTGACCACAGCTGGCAAAGACCCAAACTAACAGGGACAGATAAGGGGGGCAGGAGGGGAGAATGGCATCCGGACACTAAAGCCTCAAGTGTACTGGAAAAAAAAAAGCACAAAAAATTACAGCATATATCTGGAATTTTCCAACTAACGATATGCGGATGTGGTAGCGCTAGGGAAAAAGAGCCAAACTGAGCCTGCTTTGTTCACCAAGAGAGGCCCCCCTGTAACATTCCTTTTAGCTGTGCATATTTTGGCTTCAGTTGTGCAGTTTTAACTATATACTGTGTATGGAGCAGTTCAGTTGTTCCTGCTTGAATCTAATGATTTTGTTGCAAGAAATAAAATGCTGTCTTTAGTATACGCAGTATTTTTTCTTGTGAGATGCTAGAGTATTGTCTCTTTTTACATTTTAAATTATATCTGTTCAATTTTGAGAAAGGAAAAATTAGAGTTAGTGCAAGCCATTACAGCAACAGCTGCAGTTAGGAGGCCCTCAGTAGCAGAGAATGCTGTCTTTTTTAACTCATCAATGAAATGAGAGTACTTACAGTTATCTTGTGTAGAGAAAAGCCCATGACCCAACACTAACACTTGGGGTAAAAATAGGAGGTGGCACAAACAGCCCAGTTTGATAAGGCCTTTTGCTCTTATTCATCAGTGTAACAATTACGTTATTAGCTCCTTTTAAAATAAGACCGTTTTAAACTCCTGATTTCGTACATGCAGTATGGGAGTGATTTTGCAAGTATTAGCCCCCAGCAGAGAATATTAAAAATAACAGGCTAAGTTTGATGTTGCTACTTCTACAGATAGAGCGCTTGAGGGAAGGTAAAATAATCTTGAAGACTGCTATTAGGTAATCTGTAGAACAAGAAAAACATAATGAAGGTTGCTCTGGATGGCGTGTGCAGGACGTTTAGAAAATTGTATGTACTACACCAAGCAATGGGTCTGATTTGTGTTTGCAATTTAAGAAGATCTCCATTGTCATTAACTGGGAGGGATTTGCTGTTATTGACGGTGTTTATAGTGTTACAGAATATTGTAACCCCACTTCTTGGGATGGACACTTGCTTCACTCCCCTGGCTAATGGTCCCTAATAGACACAGGGCAGCCTGGCCCTGCTGGCAAAAGTGTTTTTTAATGTTATTTTATTCTTTTTGTTAGCTATAAAATGTAGAGGTTTCCATTCCAGTGTTTGGTTATAATAATTTACCAGCTGCTGGAGACTGAAATCTAACAAATTTAGCAGCTAAAAGCATACATATTTTATATATAATACACACAAAAACTATGTTAAAATATCATTATTAAGGATACAAAGTCAAGCATTCAAAAGTTAGGAAACACCCCTATGCACTTCATGAGGCGGGAATCCTGTAAAAAACAAAAAACAAAACAGTATGTGATCTGGAACTAAAGACTGTCTCATTATGCGTACGCAGAATGGGGAAGAATTAAAGTTACACAGGGAACCTTAATTCTGGAAGTTCCGGACTTTTGGGTGCTTGGCTTTGCAACTTTAGTAATTTTCGTTTAGTATAGATTTTGTGTGTGTAATTTCTTAGGTTTTTAATAAAGCAAACTGGAAAAACAAATTCCATTATGTCAACACCCACATGGGACATCAGCAGGGCTGGAACCTTTAGATCCACAGCACAGACCTCCTCCACTTGAGCTAACAGAGTAACTGAGAACCACAGTAAGTAGTCTGTCTTTATGTGGACCAGCACTAGAGAACTAGACTATCTTACCTTCCCTCAAGCACTCCGTCTGTAGAAGCAGAGTGGAATGGGACACTTTCCCAGTAAGTTTTGCAGCTATTTGCTGACAGCAGAAGAAAGGTGAGACTGAGAAAATCTTGTGTCCCATTCCAGGCTCTGGAGGGGAGTGTGCTCCCGTGAGCACAGACTCTTCTACCCATTTCTTCCCACCAAAATATGACCCCCTCTGCCACATCCCCACCAACATGTCCCTGTCCTTTCTCTTCACCACCCTCTGTATTCAAATCAGGCAGCTTTGTCCTCCACACTTCCTAGGTGTCAGCAAGAAGAGACAAGGGGAGCACAGAAGAGACAGTCCCCCTGCTTTCATTTTCAGTGCTTGGACCTGGCACAGTCCATAGCAGGGATCTCAAACTCAATTTACCTTAGGGCCAGTGCCAGTCCTCAAATCCTCCCAGTGGGCCAATGTCACTCATGCCGCCCAGAACCTGCCCCCCCCAAAAACTGCACCTCCCAAAAAACTCGCCCCTCCCACTTGCCTAAGGCTCTGGGATGGATTTTGGGTGGGGGAGGAGGTCTGGGGTAGGGGATTGGGGTGCAGGTTCTGGGAGGGAGTTTGGGTGGGGGGGTCTGGGGTGCAGGCGCTGGGATGGAGTTTGGGGGCTGGGGTGTGTGTGGGGAGGGGGTGCAGGCTCTGGGAGGGAGTTTGGGGGCTGGGGGGTGTGGGGACGGGGCGCAGGCTCTGGGAGGGAGTTTGGAGGCAGGAGGGGGTATGTGGGGAGGCGGTGGGGGGCGGGGGGGAGGCATTTATCTGGGGCTGCAAGGCGGGGTGGGCCCGGGGGCCCCTGTGCACTTCTGCCCCCAGGCACCGCCCCCACAGCATCCCATTGGCCCCAGGGGCACTCAGGGCGGGGGCAGCACGCGGTGGCACAGCCCCACCCCACCCCTGGTCCGCAGGGAGGGGCCGGCAGCCACTGGAGTGAGCAGGCAGACGCTGCTCAGCTCCGCTGCGCTGCTGGGGCCCCTGAGGGGGGAGCACCCGGGGTTGGCAGGTGGGACTAAGGGAGAAACCCGGCCCCAAAACTGCTGGAGCCCTGCGGGCCACATTGGGGAGGCTCTCAGGCCGCAGATGGCCCGCAGGCCGGGAGTTTCAGACCCCTGGTCCACAGCTTCAGTTTCAGGGAAAATCCTGCTGAGCCCTTTGCAGCCCCTGACTGGAGCATGCTCAGTGAGGAAGGAACCTCAGAGACTTTTAGCTCTTAAACTCTAGCAAGTCTCTGCAGAGTATGTGCTAACTGCAACTTTTCAAAGTCTTGTAACTTAGCCGAATTTGGGCACATTTTAACAGGATGGCAAAAGGCGTATCACTGACGTAAAGTCCAAATTTCAAGTCCCTGCTCCAAAGCATGGGGCAATAGAGATTTCCAAAGAAAAGGTCACCAGAATTTTTCAACATCAGCAAAATGTATTTTGCTCTAGCATCATTCTTGGAAATGGCTGAACCACTTTGGTTGAAGTTTTCCACAACAAAAATAATAAAAAATCAACTGGGGGAAGACACCTGGCATATAAAAATTTCAGCCTAATTGGTTAAAGTTTGGGAAAGTTATGAGCAACTGAAAGCAGGATCTTAGAATGAGAAGTGTGACACAACCTTAATAATAGGCAGCTACCAGCCCCATCTATAATATAGACACATGCAATACCTCTTACTGCCAGCCCTTGACCTAGGGTTGCTGATTGCTGCAGATCGCACGACATGAAGGGGCCATGCATCTCTCTTCAGGTCTGCAGAGCTCTCCCCAGGCCTTTCCCACAAGCTTTTATGAAATCCAGGATGTAGAATAGATTGTGATTTACTATAGGATTTTCCCATGCATGGATCTGTCCTGCACATCCTTACTACCACATGTAGTAAGGATGTAGATGCATTGGGCCTGATTCTCATTTTCACTGAGGTGCTCTACTATTCTGGAAGTGTAGTGGGGCCTTAGGTGGCTATAAATGTAATTTGCACACACTTTTGGCCCACTTGAGACTGCCAGCATGATGTAAAAGGGCTTTAGTGTAAATGAGAATCAGGTCCATTGACTGGTGGTAAGGGTTTGCAGTGTTAGACCCCATGATAGTAAGTACCATGACTTCAACAAAGTGTAGCATAAGGCCTGTACTTAGGAACATAATAGTATTTTTAATTTAAAAAAATACTTTCGTTCAATTGCAATTTTCTCTTTTTCTGAAGGGAAACACACAAATATCATATACTTGTAATTTACATAGCTTTTATCCAACAAGAAATATATAATATAGTACTTGAAAACAGATCAATTGGATAACCAGCCAGGTTTCATTTCCCATGGCTGTGCTCTGTTGCTGGCCAGATAGGACTTTCAAAATTACTTTGAAAAAAAGTAATTGATTACAAATTGCTGATTATAGGAACTGACAGCAATCTATTGCATAATTGCTTTAGGTATAATTGATTATTAATAAGATTACATTTGTACCACACATGAGCTACATTTACGTGGCATTCCTGGGTACTAAACTACCTGTTGAACATCGCCATTCCCAGACTTAATGCTAGGAATCATAGATTGCTAAGAAATGTCTTCAGAGGTATTCAACCATGGGATTATGTCCCAGAATTATATTTTGTAAAAATACTGTAAGTCTTTACTATAATCACTTTCAAGGGAGATTGTTACACTAACAATTTTATATTTAAAAGAAACCCCAAATGTCCCTGCTTTTGTTACTTATAACACTTTAGTAGATTATTGAAATTGAAACGATTTAAAAATCCGGTTTATTTTTTCACTAGTTATGCTATTTGTTTGCTTTTTGTATTCTCTCAGTTAGACAACGATAATAGATTAGCCAGTTTCACTTTTATTTCTATTCAATTTCAATTCAGTTTCACATTGACCTGCACTGACAAAAGGCTGCAGTGTTTTGATTGCAAATCCTGCAGAATAATATTTATTTGTTGTTTAAAAATGCTTTCCTTTTGGGATTTAAAATAAAAATTGATGAGAAAAAAATCTATTAGACCTAGATTTTGTAAAAGTTTGATTTTACAGAAACTAATTTGGGACTAAATTTGGCCTGACTCTGTCCTTCCGAGCATGCCCAGCAACTCATAATGACGGTACCTATGATGGGAATTACAGGTGTGGCCCTATATGGTATAGGGCCATTAGTCTGCATGTCTAATAATCCTTTAAACTGTGCCATTTTTTGCCCCAGATAAATAGGCGACGTTACCTCTAGATTTGCAGTATTTCCTGTACGTATTTATATAGAGAATACCTAGGGAATACTGAAGATATTAAGGAATCATTATTTATCTAAAGCAGTTGGCAAGTTTTTAAGGGTAATCACTATACACGGAGCCTTACATCTTCAAAGTGTTCTAAAGACAAGATAACTAATTAACCCACAAAGCACTACTGTGAGGAAGGTCAGTAGGGGATCTCCCACTTCCCACAAAAACACTCACAAAAGGGAGTTCAGGGGGAGGAAATCTTCATGAGGATCACCACATGGGGATTCCTCCACTTCATCCCATTTGGGGATTGGCCCCTCCCCCTGCATGGTATAGGCTGCGGGACCAGTCCTGCAGGCCGATGGATCTCCGGGGTTCTATGCAAATCCCAGGGCTATATCCACAGACACTCAATCTCTCTCCCCTTGCACCTGTTCCTCACTATTGCAGCTCCTGTGGAACCATGCTACCAAGGCCTGCCTGGCTGCAACTGCTGTGAGAATGCCCCTTACAAAGGATTTCCATTCACAGTCCACACTCTTGGGGATTTTTCATTCCTTGCGTGCATCCTAATGCCATGAATGGACCTGAGACTTCCATCCCTTTGGTTGACACAGGAGCAAGCAAGGAGATCTTTGCATGGAGGATTTACTTCTGGGCACTCACCTTTGGGGGGGAAGGCAACACAGACAATCCTCCACCTTTTATTATCAGTGTTTTAGAGAGGGGGTGGGAAAGAGAGAGTTTAAAAGATTTGCCAAAGGCCAGACAGTAAATCAGTGGTAGAACTGGCACTAGAATTCAGAAGTTCTTGGCTTTCATGCTGAAGTCCGTTAGACCATTTAGACCAGCTCTTAGGTATTAATTTCAATCTGATTTATTTTCCTGTTTCAGATAAGGAATATATTAAAAGACACTTTTTTAAAAAGAGACTTTTTCTGGAGAGTAGGTGCAAGGGGGATACACAGAGGCAACAAGAGAAACTACAGAGTGCAGAAGGCAACACCCTCTCTGGTCTCAGGCCAGAGAGAGGCAAAACCCTCTGAAGGTTTGGATCTCAATTCGATACTGAGTGCCCCCTTTTAGTAACTCTCTGATGTGCTGGTGGTAGTTCAGCATGTCATTCCTCTAGCGAGGAGACCCCAGGAGAAGGGATTGCTGCTAACAACACCATCACTACTCATTGGCTAGCCAGAGAAAAAGCATTTCTGCCTAAATTGGAAGCTTCCTTGTCTCCTGGAGACTCACTGTGCTCATGTTTCACAACCCCTGAGCCTGTAAGCTCCAGTCCATTGCCTGAAACTGGAAACTTTCACTTTTTAGCCCACAGAGCACGATTAAATTCAGCTTCAGTGACTGCTGAAAATACCTCACATTGCCATGGCTCTGATATTATGTTTGGAGCACATATTAGCCCACTGTTCCTGAGCTGCTACTGAATCAGAGTTTGTCCATCTGACGCCTGGACAGCGAGTTTGGATTCAAAGGAAAGGTATTTCCTTTGTAGACTCCTACACACACAGTATCCAAGGGGTTAACAAGGGAGCTACTTTGAAAACGGAGGCAGAAGGTCATTGGCGGCAAGAGCAAAGACTTCTAAAGCCTGCCATCAAGAGCCTTTCGCCCTGCATTTCCCACCCAGGGGATTGTAAACATTGGCTCACAGCCATGGAGTCCTACAAAACTTCTCTGTGCTTGCAGCATATACATTTATACTTTTTAATGGAGACTGAAACAGAGCAAGTTATTTTTGCATGTCCAAAGAGAGTGTTTCTGTTCAGATGAAGTGTGGGGGCGGGGGGTGAACCTGTTCTCATTCTGGAATTTGAAAACAGAGAGATATGCTTGTTTAGTGGTACTTCACATGTAACATAGCTGCTGTTCTCAGGCAAACTTTCTCAACTCAGAGGAATGTGTAGAATGCTGTCACTTAATCAGAACCCAGAAGAGCTCTTTTATCTGCCATTCGTTAGTAACTAGCAATGTTGTTCTTATCTCTCTGTCCTTTAGCCTGATCCACTACCCTCCAACATGAGAACTAGTAACATGAAAGCACTTATTACCTTGAACATTCTTGTTTGTACTGTCTCTTAAACTAGAATCCCTTAAACTCAGAGAAGAAGAAGTGGGCTGTAGCCCACGAAAGCTTATGCTCTAATAAATTTGTTAGTCTCTAAGGTGCCACAAGTACTCCTGTTCTTTAAACTCAGAGAAGGTGTTTTATAGATTTTGAGTAAGAAGCTTTACATACAAAAGGCAACTGTAAAAAAAAAAGAAAGTATCTTCATAGGTAGGGCATAAAAGTGTAACCACTTTGGATTGGATTCTTCAGAGGTCTAGACTGACCCTTACCATCAGGCTAATAGAGTAAGTTAGCCACAGTTAATTTCTTGAGGGATCTGATTTCATTAAAACAATACCAAAAAGTAATACATATAAACTTTAAAGTTACACTGTGAAATAGCTGAGGCCAAAAATCTGACTTTCCTTAAAATTGTTATATTCTGCTAAATTTTCAAATTCGTCATATCAACGTAGAGAATCTTCTGCTATTTACAACTGAGTTTTCTATTAGGTACATGAACAATCTTGTGTGTTTTGTGACTTGAGTTTTGTGAAAAGTGCCATATTGAGAGCACAGGGGAGAGAGGTTGTCAGTGTCTCCACAGAACAGGTATAGCACAAGGCCCCGGGCCAGTAGGCTTCAACCCACTTCTAGAGGTCCCCCCTCTGGAGGGGAGGGGGTAGTTCAGTCTCCTCATCCATTAAATCCTGGGCTTCTCTGCTCAAACTGTGAGCATGGGTACTAGCTTGTGCCAATTGTGATGATGGTTTTTGGGCTGCTGGCACTCATACTCTGACTGGACTGAAACAACCAATTTACTTCCTACAGTTTGTACTATGTGTGTATATTTGTACATATTTACATATTTAGAACAAGAAGCAATGGGCTTAAACTGCAGCAAGGGAGGTCTAGGTTGGACATTAGGAAAAAGTTCCTAACTGTCAGGGTGGTTAAACACTGGAATAAATTGCCTAGGGAGGTTGTGGAATCTCCATCTCTGGAGATATTTAAGAGTAGGTTAGATAAATGTCTATCAGGGATGGTCTAGACAGTATTTGGTCCTGCCATGCGGGCAGGGGACTGGACTCGATGACCTCTCGAGGTCCCTTCCAGTCCTAGAATCTATGAATCTATGAATCTATTAATGGGACTTGAGTGTCCCAACACCCTAAGTGGATTTAAAAAA
>NW_020664435.1:31246425-31252879 GCF_002925995.2 Terrapene triunguis
CCCCTTCTCCGCCCCCCTGGCCCCCTTGTTGTTGGCCTTCGCCTAACGTCTCTGTGAACTTGCTCAGGAACGGCCTGAGCCGTTCATCCCGGCAGGCTGGCTGTCAGGGGAGGAGGAGCGGGGGAGGAGCTCCAGACTGCCGGAGGCGATCTGCGAATCCAGGGAGGGAGGGAGTGCTCTCAGCTGCAGGGGAAGAGGAGGAGGGGCTCTCTCTGGCTGTCGGAGCCCCATGTAAGTGGCACCATCCGGCCGGCTGCCCTGTTAGCCGCACGCGCTCTGCTTGGGGGGGGGAAGTCCGGACATTTACAAATTTTCCCCGGATGCTATTTTTAGCTCAAAAAGCCGGACATGTCCGGGGGAATCCGGACGAATGGTAACCCTAAGTTTAAATGGCTTGATTCACCTCTTCTGGCCCAAGGATGAGGGAGTTGAAATTTGCACCCTTCTGAAGTAGTGAGGCAGCTGCATCCCAGGGAGCCACTGCTGCAAAGAGGGCTGCCAGGTCTGTCACACCAGGCCCCCTTTGTGGTGTTGTTGTAGTAGAACAGGTTTAACTTTCAGCTATTGCTCCATAAGAGCACCATTGGCAAAGGGTTCTCAGGGATGTGCTGAATCTGCCCTCCCCCAGGCTGTCTTGACAATTAAATTCCCTCTATCCAGCCAGCAATGATTGCTTTGGAGGCTGTGCTGACTTTCTCCAGACCCCCTCAGTAACCTCAGCCTGACTGTGAGATCCCTTCTAGGCAGACTTTTTACCATAAAGAGCCCAGAGAGTTTCCATTAACAAGAAGCTAGTGGAACTTGAGTGTGAATAGAGCTCCAAGTGGTGACAAAAAGGGGATTTATAAATGACCGTGGCTGAAAATTTACCTTTCACTAATCAAATTTCAGGTTCCTTCTGAATATTAACCCACTTCAGGTGTATGATCTATCTAGATGAATTCTTAATTGTAGATATGTCAATGGTTACTCAAGTCTAAATTAGACTTTTAATTTAGAGCTCAGAAACATTTTGCCTAAAATTTTCAGATTAGTTAGGCATGCAGTTGTGAGCACATTTGCATTAGTTAGGCATGCACTTGAGAGCACTGTTACCATGTTTTTGAGTACAGATCAGGTAAATGCATAATCAAATACATAATTAGGCACATTTAAATGCAGTTAGCCAGTTTGTACACACGTTTCCTTTAATTGCACGTGCACATGATACACCCAATACCACATCTAAGGGCTGGTCCACACTACCCGCCCAATTCGGCGGGTAGAGATCGATCTTCTGGGATCGATTTATCGCGTCTCATCTGGACGCGATAGATCGATCCCAGAAGCGCTCCCCCGTCGACTGCGGAACTCCTGCTCGCCGAGAGGAGGAAGCGCTGTCGACGGGGGAGCCTGCCTGCGCCGCGTGGACCCGAAGTAAGTAAATTTAGTTCGATATAGGAAACGTCGACTTCAGCTACGCTATTCTCGTAGCTGAAGTTGCGTTTCCTATATCGATCCCCCGCCCCAGTGTGGACCAGCCCTAAGTTTGAAATTCTGGCCCTTTTTCATCAAATAGGTGTATTTTAAATAACATTTGTATCTCTTGCCTGTTAAAAAGTTCCTAGTCATTAGCCCTAAACACAGGATTATTTCATAACTATGTATCTTAATTAAAATAATAACTAAAAACATATCTCCTGGATAATATTTTCACCAGCTTATTTCCTTTTATTTAGAATACCAAGCTGTAATCCTTTGCTTTCACAAAAAGGACATCCATCCATTCAGTTTTCTAACAAAAATGTGCATACAGTATACATTTTTCATTTTCACAATAAAATGCTGGTCCAAAGATAGTCAATGAGAGTCTTTATATTTGACACAAAGTTTTCTAGATTATTCCTTTTTAAAGATAACATTTTTACAGGCCAAATTCTGATGTTTATATTCCATCTAAATTTGTTCTAATTTCATCCACAGTGATCTTAGAGTTCTTTTTGAAATATTTCTTCACATTAGAATTCACTTTGTGTTGGCCCTAGGAACAGAAACCTGGCTACCCCTGCTTCTACTACTGAACGGGTTAAACAACTGGGTTTGTTTGAAAAGAAGTTCCAGCCAGTTAGGATGTATTGCAGGTGGTTAGAAACATTTTGCAAGTCTGGAAATTTCAACAATTTTTTTTTTTTAATTCTACAATTTTTTTTGTTCTGAATGCCTCCTCCCCCTCCCTTCTGTCTCTATTTTTTTGACCAACTCTATAGTTTGTTGCAAAGTGCCCTGTTTGTATGAAAACTGAGCAGGTGGGAGGATTGTGACAAATGCTATGAATTTCCCTACTTTGCCCTGGATTTTTCAACCCCTACCAGGAACTGTTTAACCTGCTGTCATTGACGGGGTATTGCCTGGCATCAGCCATGGAGCCCATAGCATGGCCTCTAGCCCAGACAGAGCTGTGTGGGGTGAGTCCATTTTGCCCTGGGACACTGTTTCTTTGTGCATAATTTGCTACTGTTAGAGACTGTCAAAGCAGTAGTGGGAACCAGGACTGCAGAGGTGTATGGTGGCCTTATGTTTTTTCTTTGGTTTTGTTTGCTCTTTTAAGAACCTAAATAAAACACAGCACCTCAAGAAGTGGGAAGAATTTTTCTTTATTACCAGAGTCTGGGGTTTCTGTTAGTGATGAGGAGTCACAGGTCCATTACAAAGCCGAAATATAAATGCTATGGCCTAGATCCTCCAGTCTGGCTAGGAGGGACTCAGTGCAAGACCAGAATGGGTGGGACACAAAGATGGCTTTAAGCCACCTTTACACTCCCTTGATCCTGGAGCTGGTCATGGTCTGGTCACTGGTCTAAGAGCTACTTATGGCTCCAAGGGTGTTCCAGTCATAGGGATGTCCCTGCTATGCTCCCTTTCTCCCAGAGACTGGGAAAGGGTAGTGTAGGAGTCACTATAGCAACTCTACACCATTTGATGGGAATAGTCAGGGGACTGGATGTGAGTCAGTTTTATGGCTGCTTTGTGCTGTCAGAGCAGACAAAGCAGCTGGAACAGGTGCTATGTCTTTTAAAATCATGGGCCAGATCCTTAGCTGGTGTAAATTTGTGATTGATTTCAATGGAGCCATGTTGATTTATTCCAGCTGAGGATCTGGACAAATACATGTATTCCAAGGTACTGTATCAAGCTACTACCTACTGAGTATTTCCTTTCAGTCTTCTAATAGTCTAGAATTCTATTCTTTCTTATAACCCTTATTTGTTTAGAATAATGTAAGAGAATTAAGGTGTTTGTTTTCTTGTAAGCTTGTATCCCTGTATTAATGTTTTAATTTAGATAAACTTTTGGTGGTGAAACATTTGGCTTGATTTCTTGAAAAACAGAAATAAATGATGACTGTTATCATTGTAGAGCACATCTCTGTCAATATCATTATTTTATCTGCAAAAAGAACAAGGAGTACTTGTGGCACCTTAGAGACTAACAAATTTATCTGAGCATGAGCTTTCGTGGGCTAAAACCCACTTCATCGGATGCATGCAGTGGAAAATACAGTAGGAAGATATATATATATACACACAGAGGACATGAAAAAAATGGGTGTTGCCGAGAGTAATCAATTAAGGTGGGATATTATCAGCAGGAGAAAAAAACTTTTGTAATGATCATCAGGATGCCCATGTCCAACAGTTAACAAGAAGGTGTGAGTAACAGTAGGAGGAAAAAATTAGCATGGGGAAATAGGTTTTACTTTGTGTAATGACCCATCCACACCCAGTCTTTATTCAAGCCTAATTTAATGGTGTCCAGTTTGCGAATTAATTCAAATTCTGCAGTTTCTCGTTGGAGTCTGTTTTTGAAGTTTTTTTGTTGGAGTATTGCGATTTTGAGTTCTGTAACTGAGTGACCAGGGAGGTTGAAGTATTCTCCGACTGGTTTTTGAATGTTATAATTCTTGACATCTGATTTGTGTCCATTTATTCTTTTGCGTAGAGACTGTCTGGTTTGGCCAATGTACATGTCAGAGGGGCATTGCTGGCACATGATGGCATATATCACATTGGTAGATGTGCAGGTGAACGAGCCTCTGATAGTGTGGCTGATGTGATTAGGTCCTATGATGGTGTCCCCTGAATAGATATGTGGACAGAGTTGGCAACGGGCTTTGTTGCAAGGATAGGTTCCTGGGTTAGCGTTTTTGTTGTGTGGTGTGTGGTTGCTGGTGAGTGTTTGCTTCAGGTTGGGGGGGCTGTCTGTAAGCAAGGACTGGCCTGTCTCTAACACACTGTGACTTAAGTATGGAGATGCTGACTGCCTTGCTAAGGGGATGAGCACTCTCAATTCCCATTTACTATGGAAATCAGTGGGAGTATCCCATTGGATTCCATGGGGTTTGGATTAGGCACTATTGCCACATCTCCTATTTTAGATGCTGTTTCAAGATCTTTATTTTTGTATAAAGCTAGACCACTATGCAAGTAAAGTTTCATTCAGTGACTCAGAAACAAAGTTGCTAGGCACTCTGCTTATAATATCCGTATATAATTCAAAAGAATTCTTTGAAATGTGCTAAATGGAAAGCAATTTCTTTGTATGAGTTTTGAGGTAAGCACTGAATTCTAACCAATGGTTAAAGCATTACCTCCTATTCAGAGCTAGTTTTCTTTTCTAGTAGCAGTTACAGACAACTGTCTAATCCACAGAAGACTCTTGAGGTGAAAGCCACTATGTCTAGGTAAAGTGCCTTACATTTGTATTTATTTATATATATATATACACACACACACACACACACCAACAACGGATGTACCTAGAAATATTCTACATCAACATCATCATACTAGGTAACGTGGTTCTTCCTAGAAATAAAACACAAAATTCTGATTAATTTTGTGTGTAAATCATCAAAGCAAATGAACGTCTCCTTTATTCTCACATTATCTTTCAGTAGTTTTTGAGGTTTGTTTCTTTATTTCCAAGGCACAAATATCTTAACATCAAAAAGAAGAGAACACATTGAAATAGGAACCTTATAGTGAGTTGTATATGTGGTCTGAAGTTCTCTTTTTTTTATTTAAGTGATTTTTTTCTTGTTGGTTTGACCAATAAAATAATAATTATGTAATAATAACAAAAACAACCCTGTATCACTTCACAAAATCAGTTAATTAAACTGACATCCAAACATGAAACACAAGTGAAAATATCATTGAAATTACCATTACTGTGTACTATGCCATCAGACACATGTACTGAGATATATTAACCTCTTGAAGAACAGGCGATTTATAGAATCATAAGACTGTAAGGGACCTCAAGAGGTCATCTAATCCAGTCCCCTGCACTCATGGCAGGACTAAGTATTATGTAGACCATCCCTGACAGGTGTTTGTCTAACCTGTTCTTAAAAATCTCCAATGATAGAGATTCCATAATCTCCCTAGGCAATTTATTCCAGTGCTTAACGAGCCTGACAGTTAGGAAGTTTTTCCTAATGTCCAACCCAAACCTTCCTTGCTGCAATTTAAGCCTATTGCTTCTTGTCCTATCCTCAGAGGTTAAGAGGAACAGTGTTTCTCCCTCCTCCTTGTAACAACCTTTATGTACTTGAAAACTTTTATCATGTCCCCTCTCAGTCTTTTCTTTTCCAGACTAAACAAACCCAGTTTTTTCAATCTTTCCTCATAGGTCATGTTTTCTAGACCTCTAATCATTTTTGTCGCTCTTCTCTGGATTCTCTCCAATTTGTCCAAATCCTTCCTGAAATGTGGCGCCCAGAACTGGACACACTACTCCAGTTGAGGCCTAATCAGTGCAGAGTAGAGCGGAAGACTTACTTCTCGTGTCTTGCTTACAATACTCCTGCTAATACATCCCAGAATGATGTTCGCTTTTTTTGCAACAGCATTACACTGTTGACTCATATTTAGCTTGCGATCCACTATAACCCCCAGCTGCCTTTCCACAGTATTCCTTCCTAGGCAGTCATTTCCCATTTTGTATGTGTGCAACTGATTGTTCCTTCTTAAGTGGAGTACTTTGCATTTGTCCTTATTGAATTTCATCCTATTTACTTCAGACCATTTCTCCAGTTTGTCCAGATCATTTTGAATTTTAATCCTATCCTCCAAAGCACTTGCACCCCCGCCACCCCGCTTAGTATCGTCCGCAGACTTTATAAGTGTACTCTCTATGCCATTATCTAAACCATTGATGAAGATATTGAATAGAACTGGACCCAGAACTGATCCCCCTGCGGGACCCCACTCGTTATGTCCTTCCAGCATGACTGTGAACCACTGATAACTACTCTCTGGGAACAGTTTTCCAACCAGTTTTGTACCCACCTTATAGTAGCTCCATCTAGGTTGCATTTCCCTAGTTTGTTTATGAGAAGGTTATGCGAGACAGTATCAAAAGATTTACTAAAGTCAAGATATACCATGTCTATCACTCTTCCACCCACCCC